>NC_134453.1:49110245-49432087 GCF_030867145.1 Opisthocomus hoazin | reverse complement strand
ACACAGAAGGAATCTTAATATATGAACTCTATTTTCGAAATGTGTTTCTCTTCTTCAGCTAAAGGCTTTAGGGTTTCCTGAAGAACTTGTTATACAAGCATATTTTGCTTGTGAGAAGAATGAAAACTTGGCTGCCAACTTTCTTCTACAACAGAACTTTGATGAAGATTGAAAAGGAGAGCCTTTAATCTCATATTTTCTGCCACTGCATTATAATAGTCTTGTTTGGTGGATTTTCTGGGATAGTTTGGCTCCTATCCACAGTATTTGTTGTATGGTCAGGAGGAGAGGTGTAAGAAATGAAGCAAGGAAAAATAGAAGCATGTCTGCTTTAAATTGGCAAATGCTGCAAATCACAGTTTAAAATAACATACAGTCAAAAATCAGCTTCTGCAGATATTTAGTTCCTTCTGTAAACTGTAGGTTAACTGTTTTCTGGATTTTCACTCTTGCTGTTCTAGTTTCAGAAAATTAGTGGAACTCCCTGCTTCATGGATGGGATGGGGTGGGGTTTGGGGTTTTTATTTGTTTTATTACTTTGGGAGGCAGCGTTTGCTTAGAGTGGGAGTTTTTGGTTTTGTTTCAGTTTATTTTTACTTAACATCGGTATTGAAGATAACTTTTGGTACCTACAGTCTACAGTCTGTGTTTCATGGCAACAATTTATAATGGCTTTGCGAAATTTAAAAATTCTGAGCAAGTAAATGCTATAATATAGGTGGTACTTTTGCTGCTTCAGATATATTAAATTAGTGTAACAAACCCACTATTTCATTTTTAATACTGGGTTAAAAAGCTAAAATCCTTCAAAAGAAAGTCCATTACTGTTTAAAAATTTCTCAAACATTAAGTGAGACCCCCTTCTAGCAAGGTTTAAGAAGCTGCATACATAAAGGCAAACTTATTTTCTTCTTTGCACCTCTTATTTTTGGGAAAATGACAGCTATCTAATTATTATTTATTTGAATGTTCTTTTCCAACAAATATTTTTCTAAAAACAACTATTGCATGTTTGGCTTTAATGCATTCACTCACATGAACTGATTTTTTTTTTGTCAGTAAAGGAAATGTAAGTTTTCTTTCTATCTTCTAGTGAGACTCTCTTATCAAGTCAAATTTTACTTTCCTACTTTTCTGTTAAACTTAGTCTAACAAATACAGCTGGAAGAATCTCAGAATCCAGGTGTCCAATATTTGTAATACCTTAAACTTTTTTTCATTGTTGGAAACACATGACCACTCTGAAGCTCTTGGCATTATATTATTCTTGAATATATGGTAATGCTCCAGAGAGTTATCTTCAGTAAGGACACTGTGTGGTTAAATTACTTTGTAAGGGAGAGAAGTTTGGAACTTGAGAATTAAGCAGTCAAGTTACTGCATCCCAAAGGATTATGCATACCTACTTTTCCTTCTATTAAAAATAACTGTAGAGCTCTGAGCATTACTTCTTGGTGCCTTGCTGTTATTTATTTTGTACAATGAACAGATAATTCAGCAATTGTTCCTTTTGTTATATTTTGACTTTACACTAATTGGCAAAATTTTCTCTGCAGTGTGGCAGACAAAACCAAATTCCAGTCTCTTCTAAGAGTCTTTTGTACAATGTTTCCTGAAGACAGCTTGGTAATGTTTTGAGCTTATGCTGTCATATTCCAGTGAACTTCCCTGTCTTGTCCATGTAAATGAAGCCATTATTTTTTTGTCTATAAAAACAACTTTGAGTTAGCTCTAGAATAATTAAGAAAATTATTAATATTCATAGCTGTATAACTGTGAACTGTAAAGAAAGATTTTCTGCTTGGAATATGTAGAAATAGATTTACCTGCTACTTATGCTCAAAGCACAAGTCATGTAGCTCAGAAAACAGGGTAGGGATGAAGAAAGAGTGAAACATCTTTTCTTTTTCTCATTGGCTTGACTTAATTTTTTTTTTAAATGACTAAAATAGCAGACATAATACAGCCTTTGATGATGACTCTGTAGCCTTAAGCATCTGTGGTGGTCTTTAAATGTTTTTGTATTTTAATCATTAAATGGTATTCTTAAAAATTTCAGGATTTTTTCAGTGCAAAATATCTAAATGTTTATGAGTACAAGCTATATGATGCAGCTAAAATCAAAGTAACACTTTCATGATTCTTGCATTCTACAGAAGTTATATTAAAAATTGCTAACAACTAAGCAGGAATTCAACATATTTATGGTATTGCAAGATATAGATTAATGACGTAATGTTCTGCAGGCAAAAAAGGGCTAATAATTAACTATAAAAATAATATCTTCCAGATGATTGAAAAATGCTAATTTGATCTCAGCATCCTTTACTACATTTCTCATACCTAAATGAAAGAAAAGCTTTTGGTTTTCAGGAATCCTCTGTACAAATCAAATTGTTTGCTCTTAAAAATAATCAATCCTCCCTCAAAAGGATAGAGAATAAAGCAAGAATGGCTCTGAATATTCCTATTGCGATTCCTTCAGTTGTGATCCTAAAGTGTTTTCTCATTAGAAATGCTTTTGGATTGAACACTGCCTAATTTTATCTTTGCAGAATTTTTCTTTGGGGGGAAAAAGCGTGAGTAGCTTTAGTGTGACCTTAAGAAGTTGCTTAGTGTATTGGGTGCATGTGGTAAGGTTTTGGTAGTGGGCGGAGTGGTGATGCAGAGGTGGACTCTGAGAAGACATCAGGGGCTGCCCTCTGCTGGACACAGCCATTTCTAGATGGCACGGCAAAAGTCCCATCACAGGCCAAAGCCAAGCCAATCCATGAAGTTTGTGGTGCCTCTGTGAAAACGTGTTTTAAAAAGAGCAGAAAATGCTAGACAAACAGAGGAAGGGGGAAAAAAGAGTGAGAAACAGCAGTGCAAACACTAAGGTAAGAGAATAAGAATGGGAAGGAGGTGCTTCATGGAGTCGGTATTCCCTTGCAGCCTGTGGAAGACACCATGTGAGAGAAGTTTGATATTTCCTGAAGGAATTGCAGCCCATGGAGAACCCACACTGGAGCAGATATTTTTGACAAGAACTGCAGCCTGTGGCGAGGCCCCACACTGGAGCAGCAGAAAAGTGCGAGGAGGAAGGAGCAGCAGATAAACACTATTATGAACTGACCACAATCCCCCATCCCCCCTGCACTGCTTGGGGTGGGTGGGGGCAGGGGAAATAAAGGAGTTTTAATATTTTTGTCTTTTTTTTCTCAAATATTTTCTTTTCTTCTATCCAAATATTTAATACTGTTTCCCACAACATTATCCTGGAGAAAATGGCTACTCATGACTTGGATGAGTGTATGCTTCACTGGGTAAAAAAACTGACTGGATGGCCAAGCCCACAGAGTTGCGGTGAATGGAGTTAAATCCAGTTGGCGGCCAGTCACGAGTGGTGTCCCCCAGGCTCGGTTTTGGGGCCAGTCTTGTTTAACATCTTCATCAATGATCTGGACGAGAGGATCAAACGCTCCCTCAGTAAGTTTGCAGATGACACCAAGTTGGGCGGGAGTGTTGAAAGAATCACAGAATGACAGAATGGTAGGGGTTGGAAGGGACCTCTGTGGGTCATCTAGTCCAACCCCCCTGCCAAAGCAGGGTCACCTACAGCAGGCTGCACAGGACCTTGTCCAGGAGGGGCTTGAATATCTCCAGAGAAGGAGACTCCACAACCTCCCTGGGCAGCCTGTTCCAGTGCTCCGTCACCCTCAGAGGGAAGAAGTTCTTCCTCATGTTCAGCTGAAACTGCCTATGCTTCAATTTGTGCCCGTTGCCCCTTGTCCTGTCACTGGGCACCACTGAGAAGAGTCTGGCCCCATCCTCCCAGCACCCACCCTTCAGATATTTGTAAGCATTTATAGGGTCCCCTCTCAGCCTTCTCTTCTTCAGGCTGAACAAGCCCAGATCCCTCAGCCTCTCCTCGTAGGAGAGATGTTCCAGTCCACTCACCATCCTTGTAGCCCTCCGCTGGACTCTCTCCAGTAGCTCTTCATCATTCTTGAAGTGGGGAGCCCAGAACTGGACGCAGTACTCCAGATAGGGCCTCACTAGGGCAGAGTAGAGGGGGAGGAGACCCTCCCTCGACCTGCTGACCACTGCCTAGGTAGAGGCTGCCATTTTTTACATCATACCCTATGTGTTTTCATAGTCCTCTGTGACTGCCTAGTTGCCATTTTTTTTAAACCATCACACCCATGTGATCTCAGAGCCCACTCTGATTGGCTGCACATTTCCTTTGGCTATATACAAAGGGAAAACAATATTTAACAAGATCTAATGAAATGAATAATTAACGTTAAAATGTGAAGAGAAAGTAATTGCACGAAAGTAAAAGGCGGGTTTGGCCCCCCCCCACTTTACAAGGCTGCTGAACAAACCCTAACATGTTTGGGGTGGCGGGGGGAAGTTCAAGAAGACGGGGTGCATGAACAAGTTGGAACATGCCTGAGGGCTATGGACCTGTCCTAGGAGGGCCCCAAGGGCTCCCTTGCACAATCCCCACACTGTGCAAAGACGACAGCGATCTTGTGATCTGGAATCAGAGGCCCCTGCACCCAGGCCCAGCCCAAGATGACCATGCAGTATTACTGGGGCAGACTTTGGACTTTTCACTGCCCTACAAGACACAGGCAACACTGTCTGTGAAAACAGAAAACCAGAACAAAATACTGACTTCAGAAGAACGTGTGTGTGGGGACAACAAGGAAAAGCCCCAAAGGTATTCCTGAAAAAGACCACGTGAACCAGAAGAACTGGCCGATGGGCCCGTGAAACAAACTCTATTTTGAGGTGTCACACAGAAAGGGCAGGTGGTAGCGGGAGGAAGCTCCCCTTGTCCAGGGTTGTGGAGCAATTTTACAGCCGCCTGTAAACCAGGCTTGTGCTTTATGTGTTTCCTTATCACAGAATGGTTGAGATGGGAAGGGACCTCTGGAGGTCGTCTTGTCCAAACCCCCTGCTCAAGCAGGGACACTTAGAGCTGTTTACCCAGAACCATGTCCAGATGGCTTTTGAGTATCTCCAAGGAGGGAGACTCCACAAACTCTCTGGGCAGCCTGCTCCAGTGCTCCGTCACCCTCACAGTAAAAAAGTGTTTCCTGATGTTCAGACAGAACCTCCTGTGTTTCAGTTTGTGCCCACTGCCTCTTCTCCTGTCACTAGGCACCACTGAAAAGAACCCGGCTCCATCCTCTATGCACCTCCCTTCAGATATTTATATAGTTTGATGAGATATCCCCCTGAGCCTTCTCTTCTTCAGGCTGAACAGTCCCAGCTCTCCTCAGCCTTTCCACATAAGAGAGATGCTCCAGTCCTTTAACCATCTTTGTGGCCCTTTGTTAGACCCTCTCCAGTACTGGGAGATCTGAGAACTGGACACGGTACTCCAGGTGTGGCCTCACCAGTGCTGAGCAGAGGGGATCTCCTCCCTCGACCTGCTGGCAACACGCCGCCTAATGCAGCTGAGGATACTATTTGCATTCATTGTCACAAGTGAACATTGCTGGCTCATGCTCAACATGGTGTCCACCAGGACCCTCAAGGTCTTTTGCTGCAAAGTTGCTTTCCAGCTGAGTGGCCCCCCCACGTATATTGGTACATTGGGTTGTTCCTCCCCAGGTGCAGGACTTTCGCAGAATCATAGAACAGCCCAGGTCAGAATGGACCTCAGAAGATTATCTCCTTCTCTGGAGATATTCAAGACCCGCCTGGACAAGGTCCTCTACAACCTACTGTAGGTGACCCTGCTTTGGCAGGAGGTTGGACTAGATGACCCACAGAGGTCCCTTCCAACCCCTACCATTCTGTGATTCTGTGATTCTGTGATCTGGTCTAACCTTCTGTGGGAAAGGGAGCCTAGATGAGGTTATCTAGCAGCCTGTCCAATTGCATCTTGAAAACCTCCGGCAATGGGGACTCTACCACATCCCTGGGGAGACTGTTTCTGTGAATGATTGTTTTCACTGTAAAAAATGTCTTTCTTATGTCGAGATGAAACCTCTCCTGGTACAACTTGTGCCTGTTGCCCCTTGTCTTCTCCACGTGGCTCCTTGTGAAGAGAGAGCCTCCGTCCTCTTTGTAGCCACCCTTTAAGTACTGGAATACTGTGATGAGGTCCCCCCTTGAGCCTTTTCTTCTCCAGGGAGAAAAGCCCTCACTGCTTCACGCTTTCCTCATAGGGCAGGCTCTCCAGCCCTTTGGTCATCTTCATGGCCCTCCTTTGGACCCTCTCCAGTCTGTCCACATCTTTCTTGAATTGTGTGGACCAGAACTGGACACAGTACTCCAGGTGCGGCCTGACAAGCACTGAGTAGAGTGGGGTAATCACGTCTCCATCTCTGCTAGTAGTGCCCCTGCAGATGCAGCCCAGGATCCAAATTGCCTTTGTTGCTGCAACAGTGCACTGCTGACTCATGCTCAGCTTGTTGTCCTCCAGGACCCCCAGGTCTCTTTCAGCAAGGCTGCTCCCCAGCCACACAGATCCTAGCCTGTACTGGGCTCTTTGGTTATGTCGTCCCAGGTGCAGGACCATGCACTTGTCTTTGTTAAGCTTCATACTGTTCTTGCTAGCCCACTTTTCTAGACTGTCCAGGTCTCTCTGCAAGACGTCTCTCCCTTCTGACGTGTCCACCTCACCACTCAGTTTGGGGTCACCAGCAAATTTGGTGAGGGTGTTTTCAAGCTGTTGTAGTTTGGCCTCAATTGGCAACAAAGAACCACACAGTTGCTCTCTCACTCCTTCCCCCTCCCCGGTGAGGGAAGGAGATAAGGAGGAGAATCAGAAGGCAAAGGCAAAACTTGTGGGTTGGAATGAGAACAGTTTAACAGAATGGCAAAGGGAGAAGAGAATAACAATCAATAATACTGATAAAAAGAATATACAACATGCAATGATCTCACCACCCGATGCTTGGCTTCCTCCTGAGTAGCAAATCCCCCTCCTTCAGCCAGCTCCCCACTTAAATACTGAGCATGACATCGCATGGTATAGAATATCCCATTTGATTGGCTGGTTTGGGTCAGCCCAAACAGCTTCTTGTGAAAATTAACTCTATCCCAGCTGAACCCAGGACATTATCCACCCCTTATTCTATACCATCTATGTCATGCCCAGGGTCCACACATTGCTATCACTTTTTCTGGTTTTATATGTATATATACACATACACACACAAAAATATCATTTCCTTAGTCTACGTACCATCCCTCTAAAATGTCCACTGAATTAATTTAGTGTATGATCTTGGGCTCCATCTGTTGTAACAGTCCTTCAGGGCAGGAGAGATGACTTGTGGTGTTGGATGGTCGCATGCTGCATCTGGAGCTCGCGGCTGGTTTTATGAAAGTTCATCTTTTATTAATTTGGATGATTCTTACTGTAATACCATTGATACGGCATATAGCAACTACAGCACTGATGGCACAATACAATTTAATTTATTGGCTAGTCTCACCCAAAATCAAATCCCCATGAGGTACACATCGGACTTCCACATCCTTCCACGTTATCCACCAAGTGCACACAGGTCTTTGAGCAAAAGCAATCCCACAGATGGGTTTGCCTTTGCTTGAGGTAGGACTAACCCAGAGAGTCTTCCCTAACATATTCCTCATGTGCACTACAGGGACTTTATCCCCTTCTACAGTATGTGAAGGTTTTCACTGGGGAGGGCCAGCTCGATTGGTAGATCCCCTAGTTTTAACTAACCAGGTAGCCTTTACTAAATGTCTATCCCAATGTATGAATGTTCCACCACCCAGCGCTCTCAGTGCAGTTTTTAGAAGTCCATTGTACCGTTCGATTTTCCCGGAGGCTGGTGCATGGTAGGTGATGTGATACACCCACTCAATCCCATGCTCTTTGGCCCAGGTGTCTATGAGGTTGTTTTGGAAATGAGTCCCGTTGTCTGACTCAATTCTTTCTGGGGTGCCATGTCACCATAGGACTTGTTTTTCCAGGCCCAGAATAGTGTTTCAGGCAGTGACATTGGGCATGGGATATGTTTCCAACCATCCAGTGATTGCTTCCACCACTGTGAGCACATAGCGCTTGCCTTGGGAGGTTTGTGGGAGTGTGATACAATTAATCTGCCAGGCCTCCCCATATTTGTATTTTAGCCATCATCCTCCATACCACTGAGGCTTTACCCGCTTGGCTTGCTTGATTGCAGCGCGTGTTTCACATTCATGGATAACCTGTGCAATAGTGTCCACGGTCAAGTCCACCCCTCGGTCACGAGCCCATCTGTATGTTGCCTCTCTTCCTTGATGGCCTGAAGTGTCATGGGCCCACCGAGCCATAAAGAGTTCACCCTTATGTTGCCAGTCCAGATCCACCTGAGCCACTTCAATCTTGGCAGCCTGATCCACCTGCTCGTTGTGTTGATGTTCTTCAGTGGCCCGACTCTTAGGGACGTGGGCGTCCACGTGACGCACTTTTACAACCAGCTTCTCTAGCCGGGCAGCAATATCTTGCCACAATGGGGCAGCCCAGATGGGTTTGCCCCTGCACTGCCAATTGCCCTTCTTCCATTGCTGCAGCCACCCCCACAAGGCATTGGCCACCATCCAGGAGTCAGTACAGAGATAGACCACTGGCCACCTTTCTCGACTGGCAATGTCTAAAGCCAGCTGGATGGCTCTCACCTCTGCAAACTGCCTCGATTCACCTTCTCCTTCAGTAGTTTCAGCAACTTGTTGTGTAGGGCTCTATACAGCAGCCTTCCACCTTCGATGCTTTCCCACCCATCAGTGAACAGGGCATATTGCTTCTCATTTGCTGGTAGTTTATTATATGGTGGGGCATCTTCAGTACATGTCACCTCCTCCTCTGGTGACATTTCAAAATCCTTACCTTCTAGCCAGTCCATGATCACTTCCAGAATTCCTGGGTGACTGTGATGTGGGAAATTGATGTTTAGCTCGATTTTGCTATAGCTTTGGTTTAATTTTGTTATATAGCTTTGCAGCTATGTTATGGTAAGAGTTAAACAGTGTTATTTAGTTTAGTTCTGTTCTTTTTAATCTTGCTAACAAGGACTGTTGTGGCTCAAATGTAGCTAACAAGGACTGCTTGCGAGACAAATAAGAGAAACAAGGACCCAGGTGGGACCCTCTCTGTCCGGTTGTGGGATCTGCTGAGGACAGGACCAGGTGCCGGTGAGAAAAGTCTTTCATATCAATTTGACAGGGATCTCAGGAACCCTATGTTCAATTTTTAGATCTGTTACAAACTGCTATTATGAGGCAAATTGAACAAGAGGAAGTCGCTGACGTTTTGCTATTTCAGCTTGCAATTGAAAATGCAAATGTAGACTGTAAAAGAGCATAATATTGATGCTGAAATGAAAAGTCAAAGAAACTAAAATGGGAATGAGGTGATGGAATTGCCTGCCTGATATTATCTCACTGCAATGGTCCCCACTCATATCAATCACGAAGTTATCATCACATACTTTCTTAGCTTGGAGAGGACAGAAAAGTAGTATAAGGATAATTATTCAAGATAAATAGTGATAGGTGCGGTCACGACTATGATTGTGTGGTTTTATGTGTTTTTGTCATAGTGTTTGTATTTATGTGATCTGATGGTTTTATTTGGTTTCTGTGATCTAACGGATTTGTCTGGACTAAGTAACTGCCTTTGCATCTTCTGGTATGGTAAGTTCTGCAGGTATTGATTATTTCTGGTTTTTGACTTTAGACTGTTGTATCTGGATTCTGATTTATTTGGGCTTTGGAAGCATTTGATGCAGCAGGGAATAGATGGGGTGAAGTTTGCAGATTTATGCTTGTATGTACATTGATTTTAGCTTATATAGTTAATGAGTCATGCTTTTAGATACATTGATCTTAGCCTAGATGATTAATATGAATACCCAATACTAACTGTTATGGATATGAGTATACCTATAACCCAAGCGCAAATTTACTGGGCTCATATCATTGATCCGCCATTATTTTGATGCTTGACACGGTGGGATGCATCCCCTCCAATTGGCAATAATGATATGTTGTGGTCAGGCGGTGCTTGGGTCCCACTATCCACACAGAAAGAAAATTGGGTGCAAGTAAATCAATCTACACCCATATGTTAGATAACAGATTTGCCATCAATATGTACCATTCTCAGGCTAATTTGATCTTTCTTTACACCCAGCAGGTTATGGTATGCACTTCAAATCTCTATGTCTTTTTATTAGCATTTGTGTTCTTATGTCAGTTTTTAGTATTGTAGTTCCCTCTGAACATGAGGAAGAATTTCTTCACTCTGAGGGTGATGGAGCACTGGAACAGGCTGCCCGGAGAGACTGTGGATTCTCCTTCTCTGGAGATATTCAAAACCTACCTGGACGCGGTCCTGTTCACCCTGCTGTAGGAGACCCTGCTTTGGCAGGGGGGTTGGACTAGATGACCCACAGAGGTCCCTTCCAACCCCTAACATTCTGTGATTCTGTGATTCTGTGATCTGCTCCACCGTGGACCTCCATGGGCTGCATGGGGACAGCCTGCCTCACCATGGTCTTCATCATGGGCTGCGGGGGAAAATCTCTGCTCCGGCTTCTGGTGCACCTCCTCCCCCTCCTTCTTCACTGACCTTGCTGTCTGCAGAGTAGTTTCTCTCACATAGTCTCACTCCTCTCTCTTGACTGCTTCCTCCCTGCAGTTTTTTTCCCCTTGTTATGATGTTATCACAGAGGCGCTGCCATCATCGCTGATTGGCTTGGCCTTGGCCAGCGGTGGGTCCATCTTGTAGCCGGCTGGCTTTAGCTCTATCAGACATGGGGGAAGCTTCTAGCAACTTCTCACTGAAGCCACCCCTATAGCCCCCCCACTACCAAAACCTTGTCGTGCAAACCCATAACACATTGGAACTCCCTGGGCCAGAAGTTGGGAGTTCCTCCATTAGTTTCCTTATGGTGGGGCCAGAGGGGTAGATGGAACATTTTCTCCTAGCACCTGCCCAACATTCAGGCTGCTGATGCAATCCCTTTCATGATTATCCCACAGTTTCTATAAAGTGGATATGGGGCATCTGTCTAACTGGTGCTGTTGCATTGCACCAGCAGCTTGAACGTTGGGCAGGTGCTAGGAGAAAATGTTCCATGTACTCCTCTGGCCCCGCCATCAGCAAACTAATGGAGGAAATCCCAACTTCTGGCCCAGAGAGTTCCAATGACCTGTCTGAAGCGGCCGAAATTATTTTAATTAATAGTAGTAATCTAATAGAACAAGTTCTTCCCTTGGAAAGAAGGGGTATGGTTTGTGTTTAAGTAGCATTTCTTTGATCAAGTAGTGCATGACCAGAATTATGTTAACGTTTGACGTAAGCTTAGAGACAGAATATCTTGGCCATCTACACTATCCATTTAATCAAAAACAAATTCTCCTTCTTGAATGAGCAAAGGAAAGTTGGCAAAAGAAAGTAGCCTTAAGTTGTCCTTAGGTGATGTAACCATATATGGATAAAAGGAGTTAGGGTACTTCATCCAGGAAGACCACCAAGGACCACCAGAGACCCCCAAAAATCAGGAAGACATGTGCAGAGGGGTCTGAAAAGGAGCCAAGAAGAATGACGCCACATAGTTGCACAACTCATGTAGATCAGAATGAATATGTATTAGATAGACAGAATATGGATGAATTTAATCTATAAATATAACAAAGAAGCCAGCATTGGGTGTGCTTGATTTGTGGAAAATCCACTGAGCACTCAAGTCTGAATAAAACAATATCTCTCCTGAGTGTGTGACAATTGGTTTATTGCACACCGAGTAAAGAATCTGCATTTCAGATAACAGTAAAAGCCCTCATATATCGTTAGTGGTGAAGGATAAATATTCTTTTCCTTTTCTCATGGAAACAGGAGCCTCAATATCAATGATTAAAGCTAGGGACACACCTGATTTAATCCAGAAACCTCAAGAAAAGTTTTATATAACAGGGATTGCCGGAAAAAGATAATGGCTCTGGGTAGCTGGTGTTGCAGAAAAAGTTAGTTGAAACTTAGCACTAGCAGCTTAAACATTAATAGCTAGAGTAGACAAAACCTATAAACAGCGTTACATGAAGGGTAACAACTGCATTGTTATACTAAGGGATAAAAAGGGGAATAAAAATATGAAATTATAAGTGAAATTAACCAGACTATTGCTGCTGTAAGTATTTTTGTAAAGCCCTACCCTTATTATGGTTAAAAGTTTTGTAATCTTGTAAGTTTAAAATTAACTATACTAGATTTAGAGAAACTAAGAAACAGGATTTTGAATTATGTTATTGTTTCATAACAATAAATAACCATTTACTGAAGGAGTGGTCAGACATTGGAACAGGCTGCCCAGGGAGGTGGTTGAGTCACCATCCCTGGAGGTGTTCAAAAAACATGTAGGTGTGGCACTTCAGGATATGATTTAGTAGGAATGGTGGTGTTGGGTGGATGGTTGGACTTGATGATCTCAGAGGTCTTTTCCAACCTATGATTCTATGATTCTATGATAAGAAGGACATACCTGTCCAAAGTAGAACCAGAGAGTGATGAATTTTAAGAATAGCTAATGAGCTATGAAAAGCTGCTGAGATTGCCAAAAGAAGCAGGTAACTAGGGGAAAGGTAATTCTGGCAGGGGGAGATCGTGACCACTGACTCATAGACCACCTACCCCAATTATACCCCAGACTCAAAAGATGAAGAAACTGAGCATGCATACTAATTTACATGCTGGACGAAGAGACTTTAACCAATCATTTAATAGAATTACAATGCATACATATTAGGAAGTTGAATATGGTAATGTTAAGTGTATAGATGACTGTTGATTTGTGAACAAGGAGTGCTGTCTTGGGACAGACACCCATATTTGCGCAAATATGCAATAAAATACCTCCGCTCTGTGTATATATTGGCATACTGCACACCGGGTAAATGAACCCTGATTTTTGGGACAACATTATTACAACATGCTGAAAAGCTAATCACAGAACCATCCAAAACTGATCTAAGAGGATGTGAAACAGGATATAGAACCACTGTATGTTACATAAGAAGATGACCACTTAGCAACTACTTAGTAACAAAACAGCAAGCAAATCAAACCAATAAAAAGCAAGAAGACCCTAGACCTTAATATTACTATTGGTCCAAACTGTTGCATGAGGGGTGGGGTACTTAGATTGTAAGGGTATAATTGCCCAGGGATTTTTTTGTTTGACATCCCTCTTTGGAGGCACCCAGCTCGAGCTGTAGCGCTATTAATAAATAGAAGAATCTCTTTCAGCTTATTGATTCAGCAGAAACCTAGAGTAGAACCCTGTTATGGTGACTGGCAAGTATAATTTCCATAACACTAGGATAAAGTTAACCCTGTCAAATGAAAGAACGCTAAGACCCATAGTGGTGGTAGGGGCCTTAAATATATTAGACGTGAATATATTTGATCAATCTAAAAATGTAACATTTAACTTTCTACACAACCATCACCTTGTATGTAATAAGTGCGAAGCATCTAACCCCTTAGTAGAAAGCCTAACTAAGTTTTAACAATTTGTACGTGCAATGCTTCTAACCTTGGGTATTGTTGAATTAGAAGAAGCTATTGTTAAGCTAACAATATTATTATTGTTATTAAAAATATTATTGTTATTATAATGAGCTATTATTAAGCTAAGTCTTACGGAAATGGGCCAGGGGCTCCTGAGGTAATAGGGACCAACAGGGATACACCAGCGAAATAGGATATTGAAACACTGGAACAGGTTGCCCAGAGAGGTAGTGGACACCCCATCTCTAGAAACATTCAAGGCCAGGTTGGACAGGACTCTGAGCAACCTGGTCTAGTTGAAGATATCACTGCTCACTGCAGGGGGGTTGGGCTAGATGACCTCTAAAAGTCCCTTCCAACCCAAAGCATTCAATGATTCTATTCTATTCTATTCTATTCTATTCTATTCTATTCTATTCTATTCTATTCTATGATTCTAAATACCTCAAAGGAATTAAGGGGTGTTCCTCTAAGAAGGTGACATGGCAGACAGCCCAGCTGAAGTGCCTCTACACCAATGCACGCAGTGTAGGTAACAGAACAGGAGCATCATGCTGCTAGAAAGCTATGACCTAGTGCCCCTTACTGAAACTTAGTGGGACAAATCCCATGACTGGAGTGCAGCTATTTGATGGATACAGACTGTTCAGAAGGGACAGGTGAGGAAGGAGGGATGGAGGGGTTTCTCTCTATATCAAGAAATGGATAGAGTATGAAGAACTGTCTCTGAAGAACAGCCACAAGCAGGCAGAAAGCTTAGGGGTAAGAATCAGAGACCGAGGCAACAAAGGGAACCTTATGGTTGTTGTCTACTGCAGGCCACCTGATCAAGGGATCCCTATTGAGTAAAGTCAGGACCCTGAATTTTAAGAATACAAACTTCCAGCTCTTCAAGGAGTTAGTCAGTAGGACCCCCTGGGAAACTGACCTCAGGGACAAAGGAGCAGAACAGAGCTGGCAGATCTTTAAGGATGCTTTCCACAGAGTGCAAGAGCTCTCGATCCCCAAGTGTAAGAAATCAGTCAAGGAAGGCAAGAGACCAGAGTCAAGACATGCTGGTCAAACTAAAGGGCAAGAAGGAAATGCACAGGCAGTGGAAGCAGGGACAGGTATCCTGAGAAGAGTATAGGGATGCTGGCAGCTGTGTAGGGATGGGGTCAGGAGGGCCAAGGCACAGTTGGAGCTGAACTTGTCAAGGGTTGCAAAGAATAGGTATGTCAGCCACAAGAGGAAGGTCAAAGAAAGCATACCGTCCCTTATGAGCAATGCTGGCAAACTGGCAGCAACAGATGAGGAAAAGGCTGAGGTACTCAACAACTTTTTTGCCTCAGTCTTCACTGGCAACTTCTCTTCCCATACCTCTCGAGTGGATGGACCTCAAGACGGGGACTGGGGGAGCAAAGTCCCTCCCATAGTAGGAGAAAAGCAGATTCATGACCACGTGAGGAAGCTGAACATACATAAGTGTATGGGACCTGATGAGATGCATCCCAGAGTCCTGAGGGAATTGGCTGATGGAGTTGCCAAGCCACTCCCCATGATATCTGAAAGGTCATGGCAGTCAGGTGAAGTCCCCGGGGACTGGAAGTAGGGAAACATTGTGCCTATTTTTAAAAAGGGTTGGAAGGAGGACCCTGGGAACTACTGACCTGTCAGCCTCACCCCTGTGCCTGGGAAGATCATGGAACAGATCCTTCTAGAAACTATGCTAAGGCACATGGAGGACAGGGAGGTGATTTGAAACAGCCAGCATGGCTTCACCAAGGGCAAGTCCTGCCTGACCAACCTAGTGGCCTTCTAAAATGGAGTGACTGCATCAGTGGACAATAGAAGAGCTATGGATGTTATCTATCTGGACTTATGTAAGGCCTTTGACACAGTCCCTCACAACATCCTTCTCTTTAAATAGGGGAGATATTTGGTGGGTGGACTCTTTGGTGGACAAGGAATTGGCTGGATGGTCGCAGCCAGAGGGTAGTGGTCAACGGCTCAATGTCCAGATGGAGATCGATGACAAGTGATGTCCCTCAGGGGTCCGTACGGGGACCAGTGCTGTGTAATATTTTCATCAATGACATAGACAGAGAGATCGAATGCACCCTCAGCAATTTTGCAGATGACACCAAGCTGAGTGGTGCAGTTGACATGCCTGAGGGACAGGATGCCATCCGGAGGGACCTGGAGAAGCTCAAGAAGTGGGCCTGTGTGAACCTCATGAAGTTCCACAAGGCCAAGTGCAAGGTCCTGCACATGGATCAGCGTAATCCCCAATACCAGTTCAGGCTAGGGGATGAAGGGATTGTGAGCATCCCTGCTGAGAAAGACTTAAGGGTACTGGTGGATGAAAAGCTTGACATGACCCACCAATGTGCGCTGGCAGCCCAGAAAGCCAACCATATCCTGGGCTGCATCAAGAGAAGCATGGCCAGCAGGTCAAGGGAGGAGATTCTGCCCGTCTACTCTGCTCTGGTGAGACCTCACCTGCATCCAGCTCTGGAGCCCTCAGCACAGGACAGACCTGGAGCTGTTGGAATGGGTCCACAGGAGGGCCACGAAGATGATCCGAGGGCTGGAGCACCTCTCCTATGGGGAAAAGCTGTGAGAGTTGGGACTGTTCAGCCTGGAGAAGAGAAGGCTGCAGGGAGACCTTATTGCAGCCTTTCAGTACTTGAAGGGGGCCTATAAGAAAGATGTGGACAAACTTTTTAGCAGGGCCTGTTGCAATAGGACAAGGGTAATGGTTTTAAACTGAGAGAGGGTAGATTTTGACTAGATAGAAGGAAGATATTTGTTACGATGAGAGTGGTGAGGCACTGGAACAGGTTGCCCAGAGAGGTGGTAGATGCCCTATCCCTGGAAACATTCAAGGTCCGGTTGGACAGGGCTCTGAGCATCCTGATCTATCTGAAGATGTCCATGCTCATTGAAGGGGAGTTGGACTAGATGGCCTTTAATGGTCCCTTTCAACCCAAACCATTCTATGATTCTTTGATGCTATGATTGTTAATATTTCCGCTACACTTGATTTTGCCTCAAATGCTACTCTAAATGTAAAGAATCTGCAGTCGGAAATTAATTCACTCTTGCAACTATCCAGAATTGCTGGGCCTTAGACTAGCTTTTAGCCTCACAGGGAGGCGTTTCAGTGTTAATAAAGGCTACCTTTTGCTTTTACGCTAGTAAATCTAAACAAATTGAATACAATGTAAATAACATACAACAGCATGGCCGTACCTTTAACCACATAGCTTGAGAACAGTCTCTGTTTGGGGTCTGTCAATTGCCAGACCTTGGAGCACAGGCTTGGCACAGTTTAATGATATTAGCTGTCATTTTAGCTGTTCGAATTATGCTTTTCGGTGTTGAAAAAGACATTGAGGTGCTGGAGTGTGTCTAAAGAAGAGCAACGAAGCTGGTGAAGGGTCAAGAGAACAAGTCTTTTGAAGAGCAGCTGAGGGAAGTGGGATTGTTTTTCCTGGAGAAAAGTAGGCTGAGCAGCTTTCCAGCCACTCTTCCCCAAGCCTGTAGTGTTGCATGGGGTTGTTGTGACCCAAGTGCAGGACCCGACACTTAGTCTTGTTGAACCTCATACAATTGTCCTCAGCTCATCAATCCAGTCTGTCCAGATCCCTCTGCAGAGCCTTCCTACCCTCAAGCAGATCGACACTGCCACTCACCATGTTGTCATCTGCAAACTTACTGAGGGAGCACTCAATCCCCTCATCCAGACCATTGATATATTCAACAGAACTTGCCCCAATACTGAGGCCTGGGGAACACCACTTATGACCAGCTTCCAGCTGGATTTAAATCCATTCACCACACCCATCCAGCCAGTTTTTTACCCAGTGAAGAGTACGCCCGTCCAAGACATGAGTAGTCAGTTTCTCCAGGAGAATGCTGTGGGAAACTGTGGAGTCCTGGCTGGACGAGAGGGGACATAGTTTGGTGCGTTGAGCAACCCAGGTTCTGATCCGGAAGTGAGCCTTGGGAGCAGCTGACACGGAACCCTGCTGGGAAGGCAGAGCGACGAGCTCGGGACACTGGAGCAGGGGGAACGTCACCGTTTCCTGCCACACTGTCACTTCCTTCCTGCCACGTTGTTGTTTCCTGCCACAGTACTGTTTTCACTTCGAGATGCAGCTCTGCACCAATCACAACGAGTTGCAGTAGTTTTGCCTATATATGGGTTGGGGTTTTAACCATTCAGATGCTGTAATAGTTTTGCTATATAAACCTTGTTTTGCTGACTAATAAAGCTGTACGATCATACTCATATTTGGGTCACATCGTTACAATGGGTCCGTTACCCACGCCTACAGGAAACGGTGTCAAAGGCTTTACTAAAGTTGAGGTAGACAGCAACCACAGCCTTTCCCTCATCCACTAAGCAGGTCACCTTGTCAGAAAAGGAGATCATGTCGGTCAAGCAGGACCTGCCTTTCATAAACCCATGCTGGCTGGGCCTGATCACCTGTGTGTCCTGTATGTGCCATGTGATGACATTCAAGATAATCTGCTCCATAACCTTCCCCGGCACTGAGGTTAGACTGACAGGTCTGAAGTTCCCCGGATCCTCCTTCAGGCCCTTCTTGTAGATGGGCATTACATTTACTAATCTCCAGTCAACTGAGACCTCCCCAGTTATCCAGGACTGCTGATAAATGATGGAAAGTGGCTTGGTGATCACTTCTGTCAGCTCCCTCGGTACCCTTGGGTGGATCCCATCCAGTCCCATAGACTTGTGTGTGTCTAAGTGGTGTAGCAGGTCACTGAGCATTTCCCCTTGGATTTTGGGGGTTTCCTTCTGCTCCTCATCCTTGTCTTCTTGCTCAGGGGGCTGGGTACCCCAAGAACAACTGGTCTTACTATTGAAGACTGAGGCAAAGAAGGCATTAAGTATCTCAGCCTCTTCCTCATCCTTTGTCACTATGTTTCCCCCAGCATCCAATAAAGGATGGCGATTCTCCTTTGCCCTCCTTTTGTTGCTAATCTAATTATAGAAACATTTTGTATTGTCTTTTACAGCGGTAGCCAGATTAAGTTCTAGCTGGGCTTTGGCCCTTCTAATTTTCTCCGTGTATAATCTCATGACATATTTGTAGTCCTCCTGAGTTGTCTGCCCCTTCTCCCAAAGGTCATAAACTCTTTTTTTTCCTGAGTTCCAGCCAAAGCTCTCTGTTCAGCTAGGCTGGTCTTCTTCCCTGCCGACTCGTCTTTCGGCACATGGGGACAGCCTGCTCCTGTTCCTTTAAGATTTCTTTGAAGGAAGTCCAGCCTTCCTGGACTTCTTTGCCCTTCAGGAGGCAAATATGCCAACAAACAAAAAAAGTCAACATTATTTTTACACCCTTAAGACCCAAAATCCAGCCTTTAATTAAACAGGGCTTTCCACTTGATATACTTTTTTTCCAAGGGAGAGTATGAGAAGACAAATGACAAATGACTAAGGTTAGTCATGCTGTTAATGCACTCCTGCAGATGTTCAGAGGATGAGTGATGAAGACCCTAGGGGAACCCACCTAGAACAGAATAATGTATTTTGTTTTTTTCAGACTGGCACTTATAAAGGTATGAGGAAACAAGTCCATAAACCCACAGGTTTTCTGGCCTTCTGGATTCTCATTTTTAAAAGGTGATTGTCAACAGCTGTTCATGCACAAATATTATACCCAATTCTTATTCTTTGTATATATGCCAGGCATCACAAATTTGGAACATTTACGAACAGCTGTATTCTGACTTCATCATGCAACAGTGTGCTAAGTAGGTTTCTGACCCACCTTATCTTCCCTCCAGGCACAGGTAGGCACAGCTTTTGTAATATGCACACAGGAAAAAATCATCATAATATAATCATTCCTTTTTCGAAGCAGCAGCTTTCTTCATCATCTCCCTTCTCTTGCTTTGACACATATATTAAAAAAAAAAACAACAACAGAATTTTCCCAGACATGCACACATAGCTGAGCACATGAGTGAGGGAAGCACATCATACCTTCTGTCTCATGTGGCAACTGTTTATTCATGAACATTAAAAAGGGAGATGTGACAGTTTTAGGAAAGTGTATTTGGCACATCACCTCATGTTAGGGATTTCCCACATCTGCTCATCAGACATTTATATTTATGGAGGGTTTCTCTCAGATAGAAAAACCCTAACTAAATCAAGCCCTGAGTCTCATTTAATGATTTCACACCTCCAAAATACATATCATTTATTGAACAGGATTACTAGAGCCAGGGAAAGACATGAGAGTTTACAGTAAGTGGGCTCACCGAAGTGGGTGTGAAGCTACAGAAAGCAGATGATTTGCAACCCACAAGCCAAATTGTCAACAAGCCCTCTGTAGACACCTTCCTCCATATGACTAGTGCTTAGTATCCAGACAGTCCCCCTCAGAACAGTAATCTGTAACTGGAGGTGCTAAAGAACTGAACAGAATTATGTCCATATACATGTGGGAGGAACAATGCTGATTTCAGGAGCAATGGAGAAGGCAAGCTGTTCTCAAAATGGAAATACAGGTGCCAGAGAAGTAGGGGAAAAGTAGAAATAGAGCGAGCCCCTAGCAGAGTGTGTAGTAGAGCCCATTTCCATAATTTTCATGGTGGAAGTTACATTCTGCAGAGAAGTGAAAGAGGGCACAGTGTGAAGTCCCTCATCCCTTCACTTTGGATCACTCTAGTTCCTGACCTCCTCTGAGGAGTGTCTTCTAATTCTGAAACAGTGAAGGTAACTGGAAAGAAAGGCAGGATCCATTTCAGCAAGAGGACTTCAATTGAAATGAAATTTTATTTACTGAAAATGTCTAAGTGCCCTACGTACCATAAAGACAAATAAAATACAGTGTGGTCCTTGCCCCAGAAAGCTTATCACCCCTTCAGCAAGACGGTTCATACAAAGGACGAAAGCAGGCAGTAGGGTAGCCTGTCATAGACAGTTATATCATTTCAAAGGCATACATTTCTCGGACTTTAATAGTTAGAACACCTCTAGCAGGGAGGACAACACCCATTATACTGTGTTTCCTGTTTCTTTTGCCAGATACTGTATAAAGTCAGATGCAAATTCTTCATAGTATAACTACTTTTAATAAAGAGAAAATGGGAAATGCATTATCAGACACTGGAATGTCTCATGTCACACGCTCACTATCCTGTTCAAATAAAATGTGGAGCTGATCCAGCCAGAACTGGAGAAGAACTCTGT
Source organism: Opisthocomus hoazin (assembly GCF_030867145.1). Lineage (NCBI taxonomy): Eukaryota > Metazoa > Chordata > Aves > Opisthocomiformes > Opisthocomidae > Opisthocomus > Opisthocomus hoazin. The sequence goes on along the minus strand of NC_134453.1, from coordinate 49,411,349 downwards.
GCTGCAGGTATATTATATGTGCAAACCACTGGATTACACTGCCCAGTGCAGTAGGTGCTGCAATAAAATAGATCAGGAATTTTAGCTCTTCACATTTAAATATGGCCCCATTGAGTTTTGAGTTCCATTATGTCCTTTCTCCCTGCATGCAGGCATCTACAAACATTTGTGTTGGCCTTTCTTGAGTTTGTTTATGCAGATATAATTGCTTACTAAAGGACTTCACAAAGGCTTTTCCTTCCTCCTTTCCAGTATTACCTTGGGGGGAAAATGGTATTACCCTGCATATGTTCAACACCAATCCTCACTCCACTGAAATTACTGTGTGTCTCTCTCAGGTGGCCTGAGATGGACAAAAAGGCTGCTCCAAAGCAACCCAAACTGTTTCAAGGGATGCTTATTGTTTCATTGCTTTTTCTTCCTTTTGTGTTCCAATTTTACCTTGGATAGAGAGAGATATGTTTTCCTCAGTATTCACTGTACTTTACATATACTGGAGGGAATACCTAGAATGCTGAAATTAGGAAGGTTTATTATTTGTAGCCAATCTAGCTTTTGTTGAGTGTTTGGCAGACACTAAGTTCAATGTGACTGTGGTTAAAGGTTCTGCGTAAGAGTGGCAAAACCAGCCTTTTGGTTGGAGGAGAATGGAAAGAAACAGGCAGAAACTGGTGGGTCGGGATAAGGGCAGTTTAACAGAACAGCAAACAAAGGGAACAATAACAACAACGATACAGATAAGGAGAAAACACAAAACAAAATAGCAGAACACAGAGAGAAACTTTCACCACCTGCTGCTGCTGCGCACTCCCGAGCCACGACTGAGTTCACGCCGCCCAGCTCCCCCCCCCAACCAGAACCCGGTATGGAATACCCTGCTCTGTTTGGCCAGGTTGGGTCAGCCCGCCCGGCTGTGTCCCTTTCTGGATTCTGGTGAAAATTAACCCTGTCCTGGCCAAACCCAGGACACTTTTCTTGGGTAGAATAGTCTGCTTTGGGATCTTACCTGGAGCAGTTCTGCATGATGCAGTGGTGGTATATTCTTTGTAAGAGGACACACTGTCACCTGTAGAGCTTGCCTCTGCTTCTTCAGTTCTTCTTTTTCCTGGACTGCTCTGATCTCTTCTATCATGGACAAAGTCCACTGCTTCCTTAACCTTGACTTAAAAGGGCCCATAGGCACTTCAGGCTTCTGCATGGTGAGGATAAAAGCAGTAATTCTAAGTTCAGCTGCCTGAGAGAACTTCCTGCCTATTCTCTTCCACAACGAATGCATGGCTGATCAGGGATGTGGGGGATTGCTTCAAAGTTTTCCCTTCTCTGACTCCTGAGTCTTCATCTTTTGTATCCCTTTTTCTTTCATAGAATCATAGAATGGTTTGGGTTGGAAGGGACCTTATAGATCATCTAGTTCCAACGCCCCTGCCATGGGCAGGGCCACCTTCCACTACACCAGGCTGCTCAAAGCCCCATCCAGCCTGGCCTTGAACACTGCCAGGGAGGGGGCAACCACAGCTTCTCTGGGCAACTGGTTCCAGGGCCTTACCACCCTCATCATAAAGAATTTCTTTCTTATATCTAATCTAAATCTCCCCTCTTTCAGCTTGAAGCCATGACCCCTTGTCCTATCGCTACATCCCCTTGTAAAACATCCCTCTCCAGCTTACTTGTAGGCCCCTTCAGATACTGGAAGGATGCTGTAAGGTCTCCGAACGGGAGAAGACATCTGAGATTACTCAAACAATGGGTTGCATTTCTCCTCAGACCGTAGTTCTGGGCTAGCTGTTTCCTGTTCTTTGAATGAGATTTTCTGTTTGGCAATGTTTTTTCTTTTCCTTAGAGTTTGTTTTATCTGTTTTCTTGGCTGTGGCTTGTTGAATAACATTTTGAACTAGAAGGCCAGTGTGGTATTCCAGCTGGTCATCAATCAGTATGGAATCTCCCAAGGTAGAAGGAAGGACAGTCAAAGCCTTTGTCACTAAATGACTTCAAAACACCTTCTACGCTGCACTCTGAGGGAGTGTTGGTCTGAGGGGTCCGTAGCAGGGAAAAATCAACAATTTAAATATCTTGGAGGGCATTCATAGTCTTGTTAGAAGCACCGCTGTCACTGATATTGTCCATGATGAAGTTGGTGGGAAAGAGTTTCCAAGAGTGTGATATCCTGAGATCTTACAGAGAAGTCATCCAAACCTGTTATAGTTTGGCTGTGGCTGGCAACAAAAGGGACACGCGGCCGCTATGCCACCCCTCCCCCCACTGGGTTGGGGAAGAGAATGGAAAGAAAAAGGCAAAAAATTGGTGGGTCGGGATAAGGGCAGTTTAACAGAACAGCAAACAAAGGGAACAGTAGCAACAACAACACAGATAAGGAGAATACACAACACAAACAGCAGAACGCACAGAGCCACTCTCACCGCCCCCTGCCGTGCGCGCTCGCCAGCCACAACTGCCTTCCTGCCACCCAGCTCCCCCCCAACCAGAACCCAGCATGACGGCACATGGTATCCAATACCCTGTTCTGTTTGGCCAGGTTGGGTCAGTCGACCCGGCTGTGTCCCCTCCTGGCTTCTGGTGAAAATTAACCCTGTCCTGGCTGAACCCAGGACATTATCCACCCCTTATTCCATACCATCTATGTCATGACCAGGTCCCCCATTGTCAAGTTGATCACCACCACTTCTCCTGTCTCCAGATATCATTCCCTTAGTCTATGGATTATCACTCTAAAGAGTCCGTTGAGTTCATTTAATCCATGACTTCGGGCTCCATCTGTTGTAACGGTCTTCCAAGGCAGGAGAGGTGATGTGTGGTGATGGGCGGTCACTTGCTGCATCCGGAGCTCACGGCTGATGTATCTGGTGCGGCCCGTGCCCACAGTCTGCAGGTTGGAGATGTCGATCTCGATGAAGTTGCTGGGTGCCAGTTGTTGAAAACCAGGTCCAGTCCCATCATCGCTGTGCTCTGCTAGGTTTTCATCAAAAAGTCCATCCTTCTTCAGTCTGGGTGATTCTTACTATGATATTACTGGTATAACATATAACAATTATAGGTAGTGGTAACAGACAGTGACAGGAATATTTAGCAATTAACTTTATACATTTTATTTATTGACTGTTCTCACCCAAAATCAAATTCCCATGAGGTACACATCGGACTTCCCCATCCTTTCGCATCACCACCAGGTACACCCAGGTCCTTGAGCAAAAGCAATGCCCCGGAAGGGCTTGCCTTTGCCCGAGGCAGGACTAACCCAGACTGTCTTCCCTAACATGTTCCACATGTGCACTACAGGGACTTTATCCCCTTCTACAGGGCATGGAAATTTTGATTGGGCAGGGCCAGCCCGGTTAGTGGACCCTCTGATGTTAACCAACCAGGTGGCCTTTGCTAAATGAGTATCCCAATTTTTGACAGTCCCCCCCCCATTGCTCTCAAGGTGTTTTTTAGCAGCCCACTGTACCGTTCGATCTTCCCAGAGGCTGGTGCATGGTAGGGGATGTGATACACCCACTCGATACCGTGTTCTTTGGCCCAGGTGTCTATGAGGCTGTTACAAAAATGAGTCCTGTTGTCTGACTCAATTCTTTTGGGAGTGCTACGTCACCATAGGTCTTGTTTTTCAATGCCCAGGATGGTATTCCGGGCGGTGGCATGGGGCACAGGGTAGGTTTCCAGCCATCCGGTGGTGGCCTCCACCATTGTGAGCACATAGCACTTGCCTTGGCGGGTTTGTGGCAGTGTGATGCAGTCAATCTGCCAAGCCTCCCCGTATTTATATTTTAGTCATTGTCCTCCATACCACTGAGGTTTTACCCGCTTGGCTTGCTTGATTGCAGCGCATGTTTCACATTCATGGATAACCTGTGCAATGGTGTCCATGGTCAAGTCCACCCCTCGGTCACGAGCCCATCTGCATGTCGCATCTCTTCCTTGGTGGCCCGAGGTGTCATGGGCCCACCGAGCTATAAAGAGTTCACCCTTATGTTGCCAGTCCAGATGCACCTGAGCCACTCCAATCTTGGCAGCCTGATCCACCTGCTGGTTGTTTTGATGTTCTTCAGTGGCCCGACTCTTAGGGATGTGGGCGTCCACGTGACAGACTTTTATAACCAACTGCTCCAGACGGGCAGCAATATCTTGCCACAATGGGGCATCCCAGGTGGGTTTGCCTCTGCGCTGCCAGTTGTTCTTCTTCCATTGCTGCAGCCACCCCCACAAGGCATTGGCCACCATCCAAGAGTCGGTGTAAAGATAGAGCACTGGCCACTTTTCTCATCTGGTAATGTCTAAAGCCAGCTGGATGGCTTTCACCTCTGCAGATTGGCTCGACTCGCAGTTTCCGCGACTTGTCATGTAGGGCTCCATACAGCAGCCTTCCACCTCCGCTGCTTCCCCACAATGCGACAGGACCCATCCATGAACAGGGCATACTGTTTCTCATGTTCTGGCAGCTTGTTATACAGTGGGGCCTCTTCAGCACGTGTCACCTCCTCCTCTGGCAATGCTCCAAAATCTTTGCCTTCTGGCCAGTCCATGATTACTTACAGAATTCCTGGGCGACTGGGGTTTCCCATTCAGGCCCGCTGTGTGATCAGCATGACCCACTTACTCTGTGTAGCATTAGTGGCATGATGCGTAGAGGGGACCCACTCTTTGAACATACAGCCCAGGACCAGCAATCGTGGTGCTAGGAGGAGCTGTGCTTCAGTGACAGAATCACAGAATCACAGAATGATAGGGGTTGGAAGGGACCTCGGTGGGTCATCTAGTCCAACCCCCCTGCCAAAGCAGGGTTACCTACAGCAGGCTGCACAGGACCTTGTCCAGGAGGGGCTTGAATATCTCCAGAGAAGGAGACTCCACAACCTCCCTGGGCAGCCTGTTCCAGTGCTCCGTCACCCTCAGAGGGAAGAAGTTCTTCCTCATATTCAGACAGAACTTCCTGTGCTTCAGTTTGTGCCCATTGCCCCTTGTCCTGTCGCTGGGCACCACTGAGAAGAGTCTGGCCCCATCCTCCTGACACCCACCCTTCAGGTATTTGTAAGCATTTATTAGATCCCCTCTCAGCCTTCTCTTCTTCAGGCTGAACAAGCACAGCTCCCTCAGTCTCTCCTCGTAGGAGACATGTTCCAGTCTACTCACCATCCTTGTAGCCCTCTGCTGGACTCTCTCCAGTAACTGCTCATCTTTCTTGAAGTGGGGAGCCCAGAACTGGACAGAGTACTCCAGATGGGGCCTCACCAGGGCAGTGTAGAGGGGAAGGAGAACCTTCCTCGACCTGCTGGCCACACTCCTCTTGATGCATCCCAGGATCCCATTAGCTTTCTTGGCAGCCAGGGCACACTGCTGGCTCTTAGTCAACCTGTCGTCCACCAGGACACCCAGGTCCCTCTCCACAGAGCTGCTCTCCAGCAGGTCCACCCCAAGCCTGTACTGATGCATGGGGTTGTTCCTCCCCAGGTGCAGGACCCTGCACTTGCCCTTGTTGAACCTCATCAGGTTCCTCTCTGCCCAACTTTCCAGCCTGTCCAGGTCACGCTGAATGGCAGCACAGCCTTCTGGTGTATCCACCACACTGCCCAGTTTTGTGTCATCAGCAAACTTGCTGAGGGTACATTCTAACTCTTCATCCAAGTCATTGATGAAGAAGTTAAACAAGGCTGGGCCCAGTACTGACCCCTGGAGGACACCACTAGTTACCGGTCTCCAACTAGACTCAGCGCTGCTGATGACAACCCTCTGAGTTCTGCCATTCAGCCAGTTCTCTATCCACCTCAACGACCACTCATCCAGCCCACACTTCCTGAGCTTCCCTAGGAGGATGTTGTGGGAGACAGTGTCGAAAGCCTTGCTGAAGTCGAGGTAGACAACATCTACTGCTCTCCCTTCATCTACCCAGCCAGTCATGTCATTGTAGAAAGCTATTAGATTGGTCAGGCATGATTTCCCCTTGGTGAATCCATGCTGACTACTCCTGATCACCTTCTTTTCCTCCACTTTCTTGTTGATGACCTCCAGGATAACCTGCTCCATCACCTTTCCTGGGATGGAGTTGAGGCTGACCGGCCTGTAGTTCCCTGGGTCCTCCTTCTTGCCCTTTTTGAAGATTGGAGTGACATTGGCCTTTCTCCAGTCCTCGGGCACCTCTCCTGTCTTCCAGGACCTCTCAAAGATGATGGAGAGTGGCTCAGCAATGACATCCGCCAGCTCCCTCAGCACTCGTGGGTGCATTCCATCGGGGCCCATGGATTTGTGGGCGTCCAGATCGCTAAGCGATCCCTCACGCAGTCCTCCTCAACCAAGGGAAAGTCGTCCTCTTTGTAGGCTTCTTCTCTTACCTCCGGGGCCTGGGATTCCTGAGGGTCTATCTTGGCACTGAAGACTGAAGCAAAGAAGGCATTCAGTAGCTCTGCTTTCTCTGCATCCTCCGTCACCAGGACACCCGCCTCATTCAGCAGTGGCCCCACATTGTCCCTAGCCTTCCTTTTGCTGCTGATGTCGTTGAAGAAGCCCTTCTTGTTGTTTCTGACATCCCTTGCCAGCTTCAATTCCAGGTGGTGCTTGACCTTCCTCGTTGCATCCCTGCATGCTCTGACCACATTCCTGTACTCTTCCCAAGTGGCCTGTCCCTCTTTCCACATTCCATGGACCTTTCTCTTCCACCTGATCTCCACTAGAAGCTCCTTGTTTAACCATGCAGGTCTCCTGCCTCCTTTGCTCGATTTCTTTCTCAGGGGGATGCACCGCTCCTGAGCATGGAGGAAGTGACGTTTAAACAGCGACCAGCACTCTTGGACCCCCCTGCCTTCGAGAGCCCTGGCCCACGGGATTCCTCCCAGTAGCTCCTTGAAGAGGCCAAAGTCAGCCCTCCTGAGGTCCAAGGTTTTGATCCTGCTTATCGCCCTGCTTCCTCCACGCAGGATCCTGAACTCCACCATTTCATCGTCACTGCAACTGAGTCTACCTCTGACCTTCACATCCTCCACCAGTCCCTCCTTGTTTGTTAATACAAGGTCCAGCAGAGCGCCTTTCCTTGTTGGTTCCTCCACCAATTGCATCAGAAAGTTATCATCGATGCTCTGTAGGAACCTCCTGGATTGCGCCTGCCTAGCTGTATGGTCTTCCCAGCTGATGTCAGGGTGGTTGAAGTCCCCCATGAGAACCAGGGTCTGTGACTGTGAGGCTGCTTGCAGCTGCCTGTAGAAGGCCTCATCAACCTCCTCCTCCTGGTCAGGTGGCCTTTAGTACACACCCACCGTAATGTCACCCGTGTGAACCTGTCCCTTAATTCTAACCCACAAGCTTTCAACTTGTTCCTCATTTGCCCCCAGGCCAAGCTCAATGCATTCCAGTTGCTCCCTCACATATAGAGCAACTCCACCACCTCTCCTTGTTGGCCTGTCTTTCCTAAAGAGTCTGTAGCCATCCATGACAGCATGCCAATCATGCGAGTTGTCCCACCACATTTCTGTGATGGCGACCAAGTCGTAGTCGTCCTGCTGTATAATGGCTTCCAGCTCCTCCTGTTTATTGCCCATGCTACGTGAATTGGTATAGACACACTTGAGCTGGGCTGTCAGTCTCACCCCTGACCCTGGCACGCCAAGCCTGGGCTCATCCCTAGTGAGCTGGGCGATGTCCCCTTCCCCCTTCGAACCAAGTATAAAGCCCTCTCAATGAGCCCCTCCAGATCATGGCCAAGAATCCTTTTTCCCCTTTGAGATAGCTGCATTCCATCTGTCGCCAGCAGGCCCGGTGCTGTGTACACCTCCCCATGATCAAAGAAGCCAAAATTTGACCACTGGCACCAGTCCCTGAGCCATTTGTTATCCAGGTGAGTTTTCATGCCCCTTTCAGTGCTGTTCCCTGCCATTGATGGGACTGAGGAAAAAACACTTCTGAAGCAGCTCGAACGCCTTCATATGCTGCCAGAATCTCTTTTTCAGTGGGAGTATAGCGGGCCTCGGATCCTTTGTATCCACGGCTCCAAAACCTCAGGGGTCGACCTCGAGTCTCGCCTGGTGTTTTCTGCCAGAGACTCCAGGTTGGGCCATTCTCCCTGGCTGCGGTGTAGAGCACGTTTTTAACAGCTTGCCCTGACCGGACTGGACCAAGGGCTACGGCATGAACTATCTCCCGTTTAATTTGTTCAAATGCCTGTCGTTGCTCAGGGCCCCATTCAAAATCATTCTTCTTCCGGGTCACGTGGTACAGAGGACTTACAATTTGGCTGTAATTTGGGATGTGCATCCTCCAAAAACCCACAACGCCTGAGAAGGCCTGTGCTTCCTTTTTGCTGGTTGGTGGAGACTGTAATCGATGGCCTTGCTGGACTTGTCGAATGCAAGACAAAAGACAAAGGGACTGAGGTTGTCAAGAGCTGAAGAGCTAACAAAGGAAGTAAATAACTGGTGCTTATCTTATCAGACAAAAGTAAGGGGGGATAGCCCATCACTGTAAACTCAGTGATCTGTGGGGCGCCGCGGAGGCTGCGCAGCCAGAGATTGCTTCAGAGATTGCTTTGGACAAAGCACAGATGGCCCCCAAATACACATACCACGATGCCCGCTCTGAAGGCGTGTCACACTGCTGAGTCCCGCTTCTGACAACACCACATTCCATGCCAAGAGCCAATCGATACACAATAATTGACTTAGTCCCACCTCGCAAAAAGATTTCCAAACATATAAAAATTGGCACTTGAAAACTCTCTTTGGGAGGAGGAGCCAAGCGAGAACTTCACCTGACGGACGGGTCGACGGGCCTGAACCTCTCTTCCCTCTCCAAGAAGGGACGCCTTTTTGGTAAGAGTCACGCCTCTGACTTTGTCAGACATACCCCCGGGAACACATTGTTAACTAAAGCGCTAAACTATTACTTTGAGCTCAACTTTTGTAGACAGTGAATTTATCAACGGCAATTCCGAATCTGTGATAACTGTCGCTTGAATAAATTACCTACTGTTTCAACTTTGAGAAACTGTTTCAGTGAAAGTCCTTGGAAGGGCTCTGGCAGGCTAGTTGAATATCAGACTCCCCTTACCCCCCCTTTAACGCGACAGAGACATAGCTGCTATTTTGTTGATGACATCCATTGGGATTTGACGGCGCCCATCCTGCCATTTTATCCCCAAAAACTGGATCTCTTGTGCAGGTCCCTTGCCTTTACTTTGCTTAATGGATAAACCAGCTTTCAGAAGGATCTGAACTATTTTCTCCCCTTTCTCAAAAACTTCCTCTGCTGTGTCACCCCATACAATGATGTCATCGATGTACTGCAGGTGTTCTGGAGCTGCACCCTTTTCCAGTGCAGTCTGGATTAGTCCATGGCAAATGGTGGGACTGTGTTTCCACCCCTGGGGCAGTCGATTCCAGGCGTACTGGATGCCCCTCCAGGTGAAAGCAAACTGTGGCCTGCACTCTGCTGCCAAAGGGATGGAGAATCACAGACTCGCAGAATCACAGAATGGTAGGAGTTGGAAGGGACCTCTGTGGGTCATCTAGTCCAACCTCCCTGCCGAAGCAGGGTCACCTAGAGCAGGCTGCACAGGACCTTGTCCAGGCGGGTCTTGAATATCTCCAGAGAAGGAGACTCCACAACCTCCCTGGGCAGCCTGTTCCAGTGCTCCGTCACCCTCAGAGGGAAGAAATTCTTCCTCATATTCAGACAGAACTTCCTGTGCTTCAGTTTGTGCCCATTGCCCCTTGTCCTGTCGCTGGGCACCACTGAAAAGAGCTTGGCCCCATCCTCCTGACACCCACCCTTCAGGTATTTGTAAGCATTTATAAGGTCCCCTCGCAACCTTCTCTTCTTCAGGGTGAACAAGCCCACCTCCCTCAGCCTCTCCTCGTAGGAGAGATGCTCCAGTCCCCTCACCATCCTTGTAGCCCTCCGCTAGACTCTCTCCAGTAACTGCTCATCTTTCTTGAACTGGGGAGCCCAGAACTGGACAGAGTACTCCAGATGGGGTCTCACTAGGGCAGTGTAGAGGGGAAGGAGAACCTCCCTTGACCTGCTGGCAACACTCCTCCTAATGCATCCCAGGATGCCATTGGCCTTCTTGGCAGCCAGGGCACACTGCTGGCTCATGGTCAACCTGTCGTCCACCAGGACACCCAGGTCCCTCTCCGCAGAGCTGCTCTCCAGCAGGTCCATCCCAAGCCTGTACTGATGCATGGGGTTGTTCCTCCCCAGGTGCAGGACCCTGCACTTGCCCTTGTTGAACCTCATCAGGTTCCTCTCTGCCCAACTCTCCAGCCTATCCAGGTCACGCTGAACGGCAGCACAGCCTTCTGGTGTATCTACCACACCTCCCAGTTTGGTGTCATCAGCAAACTTGCTGAGGGTACATTCTAACTCTTCATCCAGGTCATTGATGAAGAAGTTAAACAAGGCTGGGCCCAGTACTGACCCCTGGGGGACACCACTAGTTACCAGCCTCCAACTAGACTCAGCGCCGCTGATGACAACCCTCTGAGTTCTGCCATTCAGCCAGTTCTCAATCCACTTCAACGACCACTCATCCAGCCCATACTTCCTGAGCTTCCCTAGGAGGATGTTGTGGGAGACAGTGTCGAAAGCCTTGCTGAAGTCTAGGTAGACAACATCTACGGCTCTCCCTTCATCTACCCAGCCAGTCATGTCATCGTAGAAAGCTATCAGATTGGTCAGGCATGATTTCCCCTTGGTGAATCCATGCTGACTACTCCTGATCACCTTCTTTTCCTCCACTTGTTTGTTGATGACCTCCAGGATAAGCTGCTCCGTCACCTTTCCTGGGATGGAGGTGAGGCTGACCGGCCTGTAGTTCCCTGGGTCCTCCTTCTTGCCTTTTTTGAAGATTGGAGTGACATTGGCCTTTCTCCAGTCCTCGGGCACCTCTCCTGTCCTCCAGAACCTCTGAGAGATGATGGAGAGTGGCTCAGCAATGATATCCGCCAGCTCTCTCAGCACTCGTGGGTGCATTCCATCGGGGCCCATGGATTTGTGGGCGTCCAGATCGCTAAGCGATCCCTCACACAGTCCTCCTCGACCAAGGGAAAGTGATCCTCTCTGTGGGCTTCTTCTCTTACCTCCGGGGCCTGGGATTCCTGAGGGCCTGCCTTGGCACTGAAGACTGAAGCAAAGAAGGCATTCAGTAGCTCTGCCTTCTCTGCATCCTCCGTCACCAGGACACCCGCCTCATTCAGCAGTGGCCCCACATTGTCCCTAGCCTTCCTTTTGCTGTTGATGTCGTTGAAGAAGCCCTTCTTGTTGTTTCTGACATCCCTTGCCAGCTTCAATTCCAGGTGGCGCTTGGCCTTCCTCGTTGCATCCCTGCATGCTCTGACCACATTCCTGTACTCTTCCCAAGTGGCCTGTCCCTCTGTCCACATTCCATGGACCTTTCTCTTCCACCTGATCTCCACTAGAAGCTCCTTGTTTAACCATGCAGGTCTCCTGCCTCCTTTGCTCGATTTCTTTCTCAGGGGGATGCACCGCTCCTGAGCATGGAGGAAGTGACGTTTAAACAGCGACCAGCACTCTTGGACCCCCCTGCCTTCGAGAGCCCTGGCCCACGGGATTCCTCCCAGTAGCTCCTTGAAGAGGCCAAAGTCAGCCCTCCTGAGGTCCAAGGTTTTGATCCTGCTTATCGCCCTGCTTCCTCCACGCAGGATCCTGAACTCCACCATTTCATCGTCACTGCAACCGAGTCTACCTCTGACCTTCACATCCTCCACCAGTCCCTCCTTGTTTGTTAATACAAGGTCCAGCAGAGCGCCTTTCCTTGTTGGTTCCTCCACCACTTGCATCAGAAAGTTATCATCGATGCTCTGTAGGAACCTCCTGGATTGCGCCTGCCTAGCTGTATGGTCTTCCCAGCTGATGTCAGGGTGGTTGAAGTCCCCCATGAGAACCAGGGCCTGTGATTGTGAGGCTGCTTGCAGCTGCCTGTAGAAGGCCTCATCAACTTCCTCTTCCTGGTCAGGTGGCTTGTAGTACACACCCACCGTAATGTCACCCTTATGAGCCTGTCCCTTAATTCTAACCCACAAGCTCTCAACTTGTTCCTCATCTGCCCCCAGGCCAAGCTCAATGCATTCCAGTTGCTCCCTCACATATAGAGCAACTCCACCACCTCTCCTTGTTGGCCTGTCTTTCCTAAAGAGTCTGTAGCCATCCATGACAGCATGCCAATCATGCGAGTTGTCCCACCACATTTCTGTGATGGCGACCAAGTCGTAGTCGTCCTGCTGTATAATGGCTTCCAGCTCCTCCTGTTTATTGCCCATGCTACGTGCATTGGTATAGACACACTTGAGCTGGGCTGTCAGTCTCACCCCTGACCCTGGCACGCCAAGCCTGGGCTCATCCCTAGTGAGCTGGGCGATGTCCCCTTCCCCCTTCGAACCAAGTATAAAGCCCTCTCAATGAGCCCCACCAGCTCGTGGCCAAGAATCCTTTTTCCCCTTTGAGATAGCTGCATTCCATCTGTCGCCAGCAGGCCCGGTGCTGTGTACACCTCCCCGTGATCAAAGAAGCCAAAATTTGACCGATGGCACCAGAAGAATGCATTAGCGATGTCAATTGTAGCATACCACTTGGCTGCCTTTGACTCCAGCTGATGATATTGAAGTTGTAGCATGTCTGGCACAGCAGCACTCAGCGGTGGTGTGACTTCATTCAGGCCACGGTAGTCTATTGTCAGTCTCCACTCTCCAGTAGATTTTCTCATTGGCCATATGGGACTTTTAAAGGGTGAGTGAGTTTTGCTGATCACTCCTTGACTCTCCAGCTGGCGGATCAGCTGATGAATGGGGAGAAGGGAGTCTTGGTCAGTGCGATATTGTCACCGGTGCACCGTTGTGGTCGCGATTGGCACCTGTTGTCCTTCAACCCTCAGTGACCCCACAACAGAAGGATCCTCCGAGAGACCAGGCAAAATGGACAGCTGTTTAATTCCTTCCGTCTCCAAAGCAGCTATGCCAAAAGCCTACTGATACCCCTTTGGGTCCTTGAAATAGCCTCTCCTAAGATAGTCTATCCCAAGGATGCACGGAGCCTCGGGGCCAGTTAGAATGGGGTGCTTCTGCCAGTCCTGCCCAGTGAGGCTCACTTCAGCCTCCAATACACTCAGCTCTTGGGACCACCCCCCCCGTCACTCCTGAAATGCAAATGGACTCTGACCCTTTGAAATCTGATGGCATTAAAGTACACTGTGCACCAGTGTCCACTAGAGCTTTATACTCTTGTGGATCTGATGTGCCAGGCCACTGAATCCACACCGTCCAATAAACGCGGTTGTCCCTTTCCTCCACCTGGCTGGAGGCAGGGCCCCTCTAATCCTGGTCAGAGAATTTGCTGCTCACCTGCTGTAAAAATGACTTGGAGGTCCCCTCCAGAGGATTGGAATCAAGATCAAACTGTCTACCTGGTCTGGAGAGCTGACCGTTGGAAACTGGAGCAGCACTTTTCCTAACAGAATCCCCTTTGGTGATTGTTTCACACTGCAGCTCATGCACTCGTGCCTCTAGGGTTGAGGTAGGTTTTCTATCCCACTTCCTCATGTCGTCTCCATGGTCATGCAGGTAAAACCACAAGGTGCCCTGTGGTGTATAGCCTCTGTATCCTCTCTCCTGAGCAGAGGAACGCTTGCCCCTAATAGCTGAGATGATGTCCCGTACAGGTGGGGAGTAGAACATAGTCTCTTTGAATTGCTGGAATTCCCGGGAAAGTTTCTCCACAGCTGAGACAAGGGAGGAAGAGAGACTTTCTTCATATTGCCGGAGTCGGACGGCCACCTCATCCACTGTTGGTGCCTCTTCACCTCTCCAGTCTACTACTGCCAGTGATTTGGCATATGAGGAGGGTGCGCTCCGCACAAACTTCCTCCACATGGATGCCGTGCACTGGACTTCATCTGGGTCTGTGGGTAACTGTTCATTGTCCAGGTCATAGTAAACCAGCTCCCACACAGCTAATTCCCTCAAGTACTGAATACCCCTCTCCATATTGGTCGACTTGCCAGGATAGCATACAAAATCCTCACTGAAGGGGTACCTCTCCCTCACGCCTGAGAGAAGTCTCCTCCAGAGGCTGAGGACTTGTTCCTTTTTCCCAATGGCCTTGTCAATGCCCCCTTCCCTGACCAGGGATCCCAGCTGCTTGGCTTCCTTGCCCTCTAATTCCAAGCTGCTGGCCCCGTTATCCTAGCACCGCAGCAGCCAGGTGACAATGTGCTCGCCAGGGTGGCGGCTGAAATCTTTCCGCATGTCTCGCAGCTCGCTCAGGGACAGGGACCAGGTGATGATCTTTGTCTCTATCTCCTGCAATGACCCTGGCTCATTGTCATCCCTCCCGGATCGATCTGATTTCATTGCGTCTTTGTTTTTACAGGGGCAACTGCTACCGACACAGGTTGGTTATTGGGCTCAGCTGCGGTGCCTGCTGCCAGAGCTGGAGCTGGAGCAGTCACCGTGCCTGCCGGGGAAGCCAGGGCAGCGCCAGTGGTTGCAGCAGCAGCAGCGGTGGTGCCGGTCAGGGCGGCTGTGACTGCCTGCTGGGCTGGAGGGGCTGCAGGGCCGGCTGGGGTGGCAGTGCCAGTCGCAGTGCCTACCGCTTCGTTTCCCCCCCCTTCCCCTTTAGAGCACTGAATCATGTTGAACAGGGCTCAGTAGGCGTGAGCCAGGCCCCAGCGCGTGGCAGTGATTTGTGTCTCTCTGGAGTTCCCAGGGTGGCAGCACACTTTTTGCAGATATTTTACTAGTTTGTCAGGATTCTGCACTTGCTCAGGGGTGAGTTTCAAAAACACCGGGGGTGCCCACTGCCCTAGGTACTTACGCATGCTATCCCACACACCCAGCCACTCATAGCTGTCTAGCCCCGGGGCAGGTCTCTGCACAATGTTGTTAACTACTTGTTTAACCCTAAACAAGACCTGAAACCCATTCAGGAGGCATAACAATAGGAGCGTGCTGGCCTGAGCATCCCACGAGTACTTGAAATTCTGAAAAGCTGTTAGGACTAGCCTGAAGGAGAGAGGAGGGCTGAAAGAGTGGGGGAAAGTATCCCCTCCAGTTTTCCCCATAGAGTGGGTTCGATTATTAACAAATTCAGAGAGATAACACCCAAGGTATGGAAATGACCGCAGTGCCGCATGCAAATACAAGCCTAATTTCATGCCCAGTGATGTTATCATATCATAAGTTGATATTATACAGTACAGCAAAATTGTCATTCTGATCTTTTTCCCAGAGGTAATGAACAGCACGGCAGTGAACACATATTGCAAGTAAGGGTTTACATACCATAACCACTTGATCAAAGTCAGCAACATTTTTTTACCAGAGACTATTTAACTAACACAGTAAATGCATATAACAAATTATAACAAAATCTAAGAAAGTTGTTTTAACACTCTCTGCTCAACCCTGCCATTATCCCTACCCCACACTTGGGCACCAAATTTAATGTTATAGTTTGGCTGTGGCCGGCAACAAAAGGGACACGCGGCCGCTATGCCACCCCTCCCCCCACTGGGTTGGGGAAGAGAATGGAAAGAAAACAGGCAAAAACTGGTGGGTCGGGATAAGGGCAGTTTAACACAACAGCAAACAAAGGGAACAGTAGCAACAACAACACAGGTAAGGAAAATACACAACACAAACAGCAGAACACAGAGAGCTGCTCTCACCACCCCACCACCGCGCGTGCTCCCCAGCCGTGACTACCTTCCTGCCGTACAGCTCCCCCCCAACTGGAACCCAGCATGACAGTACATGGTATCCAATACCCTGTTCTGTTTGGCCAGGTTGGGTCAGCCGACCCGGCTGTGTCCCCTCCTGGCTTCTGGTGAAAATTAACCCTGTCCTGGCCAAACCCAGGACAAAACCAGACTCCAGTGCCTCTGGAGAGGAAGAAATGTTGACTGATCTTGAAAACTGATCTAAAATGTCATGATCATCATCCTTCACCACCGTGATGACTGCTCTTGCACTCATGAATTCATCATCTGCCCACAGTTTTGATGTCTGTCCAGCTTTTGAGTTATCTCTATATGATAACTCTCTCACTTGATCAGTAGTGTTGCTCTGAGCATTTATATGATCCTCAGAGATACAGTAGACCTTCTGAGCTTTTGCAACTGTTATGTCATTATTTTCAGGCTGTCCTGTTGTAACCAAGGTGATGGAATCAGTTAACCATAAACACGAACAATGCTGCTATGTGCCTTGTAGAGCCCTGCCCATCTGGACATTAGGGCTGGGAACAGAGGGTTTAGTCCCTAGGTAATCATTAATGTTAAACAATAATGGTGGAGGGGGATTTTTAATAGAAATAGCGTTACCTAATAGTTGCAGGTGCATTTGTGGTACCTATCTATTGTGTAAATTAACTGAAGCAGAGAGTCTTGCATCTTCATACAAAGGGGTTAGTTTTTGATAGGGGCTGGAAGTCGACTAGAACTGGTCAAGACGACCCTGCTTGTGTGAATAGGAGCCAGAAGAGAACTGAGTTTGCACAGAAACTGTGATGAAGAGGAGAAGCCTTCATCTTGAGACCCCCGACGACCACCACTAGGAGGCACTGCGCAAGCGCAGGTGGGAGGCGTGTATGAAAATGGACTGATTTGACTATGAAAGGAAGAGCTTATGTAATCAGATGAATATGTATATTTTGATCTATATAAACTGCACGGAAGGGGTATGGGGTATGCACATTTGGTGGAATTATCCCCCGTGCATCCAGCGCTGCAATAAAGAATGCCTGCCTTTTAACACTACATTGGTGTTACGAGGTTTGTTCCCGGATTTTCGGTGACAGTTTCTGGCACCCCAGATGGGACCCTGCTTGTGAATACCGACGGATCCGCGGGATCACGGGACCTCCAGCTGGCATCGAGGGATTCTCGAGGAGAACCTCTGATCCCCGGACCGAAGGATTCCAAGTAAGTCCCCTGGAATTTAATTAAGGCATTCTTTAGGTATAACACATGCCTGCTCGTAAGTCGCGGTAAAAGCCACGAAGAGTTGGGCTAAAATGGTACCTGTGTGAAAAATCTCTGCTCGGTGAAAGCCGGTAGAGCGGGGCCCAAGGGGGAGGTCTTCAACAGGGGGTTGAAGTCTCCAGGATCTCAGCAGGGGGCTGGGATCTGAGAGGGAGATCTCACAGAGGGTGGGATCCCTCTGGCTAGTGTCTGTGATATAGTGCACAATCACTGCCACTAGTCGTTTGAAGGATGGGCACCTTTCCGAGTAAAAGACCCATCCCACGGGGCACGCCTTTGGGATGCATTTTAAAACACTGGAAAGAGCTGGGGGGGGACCCTTTAACTCGGAAACAGTTAATTGAGTATTGTAATCATTGGTGGCCGTTATATACTCTGGATGATGGGGAGAAGTGTCCAGAGGACAGGACACTGTGTTATAATACCATTTTGCAGTTGATGTTGTTTTGTAAAAGGGAAGGTAAATGGGAAGAAATGACATATGAAGATTTGTTTTTCTCATTGAGAAATCATCCGGAATGGCAGAGGCAGTGTGGTATACATCCGCGCGGTTCTATGGTAATGGCTTTGAAAAAGGGAAAATGTGAAAAAGGTTCAAAGAAATGCTGCGCCGCTTGTAGTGTCAGGAAAGGGTGTCTGAAATTTGGGTCAAGGATCATAGTTCAAACTTAGCCTTTCTCTTAAAGATTGTTAAAATGATTTCTTCATCCCTAGAAGATCTTGAAATGTTTGAATGTCCTGGGTTCAGCCAGGACAGTGTTATTTTTCACCAGAAGCCGGGAGAGGACACAGCTGGGCTGACTGACCCAAACTGGTCAAAATAAATGGGTATTCACAGAATCACAGAATCACAGAATGGTAGGGGTTAGAAGGGACCTCTGGGGATCATCTAGTCCAACCCTCCTGCCGAAGCAGGGTCACCTACAGCAAGCTGCACAGGACATTGTCCAGGCGGGTCTTGAATATCTCCAGAGAAGGAGACTCCACAACCTCCCTGGGCAGCCTGTTCCAGTGCTCCGTCACCCTCAGAGTGAAGAAGTTCTTCCTCATTTTCAGCTGGAGCTTCCTATGCTTCAGTTTGTGCCTGTTGCCCCTTGTCCTGTCGCTGGGCACCACTGAAAAGAGTCTGGCCCCATCCTGGCCTTGAACACTTCCAGGGAGAGGACAGCCACAGCTTCTCTGGCCAACTAGTTCCAGGGCCTCACCACCCTGATAGTAAAGAAATTCTTCCTTATATCTGATATAAAATCTACCCTCTTTCTGTTTAAAGCCATTACCCTTTGTCCTATCACAATAGACCCTTGTAGAAAGGCCCCTCTCCAGCTTTCTTGTAGGCCCCTTCAGGTACTGGAAGGCTGCTCTAAGGTCTCCCCCTCCTACACCTGGGGACTGAGAGCTCCTGCACTCTGTGTAAAGCATCCTTAAAGATCTGCCAGCTCTATTCTGCCCCCCTGTCCCTGAGGACCATTTCCCAGGGGGTCCTACTGACTAACTCCTTGAAGAGCTGCAAGTTGGCTTTCCTACAATTTAGGGTCCTGACTACTCTCCTTGCCTTTCCCATATCCCTCAGGAGTGTGAACTCCACCAATGCGTGACCACTGCAGCCCAGACTGCCTCCAATCTTGACGTCACTGATGAACTCACTTGCATTGGTGAGCATCAGGTCCAGTATTGCATCCCCTCTGGTAGGGGTGTCTGTTACCTGGCTTAAGAAGTTATCCTCAATGCATTCTAGGAATCTTCTGGATTGCCTACAGCTCGCTGTGCTACTTTTCCAGCAGATGTCGGGGTGGTTGAACTTCCCCAGAAGGATGAGAGACTGCAAGCACAAAGCCTCCTGGAGCTGGAGGAAGAAGGCTTTGTCAGTAGGCTCCCCTTGATCAGGCGGCCTGTAGTAGACACCCACGACCAGGTTCCCTCTGTTGCCTCTGTCTCTGATTCTTACGCATGGGCTTTCAACCTGCTCATGATTATAAATATAAATATAAATATAAATATAAATATAAATATAAATATAAATATAAATATAAATATAAATATAAATATATAAAAGCATCTTTATTAGTAACACTAATAATAAAAGGAATAAAACAAAATATACAAAACCGATACTGAGTTTCCCAGAGTTGGCTGCCGGGGCACTAGCGTCCTGCCAGCAGTTGCCAGGCAGCACCAGGAAGTCCTGGACTAGCCTCAGCAGTAGACAGGAACTGGACTCAGGAATGCACAGATTGGAATCTGGATCAGGATCGGAGGCAGAACAACAAACAGGGTTGTCTTCAGAAGCCAGCCATGGACGAAGAGAACGAGACGCATTTGATGCACAAAGGAAAAGTAGTGTCATAAGAAAAGAACATGGCCAGCCTGTGGAGAGTGTGCTTCTGTTCCCTTCCGGTGGGCTTCTAGTATCTGCAGGTACTTCAATAAAATCAAATTTCTATTGGCCCTAATTTGAGTAGTATTTCAGCTGCTGCTTTTCTTACATGATGGTGGCAAAAGCGCCGGGAGAGAGAGGAGACCCCAGCCCCTCCATCCACCACCACCCCACCACCCCCCACCCCCCGCCCCCGAGCGGGAAAGAGGGAGCTGCTAACGAGCGGCCGCTCTCACTCGGCGTGGGCGGGGACAAGTGTGACAGCGGCCAAATCCCCTCACATACAAGAGCAGCCCCCCAGGGAGCGCGAGCGACCAGGAGCGCGGCGCGGCAGTTTGCGCGGGCAGGGCGCGGTCTCCCTCCTGGCAACCCGACTAGTGGACTTTGCCCTCCCAGGAGACGTTCTAGCCATGGTTTCCACTCGCGCGGAAGCCAGAAGGAGTGTGGCGACCCAGACAGAGGTGCCACACAAACACAGAGCTGTCCAGGTCTCCGGCTGCAGGGAGTGCCTGAGCCTATCACTCCTACCGGAGGGCAGCAGTGACAGCAGCTGTGTTCGGTGTGACCAGGTAAATGACCTGCTCAGCCTGGTGGCAGAGCTGAAAGAGGAAGTGGAGAGGTTGAGGAGCATCCGGGAGTGTGAGAGGGAGATCCGACTGGTGGGGCAGCACCCTGCCCTCCCTGAGGCCAAGGCAGCAGGAGGCGGCTCCACAAGAAGCGGAGAACCCCCTACCCTCTTGCCACCGAGCAGAAAGAGGGGGCCTAAGAGATGGGGGGAATGGAAACGGGTCCCTGCTCGGGGCGGCAGGAAAATCCCCTCCCAGCCGCCCTCACCTGCCCAGTTGCCCTTAAGCAACAGATACGGGGCTCTGAAATGTGAGGGCCAGGCAAATGAGGATGAGGGTGAAGGTCCATCCAGGGGGCTGCCTAAGACCAGTCAGTCAGCCCCACATATTATGACTGCCCCGGTTAAGAGGAAAAAAAGGAGGGTAATTGTCATAGGCGATTCCTTTCTGAGGGGAACAGAGGGCCCGATCTGCCGACCGGACCCATCCCACAGGGAAGTCTGCTGCCTCCCTGGGGCCCGGGTTAGGGATGTTGCTAGGAAGCTCCCTGGTCTGGTGCGGCCCTCTGATTAGTATCCGCTGTTGGTAATGCAGGTTGGCAGTGATGAGATCGCAGAGAGAAGTCCCAAGGCCATCAAAAGGGACTTCAGGGCACTGGGGCCATTGGTTGAAGGATCAGGGGCACAGGCAGTGCTTTCCTCAATCCCATCAGTGGCAGGGAAGAACACTGAAAGGGACAGGAAAACTCACCCGATTAACAGGTGGCTCAGAGACTGGTGCCATCGGTGGAATTTTGGTTTCTTTGATCATGAGGAGGTTTACACGGCACCGGGCCTGCTGGTGACAGATGGAGTCCAGCTGTCTCAAAGGGGGAAAAGAATTCTTGCCCACGAGCTGGCGGGGCTCATTGAGAGGGCTTTAAACTAGGTTTGAAGGGGGGAGGGGATATAACCCGGCTCACTAGAGATGAGCCCAGGCGTGGCATGCTGGGGTTGGGGGTGAAATCGATAGCCCAGCTCAAGTGCATCTACACCAATGCACGCAGTATGCACCTCAGCCTTTTCCTCGTCTTTGTTGACAGTATTCCCCCCCGCATCCAATAAGGGATGGAGATTCTCCTTGGCCCTCTTTTTGTTGTTAATGTATTTGCAAAAACTTTTTTTTATTGTCCCTTGCAACAGTGGCCAGCCTGAGTTCTAGCTGGACTTTTGTCTTTGTAAATGCCTATGGACCGTTATCAGTTATACCAAATTTGGGTATGGATGTAGCAGTCCTGGGACCAATAGGGAAGAAGCAATTAGGGACAGGTTATCTTTTTGAAGGGGACTGGAGCACAGAAAAGGAGGTACAAGGGTAGTGAAAAGGAAGGATAAGAAACAGGAAAAGGAATAATAAGCTATGCAAATAATGGGATTGGGACTGTGGAGGGGGTACCTGCTGGGCAGCCCTGCACTTGATCTCTCCAGCTTAAATGAGGACAGTAAATTAAACCTTTTGTTCTGATCATGCCACACAAGTCAAACCTGCTTCTACAATCAGGAGGACCAGGGGCAGGGGAAGGGGAGGGGGGCAATGGTGGTTGCAGGGTTCCTCCCCTGGTTAACAGAACACATGGCTGGAACATCCTGGTATCACCATGTCAGTGCCTGTTCCAAGCCTCATGGTATGTATCCATCACTTTCTAAGAATATTTACACATATATGCCTTAATTATGAGTCATGGATTGCAGGTATGTTTTGAGAATGGAAATTTACTCATTAAGAAATTGGTTGAAAAAATACTTTTTCGCCTTTCATGCCATGCCCTAAAAATAACTTGCAGACACGAGCGTGATATGATCTGAAGCGATTCATACATTGATGCAGTGATGAAAATAGACCTGCTTTAATGTCTGAGGTCTCTGAAACAGGTGCATGCATAATTCCTAGCTCCAGTTTGCAGAGGTAGTATGAAGTAGTGTCAACTGGCCCTTCTGCAACAGCTCAGTTGCAGGTTCACCTCTGCAGGGAGATGTGCTTTTTTAGTGGCCGAGTCTGTTGTCTGGGATGAATAATTTCATTACACCATTCTTTATTCATTGAAGACTTGTCTTGGTTGCAAAGCATGTCTAATTGTAAAGGTTGCTAATGGGTTTGATCAGTCTTATTAGAAGCAAATGTTAACAGACACATAATGGGCTCATTTATGCTAAAGGAGACAGCCAGCAATCCTGCATTGATCCTTATAGAGTCTTTTGCACAGAGTACACCAGGTAACAATATCCCTGGTTTTGCATCAATGTGTCAGCCAGAGCAGGATTATACACTAATAAATGAATAGAATTGCGACCTCAGTCCTGTTACCCTGTCCCTGTTGCTTGATGTCACCGAGAGTTCTGCAGGCAGATCAAGAGCAATCCTTGGTATTTCTGGTTACTATGCATGTTTAAGAGAAAGCCAATTTGCCAGTTTGTTTGGGGAAAAACTGATTTCCTGTGTAACTCCCAAATAGGATTCACTGCAAAGAAAAAATAAAAAAAAGGAGCCAAGTTTAGATGTTTTAATGGTGAAAAAAACCAATTAAACCTCAGTTTAAAAGCTCTAAGGTTCAACAGAAAGTGAAATATGACATACTGTAGAAGCAGATAGTGGGTCATGAAAAATAAATAAGCAAACAAAAACAGATTGTTCATTAGTTTGTTTTTAAGGGTCCTTTCTGCTGTTTAAACAGATAGATATAATAGAAAAATATCTAAAACCTAAATCTAGCATTGTCTTTAAGTGTATATAACTGCATATATTTGTGACTTCCAATTAGGAAGAAAATTCTTTTAAAATGCCTTGAAAAAGAAGTTCTTCTATCAGGCTATAAGTCTTCAAGGTGTGTCAAATGCCTTTTTTTTACACATACAAACCGTGAGGAGTTGTGAATGTTCAGGCCTTTGGTAAATGCCCTTCTGGTTTTAGCTGGCCATTTTCTACTGTACTGTTTATTGAGTACATGATAAATGACAGCAAGCTAGTGTGTGACTCGCAGACAATGATGACTATCATAGGATCTCCACTATGTTCTGCAGTTTTCTTGCCCCGGATTCCTTCCCAAACCAGTGCCTCAGCTGTCATACTACATGAAAACATGTGAAAAAGGAGCCAGAATTCTCAGGGGAACAAATAGATCAAGTTTCTGATTTTAAAATGAATAGGAATGCTATTATTGCTTGTTTTCAGATTGTACTGTGTTCTGATGAAAAGTTATCAAATTCTCCTCAAAAAACAAAAAGGGGGGGGGGAAAGTGCCCTTTGGGGGATCGTGTGTGTGATTTTTTTCATTGCCTTTCAGTAATTAAGCATTACTGACTAACCCCTTGCTTTGATACAAGTTTAAACCTATATCCCTTCAAATTTCACTCACAGAAAGTTCAGCTTGACAGATAAAATCTGTCTAGTAGCAGAACAGAAATTGTATATGTTACAATACCTCCCTTGTGACATGTGGAAACAAACTCCACAACTCAAGGAGAATTATAAAGCAGGCATTTTTATTGCAGTGCTGGGTGCAAGGGGGATCACTCCTCCTAACTTGCACACCGAGTCACAAAGCATGCACCTATTTATTACAAAGTTTATCTAAGTGGGCTGGATTATTACAGTTAGTTCTGGATTATTACAGGGAATAGGCGTGATTATTGTAATTATTTCTAGGAATTCATTATCATACTCTGCCCCTGTAGCACTTGCGCAGTGTTGTCTGGTGGTCGTCTGTGGGGGTCTTCTGGATGAAGGCTCGTAGTCCTCCTTGCTGTGTACTTTTACCTTTGGATCAAAAATTCCTGAGTTGTCTGTGTGACATGTGGAAACAAACTCCACAACTCACAGAGAGTTATAAAACGGCGCTGGGTGCAAGGGGGATCGCTCCTCTTAACTTGCACACCGAGTCATGAAGCATGCACCTATTTAGTACAGAGATTACCTAAGTAGGCTGTACTATTGTAATTATTTCTAGGAATTCATTATCATACTCCGCCCCTCTTTAGCGCTTGCACAGTGTTGTCTGGTGGTCGTCTGTGGGGGTCTTCTGGATGAAGGCTCGTAGTCTTCCTCCCTGTGTGCTTTCACCTTTGGCTCAAAAATTCCTGAGTTGTCTGTGTTGGCTGAGTCCCAAACCATAGAACCAGTTTCAGCTAGAGAGTTGCTTCTTACAGACAACAAAGTTCTGGTTATCAGTCCTTATCAGTACCCGTTTCTTTTAATTTGTCTCACAAGAAGTCCTTGTTAGCTACATTTGAGCTCGCAGCAGTCCTTGTTAGCAAGGTTACAAAGAACAGAACTAAACTAAATGTCAGTGGTTAACCCTTACCTCAACATAGCTGCAAAGCTATATAACAAAATTAAACGAAAGCTATAACAAAATAGAACTAAACGTCAATTTCCCACATCACTTGAGAGCAAAGTCACTATATCAGACTGTATGCTACCCCACTTGTGGAAGCATTATGACATTTACTTAAGGTTTAGAAAGTATCATAAAATGCTAGGATGATGGGTGTCTGTTGCAGTTTGGCCGAGGCCGGCAACAAAGGACCACGTGGTCGCTCTACCGCCCCTCCCCCAGCTGGGGTGGGGAGGAGAATGGAAAGAAAAAGGCAAAAACTCAAGGGTCAGGATAAGGGCAGTTTAACAGAACAGCAAACAAAGGGAACAGTAACAACAGCAATACAGATAAGGAGAATATACAAAACAAACAGCGAAATGCACACAGCAACTCTCACCATCCGATGCCCCGCACGCTCCCGAGCCACAATTCCCTTCCTGCCGCCCAGCTCCCCCCCAACCGGAACCCAGCATGACGGTACATGGTATCCAATACCCTGTTCTGTTTGGCCAGGTTGGGTCAGCCCGCCCAGCTGTGTCCCCTCCTGGCTTCTGGTGAAAAATAACCCTGTCCTGGCCGAACCCAGGACATTATCCACCCCTTATTCTATACCATCTACGTCATGCCCAGGTCCCCCATTGTCCAGTTGATCACCACCACTTCTCCTGTCTTTATGGAGCATCCCTCTAAAGTGTCCGTTGAGTTCATTTAATCCATGACTTCAGGCTCCATCTGTCGTAACGGTCTTCCAGGGAAGGAGAGTTGATGAGTGGTGATGGGCAGTCGTTTGCTGCATTCGGAGCTCACGGCTGATGTATCTGGTGCATCCCGTGCCCACAGTCTGCAGGAGATGTTGATCTTGATGAAGTTGCTGGGTGCCAGTTGTTGAAAACCAGGTCTGTGGAGTCCTGGCTGGACGAGAGGGGACATAGCTTGGTGCATTGAGCAACCCAGGTTCCGATCCGGAAGTGAGCCTTGGGAGCGGCTGACACGGAACCCTGCTGGGAAGGGAGAGCGACGAGCTCGGGACACTGGAGCAGGGGGAACGTCACTGTTTCCTGCCACACTGTCACTTCCTTCCTGCCACGTTGTTGTTTCCTGCCACAGTACTGTTTTCACTTTGAGATGCAGCTCTGCACCAATCACAACGAGTTGCAGTAGTTTTGCCTATATATGGGTTGGGGGTTTAACCATTCAGATGCTGTAACAGTTTTGCTATATAAACCTTGTTTTTGCTGACTAATAAAGGTGAACGATCATACTCATATTGGGGTCACATCGTTACAACGGATCCGTAACCCACGCCAACATTTGGTAGCAGAGGATGGACGGTTTCCCTGCAGGAGTCCCTTGGTCTGCGGTGAGCAGCTAGAGAGGAGGCGTGGGAACAACGGCTGGGGGGGTCCTGCCTGGGTGCGAACGCGCAGGGCAGACACGGACGGCCGACTCCCAGGAATTTTCGAGCCACACTGGGGCTGCCTGGCGCAGCTAAATTTTAACGTGGAGGCCGTGGTCACAAACATGGAGGTGGATGCTGCGGCAACGTTGCTCGTCGGTATTCTCTCTAAGAGAGGAATAGACGCAACGGCAAAGCAACTCATGAAGTTGATTAAACTGGGGCAATGATGGGGTCACTTTGCGGATACCCCGCTACTGTTTTCCGTCTCGGAATGGCAAGAGTTAGGAGAGATGATGTGGGAAAGGACAATAACAGGGGAGGAAAAGGAAGAAAAGGATATAAAAGCCGTCTGCGAGCTCTGGCGAACAGTATTACAGACCTTAAAAGCCATGGAAGCTGAACGAGAGGTGGCGTGTGCTGCAGCTCAGATGCTAGCTCCGGAGCCCGGGAAAGATCACGCGCCTAAGCCTGGGACATTATCACGGGTTTTCGGGCTACCTGCCATTAGAGGGATGACTGGGATCACCTGTAACACAATTGCCGAGATTCGAGCGAGTGCGGAGCGTGGTTCCGGTCTGGGCGCAGAGGAGGGGGGCCCACCAGAAGTTGCTGCCAGAGAGATCAACTCGAAATGCGAGCCAGATGCGGGAGTACAACTGCCCCCGGGGAGCGGGGAGGAGTCGGGCGCGGAAGTGCAACTGTCTTCCGGAAGAGGGGAGGAGCGGCTCGTACCACCCCCAGAGGGGGAGGGAGAAGGGGGGCGGCTTACAACATCGGCCCCTCCTGAGGCGCGGCCTGCAACATCGGCCCCTCCTCTCTATCCACCCCTGCCATCTTCCAGTGAAGCGTCTCCACTCCCGACGCCCTCTGATGGCGGCCAGAGCGAATTGCAAGGAAAAACAGCATGCGATCTTTTGCAGTCAGTTTTGCAGCATCTTCAAGACATGAGCTTGCAGTTCCAGCATATCTCAATCATTACCAGCCCCCCCCCCACCGGGAAAATGAGGCTTCCTCTCCGAGATGTTTAGCTGGGCCTCTGGCACAGATCACACCTACCCGCTGGAGCGGTGTTATAAGAGATGCCATCCTAGAGGGACAGTGGGACGTTGCCACATCTATGGGACATACACAAGCCTTAGCCTGTCCTGTGGTACAGGTTAATGGACAAAGCAAATGGGAACCACATGACTGGAAGATTTTGCAACAGGCCCGTAGCACCATAACACAATATGGGGTGAAGTCTGAGGCCACTCGACAAATTGTTACCTGGATTTACTCCGCTGACCTGATGTGTCCATATGACTGTCGAAGTTTAATGCGATTGTTACTCACCCCTACTCAGTTCTTGTTGTGGGGAGCAGCATGGGCACAACGGGCTATGGATGAGGCGATGCGCCATCGGGACCAGCAAGATCCTTATCATGGAGTAACAGTGGACATACTTACCGGACAAGGAGTTTATGCTAACCTGGAACGGCAATTGACCTTTCCCGCCCATGTGCTTCAATTGTCAGCACGCCTTGCCCTGGAAGCTTTCTTTGCACTGCCTGGTTCATCCGCTCCATCTTTCGGAACCGTAGTGCAAGGAGCCACTGAAACTTACAGCAACTTCATCGACCGGCTGTATAGTGCATTAATGAATCATCCAGATTTAAATGACGAAAGCAAGCAGCAAATGTTTCGTGTGCTAGCCTTTGACAACGCCAATAAGACTACAAAACAGCTTCTGGCAGGCCTGCCGAGAGGGGCAGGAGTTGAAGACATGCTGTGCAGGGTCGAGAGGGCTGGAGAACAAAAGCAACAGGCGATGGTCGCTGCTGCCGTGCAAGGCGCGGTCAGAGAAGTTGTCCAACCACTTGCAGCTGCAGTGCAACAAAACAGTCCTCTGCAGGTGCAATCCTCAGACCGTCGTATTTGCTATCGGTGTGGGGCAAAGGGGCACGTCAGACGTTGCTGCCGTGGCGCCGTCTGGTGTGAGAAATGTCAAAAGGATACCCATGCTACAAAAGTATGTTCGGGAAACGAGAGGAGGAGCGTGGACAGAGGCTGCGTGTGGAAACAAATGAATCCTCCGAGCAAAGCAAGAGTTTTTCACAACAGCCTCAAGCCGCAACCAGAGGCAGCTTGGGAATCGACTTGGCAACCACAATAGACGTTGTCCTTAACGACACGACCATACATGAGATCCCTAGCAATGCGGTCGGGCCAAGGATTAATTCCAACGGCAGAATGAAAGGACTTTTAGTGGGACGTTCTTCTGCCGGCGTTAAGGGACTGCTAATTGTTCCTAAGGTTATTGATGCAAACTATGCGGACCAGATTCATATTATGGTCCATACTCTTTGTCCTCCTTTGTTTGTTCCAAAAGGCAGTAAGATAGCGCAGATCCTAGTGACAGGCAGCTCAATCGACCATTCTTTAGCAAAGACTTCCCGTGAAGACCGAAGTCTTGGTTCCACAGACCCTGCAGTTTGTTTTACTACGAAGATGGACCATCGGCCTAATATGCGCGTTGTGTTGAGTCAGAGAAATGCATCAGTACAAATCTATGCCATGCTAGACACCGGAGCTGACATCACAATCGTAAGTACGGGTGTTTGGCCGGAGGAGTGGCCACTAAGTGTTCCCACAACGGCTATCGCAGGTGTGGGGGGACACTCTGCTCCCATGATGAGCCAATACCCTGTGCAAATAACCTTT
The DNA here is from genome assembly GCF_030867145.1 of Opisthocomus hoazin. Lineage (NCBI taxonomy): Eukaryota > Metazoa > Chordata > Aves > Opisthocomiformes > Opisthocomidae > Opisthocomus > Opisthocomus hoazin. Next base: position 49,382,969 of record NC_134453.1, on the reverse strand, counting down.
CCTGAAGGGCAGGAGGTCAGTTTAAAGGTCTATGTCATGCAGCTGCCCGAAACTCTTTCAGCCCTAATTGGCCGCGACGTTTTGAGTCGAATTGGAGTTGTACTAACTACTACCCCTTTTTAGTTATGGGCACTGGCGGGCAGTCGCCCAACCCACCGCTAACCTGGCTTTCCAACGAACCCATGTGGGTTGACCAGTGGCCCATGACAGAAGAGCGACTGCAAATAACAAGGCAATTGGTAGCAGAACAACTCACTGCAGGCCACATCAAGCCTTCAGTCAGCCCATGGAATACCCCCATTTTCGTCATTCCGAAAAAGAGCGGCAAATGGCACCTCTTACACGACCTACGTAAGATTAATGAGCAGATGCAACCCATGGGAGCTGTACAACCTGGAATGCCATCACCTGCTATGCTTCCGTCGGGTTGGCACGTGATCGTTGTTGACCTAAAAGACTGCTTTTTCACTATATCTTTACATCCGCGGGACACTCAGCGGTTTGCCTTTTCGATACCGGTAACCAACAAAGCAGCACCTTCAGAGCGATATGAGTGGGTTGTCTTGCCACAAGGCATGAGAAACTCACCCACGCTGTGTCAACTTTATGTGGCTTGGGCCTTAGCTCCACTCAGGGAGCAATGGCCGAATACGATCATTTATCATTATATGGATGACATCCTCTGCTGTCAACAGGAATCGTTCAATGACGATTCCTTGACACAGCTGAGTACTGTTTTAGCCAGCAAGGGCCTTGTTATTGCCCTGGAAAAGGTTCAGCGATCTGCACCATGGATGTATTTGGGGTGGCGCATCTCTGACGCTAAGATCCAACCACAAAAGGTGGAGTTAGCGACAAATTTGCGCACGTTGACTGATATACAGACCTTGCTTGGGGATATCCAGTGGGTGCGCAACTGTGCTGGTATTTCCAATGCTGACATTGCACCATTGACATTACTACTACGTGGCTCGCATCCCAGCACAGCAGTCACCCTATCACAGACGCAGCAAGCAGCTTTGCAACACATCGTACAGAAGCTTCAAACAGCCTGGACTGCTAGGCGATTGCTAACCCTACCTGTTTCCTTGCTTATTTGTAACCCTGCCGGGTCGCCATATGCCCTTGTTTGTCAGTGGCAAAACAAGAAGGGGGAGACTCATTCCTGTACAGCATCGTTGAATAGTCCTGATTTTGCCACTGACAAGCCTATTAGGGGCGATGATCCATTTTACATACTAGAATGGGTGTTTTTAAGTGTGCAGCAGTACACAGACACGATCAGAAGCTGTGGGAGAGCTAATCAGAAAAGGTAGGATGAGGATAGTGGAAATATCAGGGGAAGAGCCGCAGGACATCAGTATACCGGTCAAAGCAGCAGATTAGGAATGGTGGTTGAGGCATGCTCTACCCATACAGGAAGCTCTGTTAGGCTATGGTGGGAGGATACATTCCCGACAGCCGAAAGGGAGATTGTGGCAGTTCTTGAAGCGTAATCTATGGCTTGAGAAGTCCAGAGTTCAGGAGAAGCCGCTGGCCGAAGGAATCACAGTGTATACAGATGCAGGCAGGAGGCTGCGTAAGGCAGTTTGTGTTTGGCAAGAAGGGGGCCAGTGGTGTCATCATATGATACAAGGACAGGATGGAGATTCGCTGCAAATTTTAGAGCTGACTGCCGTGGTCTGGGCTTTAACTAATTGGTTAAATGAGCCTTTAAATGTTGTAACTGACTCCCTTTACGTAGCCGGGATAGTGCCTCGAATACCGGATGCCTTGCTTAGGGAGGCAGTCAATCCTAGAATAGGCAAGCTGTTTATCCAGTTGCGGACCGTACTGTCTCAACGGGTCGTACCTTGTTGTGTCATTCATGTGCGTAGCCACCAATGGGATCTGGGACTAGGGCACGGCAATCAGATTGCTGACAACTTAGTCAGTCCCGCATGCCCTATGCCTCCAGTAGACAAGTTTCAGCAGACCAGACAGAGTCATGAGAATTTTCACCAAAATGCAAGAGGTCTGCGAAGGCAATTTGGACTGACAGAGAATGAGGCTCGTTATATTGTACAGCTTAAATGAAGCAAGTTTGGTGTATTTTTATGCATTACTTTACAAGAATGTTGTTACATGTGTTCAATTATAGGTTGCTCAAACATCTGGATATCTTTGAATATGGCTTGGTTGGCCAGAACTGCTCTTGGCTAGAAACTATGAAGATATATTTTGTATAAAACTTTTACATGACTGAAGCCATGGAATCTTCAACTTAGATATTGGGGCCCAGTTAATTATAGAAGAATGTACTACTAGCTACAGCCTTCTGTGCGTGCCAGACATTAAGGTGGAACATCAGCTTGACTCTAGCACAGAGGAAGGCCCAGCTCAGAGTGTCGCCATGGGAATGAAATTCATTTTGCCCAATAGATTTTATATGAATGTCTGCTTGTGATTTGTGAAATCTTTAAATGAGGAGGACAGTAAAAATATTCAAGACCAAGTTAACTCTTACCTTGAAGTGGCATCTGTCTTATTTAAAGGTTGAACTTTATGGTACATATTGTTATGTATGGACTGTCTCATCCTGTTAAGCTGTTATGTTTTTTAAAAAAAAGCCTCTGCCATATATGTGTGTTAATCAGTAATAGCTTTCTAAGATTTGTTCCCCTAGCATTTTTATTATCTGCTTAATGGATTATTAATGTAAAATTAATTTCCTCAAGATTATTTTTTATCACATTTTTAACTATTTTTAATTGAAAAAGCAGTGGCTCAAAAAGTCTTTAATTTCATAAGAGCTGATGCTGATTATGAAAACAAGCTTACTTCTTTTGGTAGTAAAATCTCTTATAAAGTCTTACAATGTGCTACACGTTGAATGTATGTGTCTTTACAGAACATTACTGAAAAAGCTATATTATCATTTCAACTTCAGTAGTTTTCTGGATCGTGTTTTATCTTTTCACTAGTACAATGTCAAAATAACATAGGACATGCAGTTGACTTTGTTTTATCAATATGGCTGTACAAAGCCTGTAGTCATTGTAGCGATTATCTCACCGATTCATTTCCACACTATTTGAAAGTGGATGTTGTTGCAGTTCTGTAAACTGACCCTTGCAGCTAATCTCCAGCCATTGCTGTGCAGCTTCATCAGAACTGATCCATGCTTTTTCATGGCTGAGCATATTGACAGAGAACAGAATTAGGACTTCTATTTCCCCTTAATAATTGTGGTTTTCAGTGCTCGTTGTAATATTTCAGACTGTTAGTAATGTATCTTCTCATGATGTTGAATTTGATCCATTTCCTATAACAAACACAGATCTATTGTGGATTTTGATGATTTCTCTGATTTGTATTGTTTGGCTGCAATTCAGCCATTGTAGTTTTCAAACTTTTTTGATTTGCAGGCCCTAAGTGCTTTCTAGTGGAGCTGAAGACCTCAATGGCAAATTTAGACCCATCAGCAATAGGGTTGTTTTTCTTAGGTAACATTTGTGAACCCTTTGGAAGTATTCCTGCGGATCCAGGGACCACAGGTTGAAAATCCCTGGTAGGCCTCTTAATTTGATAATGTCACCGAAATCAGGAGTAAAACTTCTTAATGCCAATGTAGCATTAAAAAGCAGGCATTCTTTATTACGGTGCTGGATGCACGGGGGATCACTCCTCCTAACGTGCATGCTGTATGTCGCCTTGCTCCAAGCTTATATCACCCTGTTACATGCATGCGCATTAAGTTTCCCAGAATGTTCATACCTATTTATTCTATTTCCTGGAACTAATTATCATATTTGCATAGTCATTACGCATGCGGCCTGGGTCTCTGTGGGGCTTCCATGGGGTCCTCGATGGTCTCTGGTGGTTCCTAGCGGTTGTTGAAGAGGTGTCTCTTAGTGTCCTTTCCATGAATTCTGAGTCTTTCCTTCCATATATGGTCATGAGTTGGCTCATTGAGTAGTTTGTGGATTTCTGAAGTTCCTTATCTTGGTGTCTGCTGGTTTATCTGCACTTCTTTAGGATGTGTTTGTTACATGTCCTTGGGTGTATTCTTGCCTGAGGCTTCTGATAGTCAGTCCTTTGTTTTCTGCTTAATCTTTGTGAAGTTCCTTGTCACTCTTACACATTACGTACCCCCCCCATACATTACATCATGTACCCCATTTTACAACAATAACATCAGCTGTAGCTATTTGATTGGCAAACAAAATGTAATTTTGTTTTCATCCTGTTGCCCTGTACTTCATTTAATTGGTTCTCCAAATTTGTGCTTGGGTTTATGATAATGAAGTTCTCTATAGTGTGAATTCAGTGTGCATGTAAATTAGCTTCCAGTCATTAATTACTAGTGCATACTGGTGTCAAATCAGGTTAGACAATAATGGAGTTTAATCCTTCAATATGTCTTTCCAGTATTTAATCAGCTGGCCTCTTAAAAAATATTTGGCTTGTCAGCTACTTCTCAAAACCAAAAGCTACTTGTGAGAATTAGAAGCCAAGATAACATATATATTCTGTAATAAAATACCATTAAATTCTAACAGAGAGCTAGAAAAGTTAGTACAAATAAATACAGCAGCACTGAGTGACTTCTTGAATTCTAAGTGGTGACCTGCTGTTGCATTTTCTGTAAGTTAGTGTGGAATATCTCTATTCCTGCTGGATAAATATTCATAAGGCAGTCACAGTTTTATCCAATGGGAGTAGAAAAAGTCTTGGTGAAGAAATTTAATGAAGGTTATGTCCACCCATGCAGTGGACTGGTTAGGGAGTAGGCAAAGGGATGCAGTTACCTGATTGCATGGCTGCCTAGGGCTGCATCACGTTCATTGCACTGGAGAGTGTTATTAAGGATATTACAGGCCAAGTGGAGCTGTTCTATCTGCTAAATCCATGCCAGGCGTGTTGAAAGTCTAGACAAAGGTTTACCTCATTTAGATACCAACTTGTCTCTGGGTGACATTACACCGTACTGAATGTGTGGGGTAGCAGCATTATTTTATGCCAGAAACAAATACAGCCCTTTCTTCAACTTACACAAAACAGCGTGAGAAAAGCACATCTCACAAAGCTTACTTAACACGGGTTTTAAAGATCTTGTGACACTGGTGCTTTCTAGTTTGACTTAGAATCTGTGACTTTCTCTGAAGGCTCTTACTAGTGATAAAATGCTGTCTGTTTTCTCTGTTCAATGTAGCTGAATGCAACATCCATACTTCTCCTTCCTCTGGTATCCAAGTAAGACATGTTTATACTCCATCAGCTACTAAGCATTTCTCACCAATAAAACAGTCAGCTACCCTAACTAACAAACAGAAGAGAAACAAAGTCTCTACAACACCTCTGCTTGTAAACTGTAAGTAAAAAAAAAACCACAGAAACCTAAAAAAAGCCACCAAACCCCTAAATTTTACTTTGGTCAGTTAGATTTCTTTTTTAAATTTTTTTTTCTTGGACAAAGGTATTTGCACCACCACTGGGATAGAATTTTGGTTGTAAAGTTGAGAATGACTTTATGTACTGGTACATCAGTCCATTCACAGTGGATATGTCAATGCATTTTACCAGCTCATACAGTACATCAGTGAAAGGGATTAGTAAATTGTACATTTTTCTTTAAACAGAAAATGCAATCAATCATGAGGATGAAGAAGGATTTACTCCTCTGATGTGGGCTACAGCTCATGGGCAGATAGCAGTAGTGGAATTTCTCCTCCATAAAGTAAGGGAAAGACCATGCTTCATTTTAAATGAGTTGATTTACTTTTTAGTTCATTTTGCCTTCCTAAGTTTATCAATGTTTCTATAAATTTAAAAGTTTTAAAGTTAAGTTCTGCATAAAATCTCACTTTTAAAAAGCATGATTAATTTTATTTTTTTATTATTATTTCAGGATGCAGATCCTCAGATTTTGGGGAAAGGGCGTGAAAGTGCCCTCTCGCTGGCTTGCGGTAAAGGATTGTTATGGGTTTGCGTGGCAAGGTTTTGGTAGTGGGGGGGCTATAAGGGTGGCTTCTGTGAGAAGCTGCCAGAAGCTTCCCCCACGTCTGATAAAGCCAGTGCTAGCTGGCCCTAAGATGGACCCGCTGCTGCCCAAGGCCAAGCCAATCAGTGATGGTGGTAGCGCCTCTGGGATAGCGCCTGTGGACCCGTGGAGAGAGGAACCCACGCCAGAGCAGGTTTGCTGGCAGGGCTTGTGACCCCATGGGGGACCCACGCTGGAGCAGCCTGTTCCTGAAAGACTGCACCCCGTGGGAAGGACTCACTTTGGGGAAGTTTGTGGAGAACTGTCTCCCGTGAGAGGGGCCTCACGCTGGAGCAGGGGCAGAGTGTGAGGAGTCCTCCCCCTGAGGAGGAAGGAGCGACAGAGACAACATGTGATGAACTGACCACAACCCCCATTCCCTGTCCCCCTGCGCAGCTCGGGGGGAGGAGGGAGAGAAATGGGAGTGAAGCTGAGCCCGGGAAGAAGGGAGGGGTGGGGGGAAGTTGTTTTAATATCTGGATTTATTTCTCACTATCCTACTCTGATTTGATTGGTGATGAATTAAACTCCCTTTTCTCTGCAAGTTCAGTCTGGTTTGTCCATGACAGTAATTGGTGAGTGATCTCTCCCTGTCCTTGTCTCAACCCTCGAGCCTTTCCATCATATTTCCTCTCCCCTGTCCAGTTGAGGAGGGGGAGTGATAGAGTGGTTTTGGTGGGCACCTGGCATTTATCCAGGCCAAACCAAAATAAGATACACAGATATTGTCAAAATGCTGCTTGTCTGTGGAGTTGATGTCAATGAGTATGACTGGGTAAGTCTCTAGCTTGAATTTACATCAGTGTGCTTTGGTCAGAAATTTGAATCAGGACACAGCACTGGCTTGGGTTTGAAAATTGTTCTGCTTCTGAACTAGCTGAGATTTTCAAAACTTGCATAGGATGCTCTTTGATAGCTTAAGATAAATTGGCCCTACTAGTTCTGACTTCTTGGTTAAAAAGAGAGTGAGAGTAGCACTGAGCCCTTATTAGAAGGATGAGCTTACAGTCTAAACAATAGACAAAAAAAGATGGAAGTTGTGAAGAACCAAAACTGAGAACCTGATTTTTATAAAATCTGTGAAGTCTCTTATACATAGAAGTATACTGGTGTGTTAAGGAATTACAATTGCAGGCTACTCAGTCATTAAGTGTCTAATGCTTTTCCCTGCTTTTGCAGAATGGAGGAACACCTCTACTATATGCAGTGCATGGGAACCACGTGAAACGCATAAAAATTCTTCTTGGTAAGCAGACTCCAAACTGAATTATCAGTAATGATGTACTATCAGTTCTTATTGTCAGAAATGTGAGTTTGTTCCTTTTCCTGTTTTACACAGAAAGTGGTGCTGATCCAACTATTGAAACAGATGCTGGTTATAATTCCATGGGTTTGTCTGTAGCCTTGGGCTATCGGAATGGTGAGTATTGCAAATCATAGAATCATAGAATATCTCAAGTTGGAAGGGCCCCTAAGGATCATTGAGTCCAACTCCCTGCTCCTCGCAGGACTACCTAACATGAAACCATATGACTAAGAACATCATCCAGGCACTCCTTGAACTCTGATAGGCTTTGTGCTGTGACCACTTCCCTGGGGAGCCTGTTCCAGTGACCGACCACCCTCTCAGTGAAGAACCTTTTCCTAATGCCCAGTCTGAACTTCCCCTGATGCAGCTTCATTCCCTTTCCTCGTGTCCTATCGCTGGTCACCAGCGAGAGATCAGCACCTCCCCCTCCGCTGCCCCCCTTGAGGAAGTGATAGACTGCAATGAGGTCACCCCTTAGCCTTCTCTTCTCCAAGCTGAACAAGCCAAGTGACCTCAGCTGCTCCTCCTAAGTCCTGCCCTCGAGGCCTTTCACCATCTTGGTCACCCTTCTCTGGACACACTCCAATAGTTTGATGTCCTTCTTATAGTGAGGTGCCCAAAACTGCACCCAGTGCTCAAGGTGGGGCCGCACCAGTGCAGTGCAGAGTGGGACAATCGCCTGCCCTGACCGGCTGGCAATGCTGTGCTTGTTGCACCCCAGGACACAGTTGGCCCCTTTGGCTGCCAGGGCACACTGAGGACTCCTGTTCAACTTGCCATCAACCCAGAGCTCGTTCTGCAGGGCTGCTCACCAGCTTCTCCTCCCCCAATTTGTATGTATACCCAGGATTGCCCTGTCCCAGGTGCAGAATCTGACACTTGCTCTTGTTAAATTTCATATGGTTGGTGATTGCCCAGCTGTCTAGTCTCTCCAGATCTCTCTGTAAGGCCTCTCTACCCTCGAGGGAGTCCACAGCTCCTCCTAGTTTAGTATCATCAGCAAACTTACTTAATGTACATTCAATTCCTGCATCCAGATAATTTATAATATATACCTGGCTTCTACAGGTATGTCAGCCAGAAAAGGAAGGTTAAAGAAAGTGTACCCCTCGATGAACAAGAATGGTGACCTAGTATCAACAGATGACGAGGAGGCTGAGGTACTGTCACCGTTTAAAGCAGGGCAGCAATAAACTGAGTGGCAGATGCTCTCTATTAACCTCCACCCTCCCACCAGAGGAAGGGAAAAGGAGGAAAAGGGAGAGAGACTTACAAATTGAATATCAAAACAGCTTTACTAATAACACTAATAATATTAATAAAATTAATAATAAGAGAAAAAAAACAAAATATACAAAACCGATACTGAGTTTCCCAGAGTTGGGTGCCGGGGCACTGGCGTCCTGCCAGCAGCTGCCAGGCAGCACCAGGAAGTTCTGGACTGGCCTCAACAGTAGGCAGGAACTGGACTCAGGAATGCACAGATTGGAATCTGGATCAGGATCGGAGGCAGAACAACCCCCCTCAGCTGGACATGGGAGAAAAAATAGGATGAAAGGCTCGTGGGTTGAGATAAGAATGGGGAGAGATCACTCACCAATTACTGTCACGGGCAGAACAAACTCGACTTGGGGAAATTAATTTAATTTATTGCCAATTAACAACAGAATAGGACAATGAGAAATAAGAACAAATCTTAAAACACCTTCCCCCCACCCCTCTTCTTCCCAGGCTCAGCTTCACTCCTGACTTCCCTACATCCTTCCCCCTGAGCGATGCAAGGGGGACAGGGAATGGGGGTTGCGGTCAGTTCCTAATGCTTTGTCTCTGCCGCTCCTTCTTCCTCACACTCTTCCCCTGCTCCAGCATGGGGTCCCACTCACAGGAGACAGTCCTTCAAGAACTACTCCAGCATGGGTCCTTCCCACGGGGTGCAGTCCTTCAGGAACAGGCTGCTCCAGCGTGTGAGCCCCTGCAGGGCCACAGGTCCTGCCAGCAAACCTGCTCCAGCATGGGCTCCTCTCCACAGGATCACAGGTCCTTGACAGGAGCCTGCTCCAGCGCGGGCCCTCCATGGGGTCACAGGTTCTTTCAGGGCACTTCCATCTGCTCCAGAGTGGGGTCCTCCACAGGCTGTGGGTGGATATCTGCTCCACCATGGACCTCCATGGTCTGCAGGGGGACAACCTGCCTCACCATGCTCTTCATCACGGGCTGCAGGGGAATCCCTGCTGTGGCACCTGGAGCACCTCCTCCCCCTCCTCATAGAATCATAGGTTGGAAAAGACCCCTAAGATCATCAAGTCCAACCATCCACCCAACACCACCATGCCTACTAAACCATATTCCAAAGTGCCACATATACACGTTTTTTAAATACCTCCAGGGATGGTGACTCCACCACCTCCCTGGGCAGCCTATTCAAATGCCTGATCACTCTTTCAGTAAAGAAATTTTTCCTAATATGCAATCTAAACCTCCCCTGACACAACTTGAGGCCATTGCCTCTCGTCCTATCACTAGTTAATTGGGAGAAGAGACCAACACCCACCTCACTACAACCTCCTTTTAGGTAGTTGTACAGAGCAGTAAGATCCTCCCTCAGCCTCCTCTTCTCCAGAATAAATAACCCCAGCTCCCTCAGCCACTCCTAAGACTTGTTCTCTAGACCCCTCACCAGCCTTGTTGCTCTTCTCTGGACACGCTCCAGCACCTAAATGTCCTTCTTGTAGTGAGGGGCCCAAAACTGAACACAGTACTTGAGGTGCGGCCTCACCAGTGCCAAGTACTGGGCACAATCACCTCCCTACTCCTGCTGGCCACTCCACTGCACTACTTCTGAACTGACCTTGCTGTCTGCAGAGTTGTTGCTCTCACATCGTCTTACTCCTCTCTCCCAGCTGCTGTTGCGCAGCAGTTTCTACCCCTTCTTAAATAGGTTATCACAGTGGTGCTACCACTGTCGCTGATGGGGTCAGCCTTGGCCAGCAGTAAGTCCGTCTTGGAGCTGGCTGGCATTGGCTCTATCAATCAGACATGGGGGAAGCTTCTGGTGTCTTCTCTCAGAAGCCACCCTTGCAGCCCCCTCCAGCCTTGCCATGTAAACCCCATACAACCATAAAGTAATTCTAGAATACAGGACTATTTATTAAATTCATTAGATTACAAATTGTCTTAGGAACACAGTGTATGGGCTCTGGGAATTCACTGATTAAGTCTAAAATGCTCCATTATGCACTGAAAATTTTTTTAGAATCCAGTTTTCTAACACAGCAAAAGGAAGATGCTCTGCAGAAAAGCAAGACCTTTTATGATTGTTTAATAGTTATGGCCAATTTTTTTTCCTGCTTTTCTGACAAAAAGCCACACCAGTAAGTTTATTTTATATTTTTTATTATATGCCAAAGTTCATTAAAGATGGGGTTTTGCTTGTATACAAGTTACTCAAAAATTGTGTCTAGGCAGAGATTCATTAGCAGTCTGACTTATTTCAAAGCACAGGCTTGTTCAACCAGGCCACAAAAATAATATTGTGTACAAGCAATAATTGAAAAAGAGCTGCAGGTTCAAGGAGTTTCCAAATATTACAAATCTTGAGATCTCATCAGGAAATAAAAATAAAATCAAATAAAAGCAGTCACAATATAAAATAGCAGCTCCATGTAACTTTTCTAAGTTTTAACTTTATTCAGAAAGTGCCACTTAGTTCAGTTTGCCTCATTCTTTGAAGCTTCATCAAAGTTTTCAACAAGATCTAGAAAAAGAAAAATGTTGAAATTAAAGTTTGACCCACTTCTGCTTTGCCAGTTCCCCCTCCCAAGTTCTACTTCATATCAAGTGCTTACAAGGCAAAAAAAGTTCAGCTTATAAAATACAGACCAAATAGCATTTAAGAGCTTCATGGTTCATTCTTGTTTAAACAAGTAAGTTTTAGACAGTTCATTATAAAGCACAATTCTAAGAGCATTTAACTTCACCATACCCACAACTGGGCAAAGTGATACTGAAAAGACAGTTTCTTACCACTCTTCTTATTGAATATTAAATAATTATCTTAGCCATAGCTATTACTCCTACACAGGACAAAAATGCTAGCTCAAACCAGTGGTCCATCTAAGTCTCACATGGTGTCTGAAAATAATGACCACAGAAATTCTACAACAGCGAGTGACTAGTCAATACTCTTATTGTCCTTGGCTCAATCTTATGCTGCACATGTCACCTTTCAGCAAAATTGACTTCCTTTTCTTCCATTGCATGCTTGTTCTTACCTGGAACTTCATCATCATCATCATCACCAGTAGCAAGTGGTGCTTTTCCATCCACAGCTGCAAAAGCAAGCAGTTCAAAAGCATCAGTCAAGCTCACCATAAGCATCTTGATTACAAAGCTGTTTTGCTTTGTGATTTTTGAAAACATTATCAAAGAGTCTGAACTAAACTGCAATGTTCTATCCAGTTCCCCTGCTGAATAAAAATATACAACTAACCCTTTGTTACCAATAATGCTCAAACAGCCCAGCTGGAAAATGAGAAGATGCATGCTAAACCAGTTTACTAGTCACCATCTTGGTTCTAGAGATGCCTTGCATAGTAATAATTTTCAGCTAAAAGTGCAGAGACTGATTTTACCAATTTCTCTTAAAAGCAGCTTGGTTTATTGACTACTCAGTGGTTGTTGAGGCTTACATATTTTACAACATTAGCAAGTTATGAGGAAATCTTAGGATCTTATGATCCTAGGCCTTCAAGGAAAACTAAAGTGTAATTGTGAAGCTGCAGGTAGACACATATGACTAGAGACACTTAAAGATATTGTTCCCTGGAAAAGTCAGAGGAATATGGAACTGGATGCACAATTTTATACTTAGGTGGCTGAGGTAATCACATGCCCTGGTCCACATCTCTGCTGACTCGGTAATTTCTTAGCTATTCCCATTATATTTGCCAGAGCTAGTGAGACTTAACCATGTCCATTGTAGCAGACCAATGAGTAACTGTGAAACTGCAGCGGTATAATGCTAAGAATAGATATCTCAGGTCCCTGGGTGCCTCTGCCACTACTTTTACTGCTATTCTTAGCTGTACTACCTAGAGAGTATGAGACAGCTTAGCCTATCACCTTTGTTTTATCCTACTTAATCCTTCTCAGTTTTCAAGAAAAGCAGGAGGAAAGAGATGGGTTTATACTAGACTTCTGAAATTGCTGTACCTTGATTTCTAGAGAACCAAAATAGATGAATGCATAAACTTTGTTCTGAAAGGGCTTGGGACAAGGTCACCGCTAATCCTCCTTCTGGTTTTTTTTAACAGCAGAAAGCTGTTACAGCTTGAGTGCATTTTAGTGGCAAATACAACATTTTAAAAGCAAACCATGCTACTTCCTCCTAAATTGTCTTCATTCTTTCTCATCCCCAAGACCAGACTGTTTACTTTAGCACCTGCAAATGCAATCATCACAGACACTTCACTCAGATGTCAGACTTCCAAATCTAGCAGATAATGCTGAATGGAAAGGTTTGTGCAACTACTCTGGCATCCACCCAAAGTGGAAAGAAATAGCCATTTACCAGGTCATACAAAGCAAGCACTTTAAACAAGCTTCCCTAATATCAAAACTGCTCACTTTAGTTTATCCAGAATATACTCACCTTGTTATAAGAGAGATATTAAAGGATCATTTTAAATCGTTCAAGTTTTCTTTCTTTTAAGCCCCACTACTACCACAAGGAAGCCACACAGGTGACACTAGGAAGGAGGATCCTGAGCTCCATGGGAAAGAAGCAGTTTACCTCACCTCCTGAAGACTACTTCTAGCAAGATTTTTTTTCAGTAGGAATTTGACAGAAGGGAAGCATCATCAGCTTTAAGAATGGAAATAGAGGCTATCTTTGCTGGCAGCAAAGCACAGAAAGAAAAAACGTAACAATCAAGTTCATAGCTACAAGAGGAAATAAGTAGGAAGACCCTACATGGACACAAAGAATGTTCCCACTGTCAACAAGCCTGTCTTTCACTTCCAATTCTCACCCTGTAGCAGCAGCACCTTTTCCAAACACGACATACTTAAGCCCCTCTTCTACTTTTCCCACATAGTTTTAGGGAGAAGTGTTCAGGTTTTTTTTTTACTAATTTAAGGATTGAATAGGAAGTTGGTGTATCTAGCTTAACAATCATGCCAGTCCTGTTCTCCGCACTGTTTTACACACTCAGAAATTATAACATATTTCCTTACAAATACTGTATAATTCCCTCTTAGCTACCAAAAAGCGCATGCAAGAAGAAATACCTTCACCACACCTGTGAGGGAGCAAAGCAGTAACAAGATGTCTGTCCTCAAGTCCCTCTCTTCGTTGTTTATGTTTCCATTGAAAGTGTCAAAACAGGCATACTTAAAGTATATCTTTTTTTAAAGCCTAACTCTCCCAGAGTAACTCTACCTAGCTTTAATGAACTAGGTATGTCAAAATATGGTAGCCATACCAAGAAGTAAACTACCATGAAATCAAGTCTGGCTACAACTTTCTAGTCCTAGACTAGCTGCAAGATATGCTGAGAGACAGTTGCCTCTTCTTGATTCTGTTACATTCATTGTTGGATTTGAGCTATAAATAAGATCTAAGAGTTCCATTTCTTTATAAGCATTTTATAATGTGCTTGCAGAGAGTAAGAGTGCACTGAATTTGTCCTGTGCAGCCTGCTGTAGGTGACCCTGCTTCGGCAGGGGGATTGGACTAGATGACCCACAGAGGTCCCTTCCAACCCCTACCATTCTGTGATTCTGTGAATTTCACTGCAGCTATACAAATAAGCCAGTGTCAGCTGCCAGCATGAAATGCATTCAAGTTTCGACTTACGTTGTTTGGGTAGGGCTTCTGCCAGTCTCCTAAGGCTGGTCAAACTGTCAGCTCCGAGCTGATTTAAGATGCTAGGAAGCATTTCTGTCAGCTGCTTTGTCTCGGCATGGCCGATGACAGTGAAAGTGTTAGCAGCCAGAGATGCCTGAACTTTAGGGTTATTGAAGTGAATGACTGTTCCTTGGTTGGTAAACATATTTACCTGCAAGAAAAAAAATCCAGTATTTCAAGCAGTTCAGCATGATTTTTCAATTTAACAGGAAACTAGCTGAAGCTCCTAAAGCTCAATAAAGACTTATTGATAATTTACAGACAAGTTTAAGATGTTACTTACCAGGAAATTGTTTGATACATTTTATATTTCTATATAGAAAAGCATTTTTCCCTTTGAAGCAATTACCTCTTCAATTCCAGAAATATTGTTGACGCCCAGTTTCTTCAAAGAAAACTGAAGTTTCTTGTCATCTGCTGTAGCTGTTCTGTGGACAACCTTCTTCTTTCTCCGGGCAGTACCCTTTGCAAAGAAAGTCATAAATTAATATTTAAATAGTTCTTCACAAACTCTAATCCTCACAGCCGTATAACTACTCTGCAGCCATCTACAAACCAACTTTGTAGACAAAGTTCTATTTCTGTGTTACAGCACACACAACCCCACCCCTCCAACTGCACTGCAGCGGTCTTTCCCTTGCTATAAAGCAAGCTTTGCACATTTGTGAAAAGTGTGAGATTTTAGGAAGCAATGCACCAGAGAACCTTTATTCCACGATTCTCATAGGGATTCTGCAACATCCTACTTAGAAAAGAAAAACTGCAAGTCTATCCTTGTTTGTTACCATAGGCATAAAACTGAAGACTGAGCACAGTTTTCAGTAATTTCTGAAGCCCATTAATTTTTTCCTTAGATCATCTTTCTTAAGTTGTAGCCAAATTTTGATAATAAAGTCAGACTTTATAATAAACATATCATTAATAAATGAATATGAGAAAACCCAAAACAGTTATTTTTTATTCCAAATAGACATCTCCATCTGATGGACTTATGCATACAAATTTGAAGAATTATTTTCCCAAAATATTTTCTAAATATATTAAAAAAAAAAATACTTCTACACAGTATTCCAGACCACTCCTGTTTAGAAAGCAAAACAAACAAAGGTTAAGTTCCCCTACAGACAGAGCTCTAGATTTCTCCAGGGAAAAGGTTTGGAAGAAATTACATGACATTTAGCTGTATCAAAATCCTACACAAAAATATCAAATTTCACATAATGAAGTACTATGATAGCCCTCCACCTAAATATAATATTTAACTTGTTTTTAAGATCTGCAGCCTTGCAGTGCAATGAAAATCTTCCAGCAGAGGCAGTGTGCAACCTTTTCTCACAAGGAAGAAAAAAAACATTACAGTGACAAATGTTAAAAACCTCTATAGTCAATACACTCATGCTGGTAACATGCACATAAATCATCAATATAATACAGCAGTTCTCTGCTTAACTAGTAACCCATACAAAGAATACACAAAATCACCAAGCCAGTTAATAACTGGTTTAACCCTGATTTAAGGCTGCCTAAATCTCCAGCTAAAGGCAAAAACTTCAACACAGGAATGAAAGCTACTGGAAACTCTGTCAGCAAGAGTTTTGTTGAATAGCTTGTATTCTAAAAATATTGTGTGTACATTTCCTTGGGTATAAAAAGATTACTAACAAATTCTTGCCTTAAAACTGAAAATCTAATTAAAATGTTTACTAGCATACAACTATATTCGGCATATTTTTTTTATTTTCAGATTATAAGTAATCACACAGATACATATATTCAGATGTCATAATAAAATAAATGTTATTCTACAATGATAAGAGTATGACAAGTACAGAAACTCCAGCTTTGTCCTAAAAAGCAAGAAAACAGCCATGGGCATCTTAAAGATTTGTGACGAGAATTTGGAACATAGTCCTCTGTTACCTGTTATGTAAACTATACCCAAGATCACTTGCTGTAAGGTCTACTTACTTCAAATCTTAAGTGCCTTCTAATATAGCCTATACAAGAATATAGGTTATAAGTCAGCTATAATACAACAAACCCAAACAGAAAAGCCCGAAGGTTCAGCACCTACATTCTGCTTCTACTGAACTGACTAGAGATCCCTGCAGCAGTGCAGCTTCCCCCGAGGACAGTCCAGTCAAGCTGAGAGTCCTTATGAGTTTTCAGGATCCCGCATCCTAGGCCCAATGTGCGGGCAGAGACACACAATCCCGAGGGCAGGGAGGGGAGACGACTCCTACCTTGCCACCGATGCGCACTTGGGCCTGGAGCTTGGCAAGCTTTTCTTGGTTCATGATCGTTTCTTTCATCTGCGGAAGCAACAAGAGCGCCCATGAAATACGGGTCAGGAAGCACCCGACGGTGCAAGCCACAACAACCCGGGCCCATCAGTAGGGTAGGTGGGCACAAAGGGCTCCGCAGCTACCCCTCACCACACTCACACCCCCGGCAGAAGGACGCCCCAGCCCTGCCGCGGGGGGGAAGTCTGCTCGCACGCAGCGCCGCCAAAGCTCAGCTCAGCTTCCCTCAGGCCCAGCCCATAACCGCCTTGCCTTCCCCCAACCACCGCCGCCCACCAACATCAGCCGCGCAAAAAAATCCCCCCCAGTCGCCCCCCACCGTCTTCCTTGTACCTTCTTAGGGCGGAAGCAGCAGTGTCAAAGCTAGGAGGAAAAACGAGGGCCGCAAGCGCGGGATCAGGACCGAGCACAGCACGCAGGGTGCAGCGAGATGGCGGCTAGAAGGGAAGCACGCCGCACTGCCGCCGCCTGGGCCAGGAGAGGGCGCCTTTCACGGCGGCGGGACCTGGAGGGGCGGAGTCACCGCCGGAGGTGTAAGGAGCGTGAGGCGGGGAGTGGGGATTACCTTGCTTGTAGGGGGTGCTGAACTCCCATAAGTACGCTGTAGTCCACAAAACCGATTTATTTGAGTGACTGAGCTGAGGTGCAAGGTAAAGCCTGTGCCCCTCCAGGACGGGCTCGGTCCTCTTTGCTATCTGGTTCGGTGCGCGGCCTGTCTCTGCTCCCTCCTTGCTTCCCCTACCTTTCAGTTTCCTTCCGGTCGCTTGCAGCCTCACCTGGCGGTGTTTTTTGTCGCGAACGGATCTGTCCCCGTTCTGCCATTTTTATTGTTTGTTTTATTTTTTCCCTAGAAAACATTTAAACGTTGTATTTTCTTTCTTGTTTATTGATAGAGGGGATTGTAAGAAATGTGAAACTATAACAAAAAGCCTTAATATTTTCTAGTTTTTAGTAGTCTTTAGTACTGTAACTTGTATTCCTGCATGCATAGTGATCTAACGATGTAACTGTTACACTAATCCCCGTTTTCTCATTAAGGAATGTAGTGGAAGGACATGGGCACAAGCTATCAGTCGTTAGACAAAATAATTAAGTGAAACAAAAGTGGTCTTGGTTCTCAGCAAATAATTGGGATAATTGTGGGATAAAAGAGACTCCTAAATAATTCTACTCCAGACAGCTCGGCCTTGGGAGGGCAAATGTGTCAAGCTACAGAGATAAGGAGGCACCTAGAGAGCAACAAGACTAGAGCCAAACAACCTGAAGGACACGATATAGGTGATCCTGAAACTGAGTTTGCGCAGAAACAAAGATCAATTAGTGAACAGCATGATGAAGAGGATGGGCCTTCATCTTGGGACCCCCGAAGACCACCCAAAGATGCTAACAGACAATCACAGAATGTTCGGGGTTGGAAGGGGCCTCTGTGGGTCATCTAGTCCAACCCCCCTGCCAAAGCAGGGTCACCTACAGCAGGCTGCACAGGACCTTGTCCAGGCGGGTCTTGAATATCTCCAGAGAAGGAGACTCCACAACATCCCTGGGAAACCTGTTCCAGGGCTCCGTCACCCTCAGAGGGAAGAAGTTCTTCCTCATGTTCAGATAGAACTGCCTATGCTTCAGTTTGTGCCCATTGCCCCTTGTCCTGTCGCTGGGCACCACTGAAAAGAGTGTGGCCCCATCCTCCTGACACCCACCCTTGAGATACTTATAAGCATTTATTAGGTCCCCTCTCAGCCTTCTCTTCTTCAGGGTGAACAAGCCCAGCTCCCTCAGCCTCTCCTCGTAGGAGAGATGCTCCAGTCCCCTCACCATCCTCGTAGCCCTCCGCTGGAGTCTGTCCAGTAGCTCTTCATCTTTCTTGAACTGGGGAGCCCAGAACTGGACAGAGTACTCCAGATGGGGCCTCACCAGGGCAGAGTAGAGGGGAAGGAGAACCTCCCTCGACCTGCTGGCCACACTCCTCCTAATGCATCCCAGGATCCCATTAGCCTTCTTGGCATGGTGGCTCATGGTCAACCTGTCGTCCACCAGGACACCCAGGTCCCTCTCCACAGAGCTGCTCTCCAGCAGGTCCACCCCAAGCCTGTACTGGTGCATGGGGTTGTTCCTCCCGAGGTGCAGGACCCTGCACTTGCCCTTGTTGAACCTCATCAGGTTCCTCTCTGCCCAACTCTCCAGCCTGTCCAGGTCACGCTGAATGGCAGCACAGCCTTCCGGTGTATCCACCACTCCTCCCAGTTTGGTGTCATCAGCAAACTTGCTGAGGGTACACTCTAACTCTTCATCCAGGTCATTGATGAAGAAGTTGAACAAGGCTGGGCCCAGTAGTGACCCCTGGGGGACACCTCTAGTTACCAGCCTCCAACTAGACTCAGCGCCGCTGATGACAACCCTCTGAGTTCTGCCATTCAGCCAGTTCTCAATCCACCTAACCGACCATTCATCCAGCCCACACTTCCTGAGCTTCCCTAGGAGGATGTTATGGGAGACCGAGTCGAAAGCCTTGCTGAAGTCGAGGTAGACAACATCCACGGCTCTCCCTTCGTCTACCCAGCCAGTCATGTCATTGTAGAAAGCTATTAGATTGGTCAGGCATGATTTCCCCTTGGTGAATCCATGCTGACTACTCCTGATCACCTTCTTTTCCTCCACTTTCTTGTTGATGACCTCCAGGATAAGCTGCTCCATCACCTTTCCTGGGACGGAGGTGAGGCTGACCAGCCTGTAGTTCCCTGGGTCCTACTTCTTGCCCTTTTTGAAGATTGGAGTGACATTGGCCTTTCTCCAGTCCTCGGGCACCTCTCCTGTCCTCCAGGACCTCTCAAAGATGATGGAGAGTGGCTCAGCAATGACATCCGCCAGCTCTCTCAGCACTCGTGGGTGCCTTCCTTCGGGGCCCATGGATTTATGGGCTTCCAGATTGCTTAAGCGATCCCTCATGCAGTCCTCCTCGACCAAGGGAAAGTCGTCCTCTCTTCTCTTCTCTTACCTCCGGGGCCTGGGATTCCTGAGGGCCTGCCTTGGCACTGAAGACTGAAGCAAAGAAGGCATT
The DNA here is from genome assembly GCF_030867145.1 of Opisthocomus hoazin. NCBI lineage: Eukaryota > Metazoa > Chordata > Aves > Opisthocomiformes > Opisthocomidae > Opisthocomus > Opisthocomus hoazin. Next base: position 49,363,373 of record NC_134453.1, on the reverse strand, counting down.
CAGTAGCTCTGCCTTCTCCGCATCCTCCGTCAGCAGGACACCCATCTCATTCAGCAGTGGCCCCACATTGTCCCTAGCCTTCCTTTTGCTGCTGATGTAGTTGAAGAAGCCCTTCTTGTTGTTTTTGACATCCCTTGCCAGCTTCAATTCCAGGTGGCGCTTGGCCTTCCTCGTCGCATCCCTGCATGCTCTGACCACGTTCCTGTACTCTTCCCAAGTGGCCTGTCCCTCTTTCCACATTCCATGGACCTTTCTCTTCCACCTGATCTCCACTAGAAGCTCCTTGTTCAACCATGCAGGTCTCCTGCCTCCTTTGCTAGATTTCTTTCTCAGGGGGATGCACCGCTCCTGAGCATGGAGGAAGTGACGTTTAAACAGCGACCAGCACTCTTGGACCCCCCTGCCTTCGAGAGCCCTGGCCCATGGGATTCCTCCCAGTAGCTCCTTGAAGAAGCCAAAGTCAGCCCTCCTGAGGTCCAAGGTTTTGATCCTGCTTATCGCCCTGCTTCCTCCATGCAGGATCCTGAACTCGACCATTTCATGGTCACTGCAGCCGAGTCTACCTCCAACCTTCACATCCTCCACCAGTCCCTCCTTGTTTGTTAATACAAGGTCCAGCAGAGCGTCTTTCCTTGTTTGTTCCTCCACCACTTGCATCAGAATGTTATCATCGATGCTCTGTAGGAACCTCCTGGACTGCGCCTGCCTGGACCTGTATGGTCTTCCCAGCTGATGTCAGGGTGGTTGAAGTCCCCCATGAGAACCAGGGCCTGTGACTGTGAGGCTGCTTGCAGCTGCTTGTAGAAGGCCTCATCAGTTTCCTCCTCCTGGTCAGGTGGCCTGTAGTACACACCCACAATAACATCACCCATATGAGCCTGTCCCTTAATTCTAACCCACAAGTTCTCAATTCCTTCTTCATCTGCTGCCAGGCAAAGCTCAATGCATTCCAGTTGCTCCTTCACATATAGAGCAACTTCCCCACCTCTCCTTGTTGACCTGTCTTTCCTAAAGAGTCTGTAGCCATCCATAATAGCATGCCGGTCATGCGAGTTGTCCCACCACGTTTCGATGATGGCGACCAAGTCGTAGCCATCCTGCTGTATAGTGGCTTCCAGCTCCTCCTGTTTATTGCCCATGCTACGTGCATTGGTATAGACACACTTGATCTGGGCTGTCAGTCTCACCCCTGACCCTGGCACACCAAGCCTGGGCTCATCCCTAGTGTGCTGGGCGATATCCCCTTCCCCCTTCGAACCTAGTTTAAAGCCCTCTCAATGAGCCCCACCAGCTCGTGGCCAAGAATCCTTTTTCCCCTATTCATTAATGTTAAGGCTCCCATGTTAGTAATTTCCAGAGCCAAGGCTGTGCTTGTTGTGTGTGTTGAAATTTGATTTGCTCTCATGATATCTCCTCACAACACCAGAGCCAAGTGTTAATTTGTACAGATTATGTTTGTTCTTAAAATTGAGACTTTTGTAATTAGTGAGAATGAACAATAAACCCAAAATTATTCTATCCTGTGGTGATAAAAGTTCTCGGAGGTGATGATTCAAAAGGTGCTGCTGAAGAGCAGCCTGTGCCTAGTCTGCTGGGAGGCTGTGATTCTAGCAACACACAAACTGAGTCACTGCAGGCTATTGAAAGTAAAAGCAATATATGCTTCAGATTTATCCCAGTCTACCATAGATATAAAAGAAAGATTTCAGAATTACAAGGCCAACTGATGATTACAAACATGCAAAACATTTTAATAGGCTGAAATACTGAAGTGAAAATGAATCATAGAAATATTATTCCAAGATAGAACTTGTAGAAAATGTAGTCCCAGCTGTCGGCATAGGATTAACTGGGCTGGAGGTATGACCTCATATTCCCTCATGTGAGATTTTGAAGACAAATTGTGCTGAAAACCATATCACCAAGTTGTATCAGGAATCAACTGAAGCAGTTCAAGAACCACAGTTTAAGGGACTCTGTAAGATTTGGTTAAATTTCATGGGACAAACAGCAGACCTTCAGAAAAAAACTTTGCATCAGAGAAAAGGTGTTTTAGAATGCTGCAATACTATTGGCTTGATTTCTCTAGTCCTTTTTGTCTAATTGCATTGTAGGAAACATAAACCTAAAACTGGATTTACTTGTAGCTGAAGAACTTCTGCTGAGAAATAAAACAGATCCAAAGCCTGTGGTACTGAAACAGAGTGTAAGCTCAGCAAGCATCCTTTCAGTTCTGAAAAAGGGTGAAACTTAGGATCTTAGGAATTGGCTGGATGGTCACAAAGAGTTGTGGTCAATGGCTCGATGTCCAAGTGGAGACCAGTGATGAGTGGCGTTCCTCAGGGGTCGGTATTGGGACTGGTGCTGTTTAACATTTTGTCAGTGACATGGACAGTGGGAATGAGTGCACCCTCAGCAAGTTTGCTGATGACACCAAGCTGAGTGGTGTAGTTGACAAGCTGGAGGGAAGGGATGCCATCCAGAGGGACCTTGACAGGCTTGAGTGGTGGACCTGTGCGAATCTCATGAAGTTCAACAAGACCATGTGCAAGGTCCTGCACCTGGGTCGAGGCAATGCCAAGCACAAATATAGACTGGGCAGAGAATGGATTGAGAGCAGCCCTGAGGAGAAGGACTTGGGGGTGCTGGTCGACAAGAAGCTCAACATGACCCGGCAGTGTGCGCTGGCAGCCCAGAAGGCCAACTGTATCCTGGACTGCATCAAGAGAAGCGTGGCCAGCAGGTCGAGGGAGGTGATTCTGCCCCTCCACTCTGCTCTGGTGAGACCCCCCCGGGAGCCCTGCATCCATCTCTGGAGCCCTCAGCACAGGACAGACATGGACTTGTTGGAGCAGGTCCAAAGGAGAGCCACAAAAATGATCTAAGGGCTGGAACACCTCTCCTACAAGGAAAGGCTGGGAGAGTTGGGGCTGTTCAGCCTGGAGAAGAGAAGGCTGCAGGGAGACCTTATAGGAGCCTTCCAGTACTGGAAGCTGGAGAGGGGCTTTTGACAAGGGCATGGAGTGATAAGACAAAAAATAATGGCTTTAAACTGAAAGAGGGTGGATTTAGATCAGATATAAGGAAGAAATTATTTACTGTGAGCGTGATGAGGTCCTGGCATAGGTTGCGCAGAGAAGTTGTGGATGCCCCCTCCCTGGAAGTATTCAAGGCCAGATTAGATGGGGCTTTGAGCAACCTGGTCTAGTGGAAGATGTCCCTGCCCATGGCAGGGAGGTTGGAACTATATGATCTATAAGGTCCCTTCCAACCCAAACGATTCTATGATTCTGTGTATGGTTAAAGCTGAGGAACATTTTGGCGTGGAACATGTTTGGTGATGTAAATGTACATGATTTCAGAAAGTGACTGGACAAATTCACAGAAGAAGATCCATCAAAGGCTATTACAGTCAGATGTTATCTCTGGCTTCAAAAAATGCTGAAACCTAGCTTTCTGGCAGCCGGGAAACAATTTTACACACTCATACTGTTCCTATATTCTTCCCTAAATATCTGATATTGGCTACTGTTGAAGACAGCTTATGCTGCTGTATGGGTCTTGGTCTAACCTGGTGTAAACTCTTCTTGTGTTCTGTTAAACGAGAAGTGCACAGAATCTAGTCCAATCTTTGGCCCAAGGAACTACATTGATAGAAAGTGTAAATTATGTAGGAAATAGTTATGTTTCAATAATGGAAAGTCTGATTCTGCAGGTAAGACTGGGATCTGGCTGTGGAGATGTATGAAGCCATGCAAAAAATAACACAGCCTTTGAGGTTGGAGTTTTGCAAGGTGCAGCAGGCCTAGAGCGGGCTCTTCAGGGTCATTGTCATAGGCGATTCCCTTCTGAGGGGAACAGAGGGCCCGATCTGCCGACCGGACCCATCCCACAGGGAAGTCTGCTGCCTCCCTGGGGCCCGGGTTAGGGATGTTGCGAAGAAACTCCCTGGTCTGGTGCGGCCTTCTGATTACTACCCCCTCTTGGTAATGCAGGTTGGCGGGGACGAGGTAGCAGAAAGAAGTCCCAAGGCCATCAAAAGGGACTTCAGGGCACTAGGGCGACTGGTTGAGGGATCAGGGGCGCAGGTGGTGTTTTCCTCCATCCCATCAGTGGCAGGGGACAGCACTGAAAGGGGCAGGAAAACTCACCTGGTTAACAGGTGGCTCAGGGACTGGTGCCATCGGTCAAATTTTGGCTTTTTTGATCATGGGGAGGTATACACAGCACCGGGCCTGCTGGCAACAAGTGGAGCTCAGCTATCACAAAGGGGGAAAAGAATTCTTGGCCACGAGCTGGCGGGGCTCATTGAGAGGGCTTTAAACTAGGTTCGAAGGGGGAAGGGGATATTGCCCAGCTCACTAGGGATGAGCCTAGGCTTGGAGTGCCAAGGCCAGGGGTGAGATTGACAGCCCAGCTCAAGTGTGTTTACACCAATGCACGTAGTATGGCCAATAAACAGGAGGAGCTGGAAGCCATTATACAGCAGGACGGCTACGACTTGGTCGCCATCACAGAAACGTGGTGGGACAACTCGCATGACTGGCATGCTGTCATAGATGGCTACAGACTCTTTAGGAAAGACAGGTCAACAAGGAGAGGTGGGGGAGTTGCTCTATATGTGAGGGAGCAACTGGAATGCATTGAGCTTGGCCTGGGGGCAAGTGAAGAAGGAGTTGAAAGCTTGTGGGTTAGAATTAAGGGACAGGCTCACACGGGTGACATTACGGTGGGTGTATACTACAGGCCACCCGACCAGGAGGAGGAGGTTGATGAAGCCTTCTACAGGCAGCTGCAAGCAGCCTCACAGTCACAGGCTCTGGTTCTCATGGGGGACTTCAACCACCCTGACATCAGCTGGGAAGACCATACAGCTAGGCAGGCGCAATCCAGGAGGTTCCTACAGAGCATCGATGATAACTTTCTGATGCAAGTGGTGGAGGAACCAACAAGGAAAGGCGCTCTGCTGGACCTTGTATTAACAAACAAGGAGGGACTGGTGGAGGACGTGAAGGTTGGAGGTAGACTCGGCTGCAGTGACCATGAAATGGTCGAGTTCAGGATCCTGCATGGAGGAAGCAGGGCGATAAGCAGGATCAAAACCCTGGACCTCAGGAGGGCTGACTTTGCCCTCTTCAAGGAGCTACTGGGAGGAATCCCGTGGGCCAGGGCTCTCGAAGGCAGGGGGGTCCATGAGTGCTGGTCGCTTTTTAAACAACACTTCTTCCATGCACAGGAGCAATGCATCCCCCTGAGAAAGAAATTTAGCAAAGGAGGCAGGAGACCTGCATGGTTAAACAAGGAGCTTCTAGCGGAGATCAGGCAGAAGAGAAAGGTGCATGGCATGTGGAAAGAGGGACAGGCCACTTGGGAAGAGTACAGGAACGTGGTCAGAGCATGCAGGGATGCGACGAGGAAGGCCAAGGCTCACCTGGAATTGAAGCTGGCAAGGGATGTCAAAAACAACAAGAAGGGCTTCTTCAACTACATCAGCAGCAAAAGGAAGGCTAGGGACAACGTGGGGCCGCTGCTGAATGAGGCGGGTGTCCTGGTGACGGAGGATGCGGAGAAGGCAGAGCTACTGAATGCCTTCTTTGCTTCAGTCTTCAGTGCTAAGACTGGCCCTCAGGAATCCCAGGCCCCGGAGGTAAGAGAAGAAGCCTACAGAGAGGACGACTTTCCCTTGGTCGAGGAGGACTGTGTGAGGGATCGCTTAAGCGATCTGGATGTCCACAAATCCATGGGCCCCGACGGAATGCACCCACGAGTGCTGAGGGAGCTGGCGGATGTCATTGCTGAGCCACTCTCCATCATCTTTGAGAGGTCCTGGAGGACTGGAGAGGTGCCCGAGGACTGGAGAAAGGCCAATGTCACTCCAATCTTCAAAAAGGGCAAGAAGGAGGACCCAGGGAACTACAGGCCGGTCAGCCTCACCTCCATCCCGGGAAAGGTGATGGAGCAGCTTATCCTGGAGGCCATCATCAAGCAAGTGGAAGAAAAGAAGGTTATCAGGAGTAGTCAGCATGGATTCACCAAGGGGAAATCATGCCTGACCAATCTGATAGCTTTCTATGATGACATGACTGGCTGGGTAGACGAAGGGAGAGCTGTGGATGTTATCTACCTTGACTTCAGCAAGGCTTTCGACACAGTCTCCCATGATATCCTCCTGGGGAAGCTGAGGAAGTGTGGGCTGGATGAGTGGTCGGTGAAGTGGATAGAGAACTGGCTGAATGGCAGAACTCAGAGGGTTGTCATCAGGGGCGCTGAGTCTAGTTGGAGGCTGGTGACAAGTGGTGTCCCTCAGGGGTCAGTACTGGGCCCAGTCTTGTTTAACTTCTTCATCAACGACCTGGATGAAGAGTTAGAATGTACCCTCAGCAAGTTTGCTGACGACACCAAACTGGGAGGTGTGGTAGATACACCGGAAGGCTGTGCTGCCATTCAGCGTGACCTGGATAGGCTGGAGAGCTGGGCAGAGAGGAACCTGATGAGGTTCAACAAGGGCAAGTGCAGGGTCCTGCACCTGGGGAGGAACAACCTCATGCACCAGTACAGGCTTGGGGTGGACCTGCTGGAGAGCAGCTCTGCGGAAAGGGACCTGGGTGTCCTGGTGCACAACAGGTTAACTATGAGCCAGCAGTGTGCCCTGGCTGCCAAGAAGGCCAATGGGATCCTGGGGTGCATCAAGAAGAGTGTGGCCAGCAGGACAAGGGAGGTTCTCCTTCCCCTCTACACTACCCTGGTGAGGCCTCATCTGGAGTACTGTGTCCAGTTCTGGGCTCCCCAGTTCAAGAAGGATGAAGAGCTACTGGAGAGAGTCCAGCGGAGGGCTACAAGGATGGTGAGGGGACTGGAGCATCTCCACTACGAGGAGAGGTTGAGGGAACTGGGCCTGTTCAGCCTGAAGAAGAGAAGGCTGCGAGGGGACCTTATAAATGCCTACAAATATCTGAAGGGTGGGTGTCAGGAGGATGGGGCCAAGCTCTTTTCAGTGGTGCCCAGTGACAGGACAAGGGGTAATGGGCACAAACTGAGGCACAGGAAGTTCCGTCTGAACATGAGGAGGAACTTCTTCTCTCTGAGGGTGACGGAGCACTGGAACAGGCTGCCCAGGGAGGTTGTGGAGTCTCCTTCTCTGGAGATATTCAAGACCCGCCTGGACAAGGTCCTGTGCAGCCTGCTGTAGGTGACCCTGCTTCGGCGGGGGGGTTGGACTAGATGACCCACAGAGGTCCCTTCCAACCCCTACTATTCTGTGATTCTGTGATTCTGTGATTCAGTTCCAGCACATGTAGCTGGTGGCTAGGGTCTACCTTGTTTTCCACAGGCTGCACCTAGGCAAACATTCAACAAATCACCCAGGGATGCACACCACCACCAGGCACCTGACCTGTGTGGTGCTAGAGAAGGCTCAGGCATCCTGCTGCATGGTCAGGGGCAGCCCCGGAAAACCCACAGCACCTCAGCCAGTGTGGCTGCATGAAAGTACCCCAAACTGTGCCCAGGATGGTCTTTGATTTTTAATAAAGGGCCAGGGGGGTTCTGTAGGCTCATCTATCCCTTGTCCCAATATGGGCTCCTGGGTGCCCTGCTCAAGCACGGGCACCCCGGCTGTAGGAAGGGTTGTGTGCCCTGGGGCGCTGCAGGGGTCCCAAGGGGCAATGTCCCCCAGAGTCCATCACAGGGAAGTGATGGTGGGTCCACCCAGTCTGGCTCTTGCCCAGAGTCCCTGGAGGCACCATTTGAGCCAGGATGCCCTGGCTTGCTGGGGTCGCTAACCACCTCCAGCAGCGGAGAGCTGCCAAAATACCCAACCCTTAGGCTTGCCAATGTGACACCCATCTACAAGAAGGGCCAGAAGGAGGATCCCGGGAACTACAGGCCTGTCAGCCTGATCTCGGTGCTGGGGAAGATTATGGAGCGGTTCATCCTGAGTGCGCTCACCGGGCATGTGAAGGACAAGCAGGGGATCAGGCCCAGCCAGCATGGGTACATGAAAGGCAGGTCCTGCTTGACCAACCTGATCTCCTTCTATGACCAGGTGACCCACCTAGTGGACAAAGAAAAGGCTGTGGATGTCATCTACCTGGACTTTAGTAAGGCCTTTGCCACTGTTCCCCACAGCATCCTCCTGGAGAAACTAGCTGCCCATGATTTGGATGGGTGTACTCTTCACTGGGTAAAGAACTGGCTGAATGGCCAAGCCCAGAGGGTGGTAGTGAATGGAGTTAAATCCAGCTGGCGGCCAGTCACGAATGGTGTTCCCCAGGGCTCGGTTTTGGGTCCGTTCTTGTTTAACATCTTTCTCAATGATCTGGATGAGGGAATTGAGTGCTCCCTCAGTAAGTTTGCAGATGACACCAAGCTGGGGGGGAGTGTTGATCTGCTCAAGGGTAGGAAGAGTCTGCAGAGGGATCTGGACAGACTGGATCAATGGGCTGAGGCCAACTGTATGAGGTTCAACAAGGCCAAGTGCCAGGTCCTGCACTTGGGTCACAACAACCCCATGCAACGCTACAGGCTTGGGGAAGAGTGGCTGGAAAGCTGCTCAGCAGAAAAGGACCTGGGGGTGTTGGTCGACAGCTGGCTGAACATGAGCCAGCAGTGTGCCCAGGTGGCAAAGGCGGCCAACGGCATCCTGGCTGGTGTCAGGAATAGTGTGGCCAGCAGGAGTAGGGAGGTGATCGTGCCCCTGTACTCATCACTGGTGAGGCCACACCTCGAGTACTGTGTTCCCTTTTGGGCCCCTCACTACAAGAAGGACATTGAGGGTCTGGAGCGTGTACAGAGAAGAGCAACGAGGCTGGTGAAGGGTCTGGAGGACAAGTCTTAGGAGGAGTGGCTGAGGGAGCTGGGGTTATTTAGACTGGAGAAGAGGAGGCTGAGGGGAGACCTCATTGCTCTCTACAGCTACCTGAAAGGAGGTTGTTGTGAGGCAGGTGTTGGTCTCTTCTCCCAGGTAACCAGCGATAGGACGAGAGGCAATGGCCTCAAGTTGCGTCAGGGGAGGTTTAGATTGGATATTAGGAAAAATTTCTTTACTGAAAGAGTGGTCAGGCATTGGAATAGGCTGCCCAGGGAAGTGGTGGAGTCACCATCCCTGGAGGTATTTAAAAGACGTAGACATGGCACTTCAGGACATGGTTTGGTAGGCATGGTGGTGTTGGCTGGATGGTTGGACTTGATGATCTTAGAGGTCTTTTCCAACCTTAATGATTCTGTGATTCTATTCTATGATTCTATGAACCCCTTCTCAGGTTTGGATCTGGGGGACGAGGCTTGGGGGGAAGCTCCTGTCCTCACTACCCTGCAGGAGCTGTGGACACCCTGGGGAGGGGCACAGGCTTGGGTAAAGGGCAGGAGCTACCAGTGTTGTCACAAAAATCAGGGGGTTTTTACCCAGTGTGCAACATCCAATGCACACACACAGAGCCAAGATATCAGTTTATTTCATGTCTGCGCAGAGATGTGTTCTAGGTGGTAACTCCACAAAGCCAGCACACTTTGGCTAACATGCGGTAAACATTTATACATTTTGAGCAACAGTTATCAGTACTTTTAGAGTTATGCTTAATCACCCTCGTTCCCATTGGTCCTTACGTGTCTCGTCTCCACTTAAAGTTACAGCATCTTCCCTTTTTGCTGCGCATGTTCTATGAGGAAGGGGCTTTTTTGGTAGGGGGCTTTCACTACTTGAGGGCAGGGTTATTACCATGCTAATTAGGACAGTTTACTCATAGTTCAGTAGTCTTCGTTTTATCGGCAGTTTTGTTTCGTTTTGTACCTTGTTTTAATTACAGCTGTGGCTCTTCAAGGCCACCATGCTAGTCCTTATCAGTTCCTTGTGTTCTTTTGCTATCCTCCTCTTAGTTGTTTGACATCACCAGCACCTTCTCCCCTTTATCCCAGCTGCAGCGGGGGGGGGCAAGCAGCAGTACAGCATCCCCCCAGGGGTGAAATCCTTTCCCTCTGGCTTTCAGGGATCCTTTGAGGCCTACTTTCTCGGGCATCATTTCCCCCCTTTGAGACTTAAAGTTTCACCTGAGATCCTTTAAGTCTCACTTATTTCTCATAATACAGTTCCTTCATTCTTTTCTCGCAATTCAGTATCACTAATCCATTGTAGTTTATCTATTTTTTTCTTTTCTTACTATCATATGCTGTGACTGTTGAGTTAAAGACCATATTATCAGATTTTTACACATCCAAGAAGCATACAGAATATTACAATCAACAGAATTAATATGATCAGAATTCGTAACCACCCAGTCAATAAAAATCCCAATCCATGAAGAATCCTATTTAGCCAACCACTTTCCATGCTATATCTCAAATCACGGCTCATCGTGGCTACTTGTTTTACTCGATCTAGCTGTTTGCCTAGATTGTCTGTAATGTTAGGAATATGTATGCAATAACTATCATTTTAAGATCTAAGAAGGCACACAGACCCTGTTTGTGCAACAGAAGCAAATCTAGTGCCAGTTGATTCTGCAGTGCCATCTTTGATGTGGCCTGTGTTATGGGTTTGCGTGGCAATGTTTTGGTAGTGGGGGGGGCTATAAGGGTGGCTTCTGTGAGAAGCTGCCAGAAGCTTCCCCCACGTCTGATAAAGCCAGTGCTAGCTGGCCCTAAGATGGACCCGCTGCTGCCCAAGGCCAAGCCAATCAGTGATGGTGGTAGCGCCTCTGGGATAACATATTTAAGAAGGGGAAGAAAAAAACTCAGCGGTGACACAGCAGTCGAGATAGAGGAGTGAGACTATGTGAGAGAAACAGCTCTGCAGACACCAAGGTCAGTGAAGAAGGAGGGGGGAGGAGGTGTTTGAAATGTTAGAGCAGAGAGTCTTCCCTTGCAGCTCGTGATGAAGACCATGGTGATGCAGGTTGTTCTCCTGCAGTCCTTGGAGGTCCATGGGGGAGCAGATCTCCACCTGTAGCCCGTGGAAGGGACCTCATGCCAGAGCAGGTGGAACCCTGAAGGAAGCTATGACACCGTGGGGAGCCCTGCGCTGGAGCAGGCTCCTGCCAGGACCTGTGGACCCGTGGAGAGAGGAACCCACGCCAGAGCAGGTTTGCTGGCAGGGCTTGTGACCCCATGGGGGACCCACGCTGGAGCAGCCTGTTCCTGAAAGACTGCACCCCGTGGGAAGGACTCACTTTGGGGAAGTTTGTGGAGAACTGTCTCCCGTGAGAGGGGCCTCACGCTGGAGCAGGGGCAGAGTGTGAGGAGTCCTCCCCCTGAGGAGGAAGGAGCGACAGAGACAACATGTGATGAACTGACCACAACCCCCATTCCCTGTCCCCCTGCGCAGCTCGGGGGGAGGAGGTAGAGAAATGGGAGTGAAGCTGAGCCCGGGAAGAAGGGAGGGGTGGGGGGAAGTTGTTTTAATATCTGGATTTATTTCTCACTATCCTACTCTGATTTGATTGGTGATGAATTAAACTCCCTTTTCTCTGCAAGTTCAGTCTGGTTTGTCCATGACAGTAATTGGTGAGTGATCTCTCCCTGTCCTTGTCTCGACCCTCGAGCCTTTCCATCATATTTCCTCTCCCCTGTCCAGTTGAGGAGGAGAAGTGATAGAGCACTTTTGGTGGGCACCTGGCATTTATCCAGGCCAAACCAAAACACCAGGTAACAACAGTTCCGGTACTAGGATGTTGTCACAATTCTGTGCTTGTTTTCCCTTTTGGTCTGCCCCACAGATTGGATCTCAAGGATGAACTCCTCCAAAGGGGACATAAGGTCAGTAATGCCAGTGTCCAGTATTGGTTCTGACCTGCAATAAGGAGATGAGTTGTCCATTCACCCCCACTACTAATTCACACAATATGTCCTAAAGTTGGGATTCCTGTTTCAGTAAAATCTATATCTGACCCAGTATTATTTTTTGTTAAATAAGGCCACGTGTCATTCAAAGGAGTAGTATAGTTTCGACATACACATCCTAGCCTTAAAGCTTGGGCAACTCAGGATATTCTTTGTACTTCTGGGTCTGAACTACTACAACTGTACACCTTGGTACAATTCCAATTCTCTTTTTGAAATGTTGAGATGGTTCAGGAGTTATTGATATTAGGGTATGCTAATTTTACTTTCAAGGTGTTGTTAGGATATCCTTCCTCTCCATCCCATATAATGCATCATTTGACTGTTTGAGCATATTCCAAATTTCCTGTTTGTGGAATTTAACAGACTGTGGGGATTTGGCAACCCCATGGGGTATTAGTACATTGGTCACCTGAAGGCCTATATATACTTTCCATTGCCCATGAGGCTTGGCATTTGGTTATACTGCAACTATCAATTGTATCATTCATCTGTGTCCACTTTAGGGTGTATTTTTCTCCTTTATCATACCATGTCATGGCATTATTAGGTACAAATTTCCACATATGTTCCCACATTGTTGTTAAGTTAGTGGTGAGTACTCCCCATGGCACGGGTGACTCAGCAGACTTTGGAGTAGGCAAACAAGCAGTGATTCGAGTTGCATTGTGAATTCTTCCAAAGTGCTGTAAAAGTTGTAAAATCAAATTAGTGTTTGCCATTGGTAAACAGAACAAGATCATCATTTCCCTCTGCATTTTGACTATTCCTTGCTAAACCTGTTTATATGTGAAAATTATTACTGCTGGTAAAATTTCAAATATCGCACAGAAAAACAATAACAATAATAAATAATAATAAAATGAACAATAACTTGAGGACACTCTAGTTTGGTGTAGGGGAGTCCAGAATCCCAGATAACAATTAATCTATGCTTATAGTCTATCATTAGGAATTCTTAACCAGTCTTAGCTTCAATGGTCCTGTCGCACTCGAAGTCCCAAGATTCCTCACTCAGAGAGGCCTTCACTTGAGTATAATGGATTCAAGAGTTGATGCCTTTCACTTTTACTGCAGTATATGAGGTCAAGAGGACTAGATGTGGTCCTTTCCACCTTTCCTTTAGTGGTTCATCTTTCCAGGTCTGGACGTAGACCAGTGTCCTGGGTTCGGCCAGGACAGGGTTAATTTTCACCAGAATCCAGGAAGGGGCACAGCCGGGTGGGCTGACCCAACCCCAACCTGGCCAAACAGAGCCGGGTATTCCATACCATGTGCCGTCATGCTGGGTTCCGGTGGGGGGGCGGTGCGGCGGGAACTCTCTTGTGGCTGGGGAGGGCTCAGTGGTGGTGCGCTCCCGGAGAACGGCTCTCTGGGTTGTGCGGTTCGTTGTTCTGTTTTCTCCTTATCTGTACCATTGTTGTTACTGTTCCCTCTGTTTGCTGTTCTGTTAAACTGCCCTTATCCCGACCCACCAGTTTTCTGCCTGTTTTCTTTCCATTCTCCTCCGCACCCCGGCGGAGGGAGGGGCGGCCGTGTGGCGCTTTTGTTACCGGCTGCAGCCCAAACCAGAACATTTAATTTGGCGCCCAAGCGTGGGGCGGGGATAACAGCAGGGCTGAGCAGCGGGTGTTAAAACAGCTTTCTTAGATTTTGTTAAATTTTGTTATACGCATTTTTCTGTGTTAAATAGTCGCCGGTAAAAAATGTTTCTGACTTTGATCAAGTGGCTCTGCTATGTAAATCCGTACTTGCACTATGTGTTCATTGCCATGCTGTTCATCATCACTGGGAAAAGGACCAGGATGATGATTTTGCTGTACTGTACGATATCGACTTATGACATGATAACATCACTGTGCATGAAATTAGGCTTGTATTTGCATGCGGCACTGCGGTCATTTCCGTACCTCGGATCCTATGTCTTAGAATTTGTTAATAATCAAACCCAATCTGTGGGGAAAACCGGAGGGGATACCTTCCCCCACTCTGTCACCCTCCCTCTCTCCCTCAGGCTAGTCCTAATGGCTTTTGAGGCTTTTGAGAATTTCGAGTACCTGTGGGATGCTCAGGCCAGCACTCTCCTTTTGTTCTGCCTCCTGAATGGGTTTTGGGTCTTGTTTAGGGTTAAACAAGTAGTTAACAACATCGTGCAGAGACCTGCCCCGGGGCTGGATAGCTGTGAGTGGCTGGGTGTGTGGGACAGCATGGGCAGGTGTCTAGGGCAGTGGGCACCCCTGGTGTGTTTTAAACTCACCCCTGAACAAATACAGAATCCGGACAGTCTAGTAAAATATCTGCAAAAAGTGTGCTGCCACCCTGGGAACTCCAGAGAGACACAAATCACCGCAATGTGCTGGGGTCTGGCCCACGCCTACCAAGCCCTGTTCAACCTGATTCAGTGCCCTAAAGGGGAAAGGGGGGGAAACAAAGCGGCAGGCACTGCGACTGGTGCTGCCTCCCCAGCCGGCCCTGCAGCCCCTCCAGCCCAGCAGGCAGTCACAGCCCCCCCGACTGGCACTGCCGCTGCTGCAGCCACTGGTGTTGTCCCGGCTCCCCTGGCAGGCATGGCAGTTGCTGCAGCTCCAGCTCCAGCCACAGGCACAGTGACTGAGCCCAATGACCAGCCTGTGCCGGTAGCAGTCGCCCCTGTAAAACTAAAGAAAGACGCAAAGAGAGCAGATCGCTCCGGGAGGGATGACAATGAGCCAGTGTCATTGTGGGAGATAGAGACAGAGATCATCACCTGGTCCCTGTCCCTGAGCGAGCTGCGAGACATGCGGAAAGATTTCGGCCGCCACCCTGGCGAGCACATTGTCACCTGGCTGCTGCGGTGCTGGGATAACGGGGCCAGCAGCTTGGAATTAGAGGGCAAGGAAGCCAAGCAGCTGGGATCCCTGGCCAGGGATGGGGGCATTGACAAGGCCATTGGGAAGAAGGAACAAGTCCTCAGTCTCTGGAGGAGACTTCTGTCAGGCGTGAGGGAGAGGTACCCCTTCAGTGACTATTTTGTATGCTATCCTGGCAAGTGGACCAATATGGAGAGGGGTATTCAGTACCTGAGGGAATTAGCTGTGCGGGAGCTGGTTTACTGTGAACCAGACGATGAGCAGTTACCCACAGACCCAGATGAAGTCCAGTGCACGGCATCCATGTGGAGGAAGTTTGTGCGGAGCGCACCCTCCTCATATGCCAACTTGCTGGCAGTAGTAGACTGGAGAGGTAAGGAGGCACCAACAGTGGCTGAGGTGGATGTCAGACTCCGGCAATATGAAGAAAGCCTCTCTTCCTCCCTCGTTTCGGCTGTGGAGAAATTGTCCAGCGACTCGAAGAGAGCATGTCCTACTCCCCACCTGTACGGGACATCATCTCAGCTGTTAGGGGCAAGCGTTCCTCTGCTCAGGAGAGAAAATACAGAGGCTACACACCACGGGGCACCCTGTGGTTCTACCTGCGTGACCACGGAGAGGACATGAGGAAGTGGGATGGAAAACCCACCTCAAGTCCAGAGGCACGTGTGCGTGTGTGGCGAGGTAAAACAATCACAAAAGGGGATTCTGTTAGGAAAAATGCCGCTCCAGTTTCCAACGGTCAGCTCTCCAGACCAGGTAGACAGTTTGATCTTGATTCCAATCCTCTGGAGGGGACCTCCAAGTCATTTTTACAGCAGGTGAGCAGCAAATTCTCTGACCAGGATTAGAGGGGCCCTGCCTCCAGCCAGGTGGAGGAAAGGGACAACCGCGTTTATTGGACGGTGTGGATTCAGTGGCCTGGCACATCAGATCCACAAGAGTATAAAGCTCTAGTGGACACTGGTGCACAGTGTACTTGAATGCCATCAGATTTCAAAGGGTCAGAGTCCATTTGTATTTTCGGAGTGACAGGGGGAGTCCCAAGAGCTGAGTGTATTGGAGGCTGAAGTGAGCCTCACTGGGAAGGAGTGGCAGAAGCACCCCATTCTAACTGGCCCCAAGGCTCCGTGCATCCTTGGGATAGACTATCTTAGGAGAGGGTATTTCAAGGACCCAAAGGGGTATCGGTGGGCTTTTGGCATAGCTGCTTTGGAGACGGAAGGAATTAAACAGCTGTCCATTTTGCCTGGTCTCTCGGAGGATCCTTCCGTTGTGGGGTCACTGAGGGTTGAAGGACAACTGGTGCCAATCGCGACCACAACGGTGCACCGGTGACAATATCGCACTGACCAAGACTCCCTTCTCCCCATTCATCAGCTGATCCGCCAGCTGGAGAGTCAAGGAGTGATCAGCAAAACTCACTCACCCTTTAAAAGTCCCATATGGCCAATGAGAAAATCTACTGGAGAGTGGAGACTGACAATAGACTACCGTGGCCTGAATGAAGTCACACCACCGCTGAGTGCTGCTGTGCCAGACATGCTACAACTTCAATATCATCAGCTGGAGTCAAAGGCAGCCAAGTGGTATGCTACAATTGACATCGCTAATGCATTCTTCTCCATCCCTTTGGCAGCAGAGTGCAGGCCACAGTTTGCTTTCACCTGGAGGGGCATCCAGTACACCTGGAATCGACTGCCCCAGGGGTGGAAACACAGTCCCACCATTTGCCATGGACTAATCCAGACTGCACTGGAAAAGGGTGAAGCTCCAGAACATCTGCAGTACATCGATGACATCATTGTATGGGGTGACACAGCAGAGGAAGTTTTTGAGAAAGGGGAGAAAATAGTTCAGATTCTTCTGAAAGCCGGTTTCGCCATTAAGTGAAGTAAAGGCAAGGGACCTGTGCAAGTTTTTGGGGATAAAATGGCAGGATGGGCGCCGTCAAATCCCAATGGATGTCATCAACAAAACAGCAGCTATGTCTCCACCAACCAGCAAAAAGGAAGCACAGGCATTCTCAGGCGTTGTGGGTTTTTGGAGGATGCACATCCCAAATTACAGCCAAATTGTAAGTCCTCTGTACCACGTGACCCGGAAGAAGAATGATTTTGAATGGGGCCCTGAGCAACGACAGGCATTTGAACAAATTAAACGGGAGATAGTTCATGCCGTAGCCCTTGGTCCAGTTCGGTTAGGGCAAGATGTTAAAAAAGTGCTCTACACCGCAGCCAGGGAGAATGGCCCAACCTGGAGTCTCTGGCAGAAAGCACCAGGCGAGACTCAAGGTCGACCCCTGGGGTTCTGGAGCCGGGGATACAAAGGATCCGAGGCCCGCTATACTCCCACTGAAAAAGAGATTCTGGCAGCATATGAAGGCATTCAAGCTGCTTCAGAAGTGGTCGGCACTGAAGCACAGCTCCTCCTAGCACCATGACTGCCGGTCCTGGGCTGGATGTTCAAAGAGAGGGTCCCCTCTACGCATCATGCCACCGATGCTACATGGAGTAAGTGGGTCGCGCTGATCACCCAGCGCGCCCAAATGGGAAACCCCAGTCGCCCAGGAATTCTGGAGGTAATCATGGACTGGCCAGAAGGCAAAGATTTTGGAGCATCGCCAGAGGAGGAGGTGACAGGTGCTGAAGAGGCCCCACTGTATAACCAGCTGCCAGAAGATAAGAAACAGTATGCCCTGTTCACGGATGGGTCCTGTTGCATTGTGGGGAAGCAGCGGAGGTGGAAGGCTGCTGTATGGAGCCCTACATGACAAGTCGCGGAAACTGCCGAGGGAGAAGGTGAGTCAAGGCAGTTTGCAAGGTGAAAGCCATCCAGCTGGCTTTAGACATTGCCAGTCGAGAGAAGTGGTCAGTGCTCTATCTTTACACCGACTGCTGGATGGTGGCCAATGCCTCGTGGGGGTGGCTGCAGCAATGGAAGAAGAACAACTGGCAGCGCAGAGGCAAACCTATCTGGGCTGCCCCACTGTGGCAAGATATTACTGCCCATCTGGAGCAGTTGGCTGTAAAAGTCCGTCACGTGGACGCCCACATCCCTAAGAGTCGGGCCACTGAAGAACATCAAAACAACGAGTAGGTGGATCAGGCTGCTAAGATTGAAGTGGCTCAGGTGGATCTGGACTGGCAACATAAGGGTGAACTCTTTATAGCTCGGTGGGCCCATGACACCTCGGGCCACCAAGGAAGAGACACGACACACAGATGGGCTTGTGACCGAGGGATGGACTTGACCATGGACACCATTGCATAGGTTATCCATGAATGTGAAACATGCACTGTAATCAAGCAAGCCAAGCGGGTAAAGCCTCAGTGGTATGGAGGACGATGGCTAAAATATAAATATGGGGAGGCCTGGCAGATTGACTGCATCACACTGCCACAAACCCGCCAATGCAAGCACTATGTGCTCACAATGGTGGAGGCCACCACCGGATGGCTGGAAACCTACCCTGTGCCCCATGTCACCGCCCGGAATACCATCCTGGGCCTGGGAAAACAAGTCCTGTGGCGACATGGCACTCCCAAAAGAATTGAGTCGGACAACGGGACTCATTTTCATAACAGCCTCATAGACACCTGGGCCAAAGAACACGATATCGAGTGGGTGTATCACATCCCCTACCATGCACCAGCCTCTGGAAAGATCGAGCAGTACAATGGGCTGCTAAAAACCACTTTGAGAGCAATGAGGGGTGGGACTTTCAAAAATTGGGATACTCATTTAGCAAAGGCCACCTGGTTGGTTAACATCAGAGGGTCCACCAACTGGGCTGGTCCTGCCCAGTCAAAACCTCAGCGCCCAGTAGAAGGGGATAAAGTCCCTGTAGTGCACATGCGGATCATGTTAGGGAAGACAGTTTAGGTTAGTCCTGCCTCGGGCAAAGGCAAGCCCGTCCATGGGATTGCTTTTGCTCAAGGACCTGGGTGTACCTGGTGGGTAATGCGGAAGGATGGGGAAGTCCGATGTGTACCTCATGGGAATTTGATTTTGGGTCAGAATAGTCCATAAATAAATAAATTGTATAAAGTTAATTGTAAAATAACCCTGTCACTGTCTGTTGTCACTGTTATAATTGTTATGTGTTGTACCAGTAGTATCGTAGTAAGAATAGTCCAGATTTAAGAAGGATGGACTTTTTGATGAAAAACCTAGCAGAGCACAGCGATGATGGGACTGGACCTGGTTTTCAACAACTGGCACCCAGCAACTTCATCGAGATCGACCTCTCCAACCTGCAGACTGTGGGCACAGGCCGCACCAGATACATCAGCCGTGAGCTCCGGATGCAGCAAACGACCGCCCATCACCACACATCACCTCTCCTGCCTTGGAAGACCGTTACAACAGATGGAGCCCAAAGTCATGGATTAAATGAACTCAACGGACACTTTAGAGTGATGATCCATAGACTAAGGGAATGATATCTGGAGACAGGAGAAGTGGTGGTGATCAACTGGACAATGGGGGACCTGGACATGACGTAGATGGTATGGAATAAGGGGTGAATAATGTCCTGGGTTCGGCCAGGACAGGGTTAATTTTCACCAGAATCCAGGATGGGGCACAGCCGGGTGGGCTGACCCAACCCCAACCTGGCCAAACAGAGCCGGGTATTCCATACCATGTGCCGTCATGCTGGGTACCGGTTGGGGGGGGGGGGCGGTGCGGCAGGAACTCTCTTGCGGCTCGAGAGGGCTCAGCGGTGGTGCGGTCCCGGAGAATGGCTCTCTGGGTTGTGCAGCTGGTTGTTGTGTTTTCTCCTTATCTGTACCATTGTTGTTACTGTTCCCTCTGTTTGCTGTTCTGTTAAACTGCCCTTATCCCAACCCACCAGTTTTCTGCCTGTTTCTTTCCATTCTCCTTCGCACCCTGGCAGGGGGAGGGGCGGCCGCGTGGTGCTTTTGTTACCGGCTGCAGCCCAAACCAGAACAACCAGATCTCTGGGCTCAAAGCCGTATACTAGGGAATCCAGTGGAAGTGGAGCTCGTTGGTTAAGGTACCTGTGTAAAGAAGACAACACTCAAGAAAGAGACATCAAATAATCCTTTAATATTCCCTCCCTCCTTATATGTGTCTGATCACTTCAATTTCCTGCTTGCTTGGGCATCACCAGGACTGCTTGTATGGATTACCAGAGTGGTTTGATCCCGTGCATACACCACACTGATAAAATGTGGGATGTTCTGTACATACATGCAGGAATTGTGTGTATTTTGTATAATTAAAGTTTATAATTAATATTAATAAACCCAAGTAATAAAAAATAAACCCTATCTGCATATCTGTATTTCACATATCAGTTCTCTGCTATTGTGGTTTTAGGTGCATGTTATGTTATGTCATTCACAAGAGGCAGGAAATCACAGAAGACAGTCCCCGAGGTCCCAAGCCCGGGGTGGCTGTTTCGCGGGTGGATGTCTGGCCCAAGGGGGGGGGGGGGGGGGGGGGGGGGGCAGCCCCATTTCCCACTCCCCCGGGGAGGACTGCAGAGCGGCGGAGCCCCGGGGCGGGGGGGGGGGGGGTGGTGCGGAGGTAGGTGGTCAGAGCAGTTTAATTTCAGCCTTTGCACTCAAAAAGCGGCCCCATGGCCGCTTCTCTGCTGCGGGGGTTCTCAGGTCCCTCCAAAACGCTGCTGTTCTTTAGGGTCTCGGGGTCTCGCTCGGTCTCCTGGCGGGGTGGTCCTGTCCTGTCCTCTCCTGTACTTCCCGGGGGCTGCTTTGGTCGGATACCCTGCCCCGCACGCGGCGTCCCGGAGCCGACCAACTTGCCTCCGCCTGGCCCTCCTTGCCGGTAGGTGGCATCCCCCGTCCACGGAGAGCGTCTCCCGGAGCGGAGCTGAGTGGGGCTGGCCGCGGGGCGGGCAGGAGACGCCGTGCCCCGCCCGGCGGCCTGGGAACCAGGGAACGCGTCTGCCGCCGCTCATGGCTGTGTCGCCGCTGCTCGCCTTTCTTCTTTTATTTTTTTTCTTTATAAGAAGGCACATGCCAGGTTGGTAAGGGAACAAGCGGAAGATGCTATGCTGGCAGCACAGAGACAAGTCGCGATCTCCAGGGACACGTAGGGGCTGCGATAACACCAGGTCTTAATTGTCCGCACTGGGGGCTGGCTCAGCTGGCTCTAGAAAGCAATCCCCTTGTCCTCCCCCGTGACGACAGACTAGGGCTTCCAGTATTGCCCAAGTCTGCAAAGGGGGTCCCCAGCCACCCCAAGGGCCCCACCACCCCGGCTGGCCACAGTCCAGGAGGACCTGTCACCAAAAATCCGGGAATAAAACCTCGTAACACCAATGTAGTGTTAAAAGGCAGGCATTCTTTATTGCAGCGCTGGATGCACGGGGGATAATTTCACCCAACGTGCATACCTCATACCTTTTTCATGCAGTTTATATAGATCAAAAACATACATATTTATTTTATTCATGCATATTCAATATTATTCTCTGTAATTCTCTTATTGGTGTAAACTTTTCTCGCTTCCCATGTAAATTATTGCGCAGCCTCAGTTACCCTCTTCCATTGTTCCTTTTTGAGGAGGTGGTATTACTTGAGTAGGGGGTCACTGAGTCGGTGTGCCGGGTCTCAGCATCCGTGAAAGGATGGGAACAACTCTCACACACATTGCTAAGATACACAGTCGGAATACTTTATTCTCCCGCTTGTGCAGTTATATACATTTTCCATATCTGTACACACGATTACGCTTACATCGGATAGGCTACAGACATAAATCACACACTGTTCACATGCCCCACATTCCCTTATGATTGGTAACTATGCACTAACGCCAATAGCAACAGACTGCCTGCACGTCCTTGAACACATCTTGTTTTGCTAACCCACACCATGTGCGCTATCAGAACTTTCTCAATGGCTATTCTTAGCTGTCTTTTACCAGCAGCCTCCTAGTCGTGCTAATTCTCAAGCTGCATCGACCCCAACATCTCTCCCTTTTTCTTTTAAAAAAGACTAAGCTATCTTATCATTACCTTAAAAACATTTGCTCAATTTGTGTTAGTTGCATCACAAAAATTTTCTTCACAGTTACCTCTAGTGCCTTTTGTGTTCTGCGTATTATACACGGGACCAACATAATCACTGCCATAATCATTACAACAATAAGCAATAACATTTTGATTAGTGACATTAACCAGCCAGAAATTCCCCATCTGTTTCCTGCTGCATCAAATACTTCCGCAGCCCCAATAAATCAGAATGCAGATACAATAGTCTAAAGGCAGAAACTGGAAAACTTACCAAACCAGAAGATGCAAAGGCAGTTACTTAGCCCAGACAAATCCATTAGATCACAAAAACCAAATAAATCCATCAGGACACATAAATACAAACAGCATAACATAAAATCACACATTTATGGTTGCGACCACACACACACGCACCCACACACACACAGGCACACACGCAGGCACACCAAGTTTTCAACATAAATCCAAATATTACAAAGACTTATGAACAGACAGCAGGCAGGCGACAAAAGTAATACTGGAAGAATGCCTTTGTCTTATTAATAGTCCCTGCTCAGAACCTTATGGTCCAGTGATCAGAGGTTCTCCCCGAGAATCCCTCGGTGCCGGCTGGAGGTCCTGTGATCCCTGGGACCATTGATGTTCAAGAGCAGGGTCCTACTTGGGTACCCAAACTCTACTACCAGAAAGGAGCAAAATAATTCACTCTCCAAAACTTAACCCTGGAGCCCTAGAAAGCAGGTACTCATATTGACACTCATCAGATAGTACAGATAACAGCTATACATCGTTAGGATGTAGCACCTTTGTTAACCGGGCCCACTGTCTTCTTATCACCTCCCCTTCTTCTTCCGTGTTCATTCAAGATGGGTTTGATCCATTTTGCCGGCACCCACTCCGTCTGTCCATTATCTGTAGAAATACAAGCATATCCCCCTCCCCCAAGTGAGTAGTCGTACTGGACCTTCCCAAACCCCTTTATCCGGGCGGAATACCGTTACTAACACCACATCATTGTCATAGACATTTTTGTTTGTTCCCCTGTGCCGAACAGCTGGGGGGTCACTATGACTGGCTGCAGGGAGTGCCTGAGCCTGGCGCTCGTACCGGAGGACAGCAGGGACAACTGCTGTGTTCGGTGCGAGCAGGTGAATGACCTGCTCAGCCTGGTGGCAGAGCTGAAGGAGGACGTGGAGAGGCTGAGGAGCATCCGGGAGTGTGAGAGGGAGATCGACTGGTGGAGCCGTACCCTGCCCTCCCTGAGGCAGAGGCAGCAGGAGACAGCTCCACGAGAAGCAGAGAACCCCCTACCCTCTTGCCACTGAGCAGAAAGAGGGGACCTAAGAGATGGGGGGGAATGGAAACGGGTCCCTGCTCGGGGAGGCAAGGGAATCTCCCCCCGGCCTCCCTCACCTGCCCAGTTGCCCTTAAGCAACAGATATGGGGCTCTGGAATGTGAGGGACCTGCCACAGAGGAAGTGGGTGAACGTGAAGCTCCATCAAGGGGGTTGCCTAGAATGAGTCAGACAGCCCCACATATTACAACTGCCTCAGCTAAGAAAAAAAGGAGGCTCATTGTCATAGGCGATTCCCTTCTGAGGGGAACAGAGGGCCTGATCTGCCGACTGGACCCATCCCACAGGGAAGTCTGCTGCCTCCCTGGGGCCCGAGTTATGGATGTTGCTAAGAAACTCCCTGATCTGGTGCAGCCTTCTGATTACTACCCCCTCTTAGTAATGCAGGTTGGCGGGGACAAGATAGCAGAGAGAAGTCCCAAGGCCATCAAAAGGGACTTCAGGGCACTGGGGCGACTGGTTGAGGGATCAGGGGCGCAGGAGGTGTTTTCCTCCATCCCATCAGCGGCAGGGAACAGCACTGAAAGGGTCAGGAAAACTCACCTGGTTAACAGGTGGCTCAGGGACTGGTGCCATCGGTTGAATTTGGCTTCTTTGATCATGGGGAGGTGTACACAGCACCGGGCCTGCTGGCGACAGGTGGAACTCAGCTGTCTCAAAGGGGAAAAAGGATTCTTGGTCACGAGCTGGCGGGGCTCATTGACAGGGCTTTAAACTAGGTTCGAAGGGGGAAGGGGACATCGCCCAGCACACTAGGGATGAGCCCAGGCTTGGCGTGCCAGGGTCAGGGGTGAGACTGACAGCCCAGATCAAGTGTGTCTATACCAATGCACGTAGCATGGGCAATAAACAGGAGGAGCTGGAAGCCATTATACAGCAGGACGACTACGACTTGGTCACCATCACAGAAACATGGTGGGACAACTTGCATGACTGGCATGCTGTTATGGATGGCTACAGACTCTTTAGGAAAGACAGGCCAACAAGGAGAGGTGGGGAAGTTGCTCTATATGTGAGGGAGCAACTGGAATGCATTGAGCTTGGCCTGGGGGCAAATGAGGAACAAGTTGAAAGCTTGTGAGTTAGAATTAAGGGACAGGCTCATAAGGGTGACATTATTGTGGGTGTGTACTACAGGCCACCTGACCAGGAGGAGGAAGTTGATGAGGCCTTCTACAGGCAGCTGCAAGCAGCCTCACAGTCACAGGCCCTGGTTCTCATGGGGGACTTCAACCACCCTGACATCAGCTGGGAAGACCATACAGCTAGGCAGGCGCAGTCCAGGAGGTTCCTACAGAGCATCGATGATAACTTTCTGATGCAAGTGGTGGAGGAACCAACAAGGAAAGGCGCTCTGCTGGACCTTGTATTAACAAACAAGGAGGGACTGGTGGAGGATGTGAAGGTCGGAGGTAGACTCGGCTGCAGTGACCATGAAATGGTCGAGTTCAGGATCCTGCGTGGAGGAAGCAGGGCGATAAGTAGGATCAAAACCTTGGACCTCAGGAGGGCTGACTTTGGCCTCTTCAAGGAGCTACTGGGAGGAATCCCATGGGCCAGGGCTCTCAAAGGCAGGGGGGTCCAAGAGTGCTGGTCACTGTTTAAACGTCACTTCCTCCATGCTCAGGAGCGGTGCATCCCCCTGAGAAAGAAATCGAGCAAAGGAGGCAGGAGACCTGCATGGTTGAACAAGGAGCTTCTAGCAGAGATCAGGTGGAAGAGAAAGGTCCATGGAATGTGGAAAGAGGGACAGGCCACTTGGGAAGAGTACAGGAACGTGGTCAGAGAGTGCAGGGATGCCACGAGGAAGGCCAAGGCCCACCTGGAATTGAAGCTGGCAAGGGATGTCAAAAACAACAAGAAGGGCTTCTTCAACTACATCAGCAGCAAAAGGAAGCCTAGGGACAATGTGGGGCCGCTGCTGAATGAGGCGCGTGTCCTGGTGACGGAGGATGCGGAGAAGGCAGAGCTACTGAATGCCTTCTGTGCTTCAGTCTTCAGTGCTAAGACTGGCCCTCAGGAATCCCAGGCCCCGGAGGTAAGAGAAGAAGCCTACAAAGAGGACGACTTTCCCTTGGTCGAGGAGGACTGTGTGAGGGATCGCTTAAGCGATCTGGACGTCCACAAATCCATGGGCCCCGATGGAATGCATCCACGAGTGATGAGGGAGCTGGCGGATGTCATTGCTGAGCCACTCTCCATCATCTTTGAGAGGTCCTGGAGGACAGGAGAGGTGCCCGAGGACTGGAGAAAGGCCAATGTCACTCCAATCTTCAAAAAGGGCAAGAAGGAGGACCCAGGGAACTACAGGCCGGTCAGCCTCACCTCCATCCCAGGAAAGGTGATGGAGGAGCTTATCCTGGAGGCCATCATGAAGCAAGTGGAGGAAAAGAAGGTTATCAGGAGTAGTCAGCATGGATTCACCAAGGGGAAATCATGCTTGACCAATCTGATAGCTTTCTACGATGACATGACTGGCTGGGTAGACGAAGGGAGAGCCGTGGATGTTGTCTACCTCGACTTCAGCAAGGCTTTTGACACTGTCTCCCATAATATCCTCCTAGGGAAGCTGAGAAAGTGTGGGCTGGATGAATGGTCGGTGAAGTGGATAGAGAACTGGCTGAATGGCCGAACTCAGAGGGTTGTCATCAGCGGCGCTGAGTCTAGTTGGAGGCTGGTAACTAGTGGTGTCCCCCAAGGGTCAGTACTGGGCCCAGCCTTGTTCAACTTCTTCATCAACAACCTGGATGAAGAGTTAGAATGTACCCTCAGCAAGTTTGCTGATGACACCAAAATGGGAGGTGTGGTAGACACACCGGAAGGCTGTGCTGCCATTCAGTGTGGCCTGGACAGGCTGGAAATTTGGGCAGAGTGGAACCTGATGAGGTTCAACAAAGGCAAATGCAGGGTCCTGCACCTGGGGAGAAACAACCCCATGCACCAGTACAGGCTTGGGGTGGACCTGCTGGAGAGCAGCTCTGCGGAGAGGGACCTGGGTATCCTGCTGGACGACAGGTTGACCATGAGCCAGCAGTGTGCCCTGGCTGCCAAGAAGGCCAATGGCATCCTGGGATGCATCAAGAAGAGTGTGGCCAGCAGGACGAGGGAGGTTCTCCTTCCCCTCTACACTGCCCTGGTGAGGCCCCATCTGGAGTACTGTGTCCAGTTCTGGGCTCCCCAATTCAAGAAAGATGAAGAGCTACTGGAGAGAGTCCAGCGGAGGGCTACAAGGATGGTGAGGGGACTGGAGCATCTCCCCTATGAGGAGAGGCTGAGGGAACTGGGCTTGTTCACCCTGAAGAAGAGAAGGCTGTGAGGGGACCTTATAAATGCCTACAAATATCTGAAGGGTGGGTGTCAGGAGGATGGGGCCAAGCTCTTTTCAGTGGTGCCCAGCGACAGGACAAGGGGCAATGGGCACAAACTGAAGCACAGGAAGTTCCGTCTGAACATGAGGAAGAACTTCTTCCCTCTGAGGGTGACGGAGCACTGGAACAGGCTGCCCAGGGAGGTTGTGGAGTCTCCTTCTCTGGAGATATTCAAGACCCGCCTGGACAAGGTCCTGTGCAGCCTGCTGTAGGTGACCCTGCTTCGGCAGGAGGGTTGGACTAGATGACCCACAGAGGTCCCTTCCAACCCCTACCATTCTGTGGTTCTGTGATTCTGTGATTCTGTCCCTTCCAACCCCGACAGTTCTGTGATTCTGTGATTCTGTGACCTCCTCTAACATTCAACCAATTCAGGACAAAAAGGGTTTTGTGTAGACATTCTATCGGGGACCGCTTTGCCCCCTTTTTTAAAATGTTTAAATGATCTTTTAGTAAGCGATGGGAACGCTCAACAATAGCTTGACCGGTGGAGTTGTATCGGATGCCCCGTACATGCTTAACGCCCCACCGCTGAAGGAAATGGGCCACCACCTGAGACCTGTAGGCTGGGCCATTACCAGTTTTAATTTGTTCAGGTACTCCCAACACAGCAAAGGCTTGCGCCCAATGTTGTTGGGTTGCTTTGGCATTGGTAGAAGTAGCTGCTGTTGCCCAGATGGCAGCCGAACACATATCAACAAAGACATGGATGTGCTTCAAATGCCCAAACTGGGGGAACTCAGTCACATCGGTTTGCCAAAGTTGTCTGGGCTGTAGACCTCGAGGATTTACACCACCATCCTGTATAGGAGTGAGTCTCGCACAGTCAGGGCAGGCTGCAACAATAGCACGCACATCTGCTTTACATAATGAAAACTGTCTTTGCAGCGCCGCCGCAGACTGATGGAAAAAATCATGCACTGCTCATGCAGCATCAAAGCTCGTGGACAGTTGTATGGGAGTGGCTGTCACTAGTTGGTCCGCACGGTGGTTGCTCTTAGGTCTTGTAAGAGTCTCCATTTTCCGGACTTTTTCTGAATGGTAAACACAGGAGTATTCCAAGGACTAGTGGACGGGACCAAGTGCCCTAACTTTACTTGTTCATCCACCAGTTCTTGGAGATGGGCGAGCTTTTCAGTAGACAGCGGCCATTGGTCCACTCAGATTGGCTTTTTTGTCAACCACGTGAGCTTCAGTGTAGGCCTGGATGCGCTCACTTCAGTGGCCGCTGTCAAAAAGGCGTCTGAATGACACAACCCCATTGTGATAATACATCTCTGCCTAATAGCCAAATAGTAGTATTCAAGACATAAGGGCGTGCTTGTGCCAGCAACTTACCATCTTGGTCTACAAAGGTAATGAACTCAGTACTCATTTGTGTCGTTGTTGCACCACCGATTCCTGTTACCATGCCCGACACTACCGTCAATGGCCATGACTGGCCATTGGGCCCTCAGGATTATAGTAACATCTGCTCCGGAGTCTAACAACATTTTCTGGTCTTTTAGTACAATGCCATTCGGTCCTTTAATAGTGATCTTTCTTATGGGCTGTTCTGTGGAAAGAGATTGTATGAATGCCACCAAGGGGGGTCCACTGGAGCCAAAGGCGTCACTTCCCCTATAGTTAGGGTCAGTTAGGGGAACCTGAGCAATAAAAGGAATCAGTTGGGCAACCTTGCTGCCTCGTTTGATGGTTAATGGTGGCGTGAATACCTTTAACATAATCCCTATTGGGCCTGTGAAATCTGCATCAATTACTCTTGGTAGGACAAAAATTCCCTGACTAGATGCAGAGGATCGCCCCACCAACAATGCACTCAGCCCATGACCTAAAGGTCCTGTGGCTACCGAGGGGACGACATGCACCTTATCATCTTCTATAGTGATGTCTTGTCCCACGGCCAGATCGACTCCTGCGGAGCCGCTTGTGGCGGCTCAGAGCTCATCGAGACAGCCATAGCTGTGGGGAACTTTCTTGTCCTCACGCCCCCCATCCTGGCACTGCACTGCCTGTTTCCCGACAGGGGGGTACCATCCTTTTTAAACTGCGACCTGCATTGAGCTGCTTTATGCCCGAACTTGTCACATCTATGGCATGTCCCTACAAATTCGTCAGCCACCACCTTTTGCTTCTTGATCTGAGGACAGTTTCTTTTGTAATGGTCTTCCTCTCCACAAATAAGACAACCAGTTTTTGCTTTAGCACCTCGATCCCCTTTCCCTGTTTGCACAGCAGGTCGTAAAGTAGTGGCCATAGCAGCCGCATGTATTCTGGCCTTCTCTCTTTCCTCCGCTAAGCGAGGTAATCGGGAACAAGCCTCCACGTACCGACTAAGGGTAGACCCACTAGGTAGGGATGCAATTATCTGTTGACATTGAGTGTCGGCATTTTGAAAAGCTAAATCCTTTCCTACTGCAGCTTTTGCTTCACTTGGCAAATTCGGTGCCGCATCTAATGCTTCCTTTAATCGGTCTATAAAGTGCATGTACGGCTCATCAGGACCCTGACGAATCTGCGTATAAGGTAATACAGGGTTCCCAATCTGTGGTAACTCAGTTAAAGTGGCCAGGGCTAAGCTCTGTGACTGTTGCAATATTCGAGTGTGTAGCGCTGCTTGAGCCGCCCCGTCGCGGAAAGCGCCAGTACCCATGAGCTGGTCTAATGTAACTACACGTAAAGGATCATTGGCACCTAGCTGAAGGTTTTGCATCATTGCAACCTCACATTTATCCCGCCACTTATCCTTCCACAACATAAAGGCAGTGGGGGGCAACACCAATTCTAACAAGGCTCGGGCATCAGCTGGCACTAATATCTGATTTTTGAAAAAGGTGGTAACCAGCGTCGTAACTTGCTTGTTATCCAAACCATAGTTCATTACGGTTTTTTGCAACTGACTCACTGTTTTCCAGTGAAAAGGAGCCCATATCCGTTGATTCCCCTACGTAAACACCGGGAATGCTGTTAAACTGTTTGGTAGCATTTGTCCTTCAATTACAGCATTTTCTATTACCCCCCTCCATCGTTGTCCCATATTAAAATTAGGGTCGCGTATTGAGGGCGTCCCGTCTCCACTCCGACCTCCAGCGGCCACACCACCCCCCTCTGTACCACCGGGTCCCTGCAAACCACACCCACCGCGCGCGCAATCAGGCTTTTGAACACCGGATGCCCCCCCTCCTTGCTGTCTCCACTTCACGCCCCTCTTCCACGCCTCACGTTCGTCATCCCCCACCCCCTTACCGTATTTACTGCGTAAATAGTGATCGGCGTCAGCTAAGCTCATTTCCCCATCTTCCAGCCTGAGCCTAACCCAGTGCCGTTGCGAATGCCCTGGTGGTGAGCTTTTGTTAATGCTTCCATTATTTGACCCCCCCTGAAATCACCTCCCCCATCCTGTCTGACTCCCCACATATCTGCTGCTCGACCGCTCTCAAACCGTCCGTTATGGCTTGGTGAGCCTTTCGATATGCCTGTTTAATCGTGGCATTATGGGATCCTTTATCTAGTTGTTGCATCTTGTCCAGCAGCTTTGTCATTTGATCCTGTTGCTTTCTCAATGTGTCCGTAAGTTCACTTTTATGAATCTTTGGGTATGATAGCAATGTTGCTCCTTCGGGCGGGTCAATATCCATTTCTTGAGAATCTGAGTCCGGGAGTGGCACATTCTCCAGCAGTGGTGGGGCTGTAGGTGGCGCTGGTGCCCAGTCTCCCAATTCAATATACGGTCCTTCCCAAAACTCAGTTTCACTGGAACGAACAGGAAACGCGTGAGGCGCCATACAGGGACTCTTGATACTCTCCAGCAGGTTGACTGATTGCATAAACAGCTCTCGCGGTGGCTGCAGCCACAGTAGCATCGTCCTTCATATCAGCAATCATATTTTTAACAGTTCGGAAAACAGGGGCTAATTGTCGCGCCTCTTTGTTTCTGACCTGCACAGTGTCCCACAAGTCCATCCCAACTCTGTGCCACGCATCCGGATCGAACAGCTGATCCATTGTTATCAGCTTTTGGCGGCGGCACCATAATAATAGTCCCGATATGTCTCCTTTAGTTAACTTAGCATCGGCTCGATCTGCCAATTCCAACAGGCTTTTCAGCGCCGTGTTTTCTGACGCTGATACAGTGGAACCCATGCTGCAGATGTTCATGCCCCCCCCAGCGTGCCGCGAATCTGCTCCTGTCTTTCTCGGGCAGCCCGGCTTACCTCGCCAGATGGCAGTCCCCTGCCTTTTTTTTTTCTGACTGCGATAATAAATCCGTAGGGTCACCAAAATGCCGGGTCTCAGCATCCGTGAAAGGACGGGAACGACTCTCACACGCATTGCTAAGATACACAGTCGGAATACTTTATTCTCCCACTTGTGCGGTTATATACATTTTCCATATCTGTACACACGATTATGCTTACATCGGATAGGCTACAGACATAAATCACACACTGTTCACACGCCCCACATTCCCTTATAATTGGTAACTATGCACTAACGCCAATAGCAACAGACTGCCTGCATGTCCTTGAACACATCTTGTTTTTGCTAACCCACACCATGTGCGCTATCAGAACTTTCTCAATGGCTATTCTTAGCTGTCTTTTACCAGCAGCCTCCTAGTCATGCTAATTCTCAAGCTACATCGACCCCAACATCAGTGGTCGAAATCTCCCCCTGCAGGAATTGCCTTTTACCTACTCAGCTCGCAAGCTTGGCAGTCCTGGTCAGTTTCTTCAGTCCGCTTCACAAAACCACACTCCATCATCTCTCTCTCTGACAGAAACACAATTACCTACCATTGTTAGCATTAATGGTTACCTAGAGACTAGACCCTCTGTTCCCAGACCTAATGTCCAGGTGGGTAGGGCTGTACAAGGGACATAGCAGCATTGTTCATGTTTATGGTTAACTGATTCCACCACCTTGGTTACAGACCTGCGCCCCAGCCAGGGCCCTTCTTGCACGCCGGGGCTGCGGTGCTCCCGGGGACCTGGTGCTGTGAAAGAGCTGCCGGTGTCACACGCTCAGTGAAACACCGGTGCGTCCTGTGGGGATTTTAGCAGGAGATCATGGGCAGATTCGACTCTTCTGTTTGTGCTTTGTTGGTACAGCGGTTCTTCCCTATAAATTTTTAAACTCCACCATTCTTCCTATTTAGAGCTTGGGTTTTTGTTTTTAAAATGGTTTGAAATGTCAGGACATATCAGCAAGTACCAGGAGAAGAACAAGAATAAAAAGAACAGAAAGAGTGTAAAAAGGAAAAATACTAACTCTTTGGAAAGAGGAAAAACCTCTCAGAGAGAGGAAAAGTTCTCTTTCTGCCGTCCTTTTAGTAACGTGCCCTAAGATCCCAGAACTAATTCAAAAGGGCATTTTGCTTCCCATGAGCTGTAATTCTGGAGTGACGTTATCAGTTTTTCCCCAGGAAAAAGTAGTAGTGAGTTACTGGGTTTGGGGGTTCTTTTTTATTTTTCTCTCTTTTGTATCTTTTGGTGGTATTCTCCTGCAGGCACCTTAATAGTGAACAAAATGTAAATAGGATTATTTGGAAATAGTACAAAGCATTATGTTGTAAATTCATTAAACTGGTTTTGAAACACGGTGGCTTGAAGCTTTGAATTAGGACAATATATAGAAAACACATTTCAAGAAAATGGTGTGTTTCACTTGTTTGAGAAGTAATGACGCTAGACATCATCAGTCTGCCCTTCTCACGATGATTTCTGTTGGAGCACAAAATGCTCTTCTACTGCTCTGATTCTAATCAGATTCTGATTGTGGGTTATTCTGCCAGAACTAGGAGCGATGGGAATTTTCAAGGCATTTCTTTTTAAGACCACAGTGATTATATTTATGTCCAAGGTAAATTTTTCCTCTGCGAGCCCTCACATAAAGGGGGTCCCTGGTCTTCTGCTGTCCTTGTATATATCACCTGAAACTAGGAACAGTGAGGCATACTTAGGAAGTAACCCTTTGTGTCACTTACTTTGTGTTGTTGCTCCTGCGCTCAAAACAGAATTGGCATTTTAGAGGCCGGTAGATTGTTTTCCTTTGCATAAGAAAGAGGTAATGATAATTCTATGTTAATGTTTCCCATAATGGTGGGAGCTGCTTCTCTCCTGTTAAAAATATCCTTACAAATAAACTGTGACATTAGTGGTGTGCTTTGGAGGCGGTTCTTTGAGAGCTTGCAAGGTAGACATGAAGAGATTGATTTAATTCTTAAATGAATTAAACTCTGGAGGGGGAAGAGGAAGAAGAAGGGAGATGTTTCTATACTATCCCATGGACAGATGTCTTCATCTGAAGTTTATTAACTCACCACCTCCCTCTCTAGCCTGATTTTTTGGGGAAAAACCTTTCTTTTAGAGAGCTTTGAGACATGTCCCGCCAAATACTCTTTCTCGCCAAGCCACCTCCCGGCCGCCCCTGCCAGTGAAGCCTAATTATAGTAAGACAGCTCAACAATTGGCATCATTGTTAAAAGCAACCACAAATGATGAGGGTCAGTTAATAACCCTCACAAAATAAGTCACTGTTACACTGCAGGTAATGACTGAAATTGTAAAAGAGAGACATGAGGAAACACACTGGGGTGGTGAGGCTAATATTACTAGGCTTCAAAATTCGATTATATGTGTAGGGATGACTGGGATAGTAAAGTCTGTAATAGCAAAATGCCCTATTTGTTTAAAAAAAAAAATCCCATAAATAGGAAAAGGCTGCCCTCAGGGACTACTAGGCAAGAAAATTCCCCTGGAGATTATCGGAAAATTGATTTCTCCAAATTACCAAAACAAAATGATTATAAATATATTCTTATATTAGTTGATACCTTCTCAAGATGGGTGGAGGCTTTCCCCTGTTGCACTAACAAAGCTAGGGAAGTAACTAAGCTGTTACTCAAAGAAATAATACCAAGGTTTTGGGTACCGACAGGAATATCCTCTGATCGAGGCCCGCATTTTGTGGCAGATATAGTCCAACAGTTAAGTAAAATCCTAGGTATCAAGTGTGATTTACATACCCCATGGAGGTCTCAATTGAGTGGAAAAGTAGAGAAATAGAATCAAACGCTGAAATGGCAAATTAGTAAAATATGTCAAGAAACCTCTTTAAAGTGGCCACAGGCCCTTCTATTAGCTCTATTGAGAATCAGAATACAACCAAGGTGTAATCTATGGCCTTGCTGGACTTGTCAATGCAAGACAAAAGACATGCTCGGACTCAGGCACCAACAGCTGAAGAGTTTAACAAATGGGGCGCAGCGGAGGCCACGCAGCCAGAGATTGCTTCGGATAAAGAACAGATGGCCCCTGGAAGCACATACCACGATGCCTGCTCCATAGGCGTGTCAAACTGCTGAGTCCCGCTTCTGATGACATGACATTCCATGCCAAGAGACAATTGATACACAATAATTGACTTAGTCCCACCTCGCAAAAGAGTTTTCCAAACATATAAAAATTGGCACTTGAAAACTCTCTTTGGGAGGAGGAGCCAAGCGCGAACTCTACCTGACGGACAGGTCAACAGGCCTGAACCTCTCTTCCCTCCCCAAGAAGGGATGCCTTTTTGGTAAGAGTTGCGCCTCTGACTTTGTCAGAGGTATCCCCGGGAACACATTGTTAACTAAAGCGCTAAACCATTACTTTGATGTGCGGAAACAAACTCCACAACTCACAGAGAGTTATAAAGCAGGTACATTGTATTACGGTGCCGGGTGCAAGGGGGATTGCTCCTCCTAACTTGCACACCAAGTCACAAAGCATGCACCTATTTATTACAAAGTTTATCTAAGTGGGCTGGATTATTACAATTAGTTCTGGGAATTCATTATCATACTCTGCCCCTCATTAGCGCTTGCGCAATGTCATCTGGTGGTCATCTGTGGGGGTCTTCTGGATGAAGGCTCGTAGTCTTCCTCACTGTGTACTTTTCACCTTTGGCCCAAAACTGCTGAGTTGTCTGTGTTGGCTGAGTTCCAAGCCACCAAACCAGTTTCAGCTAGAGGGGGGCTTCTTACAGACAATGGGGTTCTGGTTATCAGTCCTTATCAGTCCCTCTCTCTTTTACCTGTCTCGCACCAGTCCTTGTTAGCTACATTTGAGCTCACAGCAGTCCTTATTAGCAAGATTACAAAGAATAGGACCAAACTAAATGTCAGAGGTTTAATCCTTGCCTCGATACGGCCGCAAAGCTACATAACAAAATCAAACTAAAGTTAAAGCAAAATCGAACTAAACGTCTATTTCCCACATCAACTTTGAGCTCAACTTTTGTAGACAGTGCATTTATCAATGGCAATCCCGAATCTGTGATAGCTGTCGCTTGAATAAATTGCCTGTTGTTTCAACTTTGCGAAACTGTTTCAGTGAAAGTCCTTGGAGGGGCTCTGACAGACAAGTTGAATCTGAGAAGTGGCTACACACTTAACCCTTTAGACATAAACCGTTGACCAAGTCTGGGACTAGGAGTAGATCCAGCCGTACCTAGACTCCTCTCTGAGAGAGAGTTTAGAACACAAGGGGGTCTGCTCTGAACCTCGTGACTCAACGGGAGGGCTCTCCTTTTGCCACTTATCAGACTCCCTTTCCCCTTTTAACGCGACACAAGGTCTAGGAGTATATGGAAAACCATATCCAGCACCACTGATTCCAGGGGAAACACATGTAAAAGGGAAGACAGATCTAAAGTTATATCTGATTTCTCTAGGAAGGGTCCTTGCAGCTCAGAACCTTTGAGAGGTCTACAGATAAAACTAAGGAGAAGTAATTGTTAGCACATTCAGATGTGGTGGTACGTTGTCCTAATCCTTTGTAAACTGATGGGGAAATCAGGGAGATCCATGGACAGAAAACACACATCTCACTTTAGGATAGTCATGGCTAACATCCTGGATCCCTGATATTTCCCTGTGGGTAAAAAAATTGATCTTTATTGTAGCTATGATAATCTTAATCTTTGTGGTCATTTATGTATTGTTACAATGCTGTATAAAATGTAGTACATCATGCTGTACCCAATTCTACATACCCGAAGTCGAAGTCGAAGCTATTTTCAAAATTATAGTTGAGACTCCCAAAGAGAAATCTTACTTTGGAAGTCTCAAAGGGGGGAATTGTTGTAAAATAGGGTGCATGATGTGATGTACGGGGGGGGGGGGGGGGGGGGGGGGGGGAAGGGGGGGTACATGATAAAAAGGAGGGGTATGTGATGCATAAGAATGATAGGGAATTTCATAAAGATTAAGCAGAAAACAAAGGACTGACTATCAGAGGCCTCAGGCAAGAATACACCCAAGGACATGTAACAAGCACATCCTAAAGAAGTGCAGACAAATCAGCAGACACCAAGATCCGGAGGAATCCACAAACTTCTCAGTGAGCCAATTCATGACCATATACGGGAGGAAAGATTCAGAATTCATTGAAAGGACACTAAGCAGTACCAATTCTACAGCCACCATGGACCATCAGAGACCATTGATGCCGTGAAAAGCCGGAGTTGAAGACTCAATAGTCCGAAGGCTATTAAATATTCTTTATTACAGCACCAGGCACATGGGGGATCTCTCCTCCAAATGTGTGCACCGAAAAGACACAATTACTAGGTATTTATGCTATGTTAACACACATATTCATTACATTTCCAAGAAATGCTTATCGTAGTAATGGTTTTTCTGAGAACTCATTAGTATGTGTTAATGTCCTTCAATCGTTGGGGGTCTTGAGATCATCTTGCAGCCTCCTTATCCCTGTAGTTTGCATACCTGTTCTCTGATTCAAAGATTCGGTAGGAAAAACCTAACAGTACAATGTATACTGTTAAGCAGGTATTCTTTATTGCGGTGCCGGGCACACGGGGGATTTCTCCTCCAAACATGCGCACCAGACACCCTGTTGCTTCAGGTTAAATACAATCACACATGTAAATATTCATTATATTTCTAAGAACTAATTAGCATATGTAAATATCTTTCATGCATGTCTGTTAGCATCTTTGGGTGGTCTTCGGGGGTCCCAAGATGAAGGCCCATCCTCTTCATCATGCTGTTCACTGATTGACCTTTGTTTCTGTGCAAACTCAGTTTCGGGATCACCTATATCGTGTCCTTCAGGTTGTTTGGCTCTACTATTGTTGCTCTCTTGGTGCCTCCTTATCTCTGTAGCTTGACGCATTTGCCCTCCCAAGGCCGAGCTGTCTGGAGTAGAATTATTTAGGAGTCTCTTTTATCCCACAATTATCCCAATTATTTGCTGAGAACCAAGACCACTTTTGTTTCACTTAATTATTTTGTCTAATCACTAAGTGATAGCTTGTGCCTATATCCTTCCACTACATTCCTTAATGAGAAAACGGGGATTAGTGTAACAGTTACATCGTTAGATCACTATGCATGCAGGAATACAAGTTACAGTACTAAAGACTACTAAAAACTAGAAAATATTAAGGCTTTTTTGTTATAGTTTCACATTTCTTACAATCCCCTCTTATCATGTCCCAAGGCCTAAAGGGATTATTCAGGAGACTCTTATCTTACAACTGTCCCAATTATTCACAAAGAACCAAGACTTGCTTTGGCTGTGCAATGATTCTGACCACCTAAAGTGATAACATCCCCTACATTCTGAATGTAAGGTGTGTTACATTCACAGGTATCAATTCCTCCTTTTCTTTTGAGGATTTGTAGCTAGAAAGCTGTGAATCATCACTATTGTGTTTTGTAGGTATTATTTTCAAATTTCTTCAGTCTTTTGTGCCAAGGGTCCAGGAAAAGTATTTTCCGGTTTCTATATGGTGCCTAGTCCTGTTCCTTTTCCAATCACTGTGTGTCTCAACTGAATCCTGACAACACCAAAGGAAACATGTGAGAGATATGCAAACAAGTATTTCTAAAACCATCAGTGTGATCATTCCCATGAATAATTGTTTCTACCCTTCTAAATTAGGGAGCCAATAGGTTACTTTATCCCATAAATCTCGAAACCCCAAGGAAGTATCATCCAAAGATACTTCATGGAATACTCGTGTTTTCTCCCAGAGCATGTTCAAATCTGCTTCTATCTGTCTATCTTTGTTGATATATGCACAGCAAGTTGCATTAATGATCATACATATTCCCCCTTCTTTGGCAGTTAATAAATCTAATGCCATTCGATTCTGTAGCACAACTTTACTAAGGGATGATACTTCTGTCTGTAAATTTTCCATAGTATTTATTGTTAGATTTTTTTTATCCTTTTTTTTAAAACCATGGAAATGTTTATTCTGGCTTTCTCTAGTTCGCTTACTCCTAGCCACAGTAAGAACCATCTGACAAAGCTATGAAATTTTGTTCCCCTACTTACAAGTGGGTTGTCTTCCTGTTTGGCTCATCTCCATGATGTTCTTCACATGCCTGTAAGTATTTGGGACTGGTTATATATTCGGTCCTGGCTGACTAGGTGACCTATGGTACACATTCCCTTCCAACACCCAGGGAGTCGCTTTCTGCTGATGCCATCGCCACATAGCCACCAATACCCATCGGGTAAGTTACAGGGCCCGTCAGTGGCTGTGAGATTGGCTCCGTAAAATGTTCCACACTTTACCCAGCCAATTGATATTTTCCTAAATTAATCCCAGTTCAAGGGGCTATAGGTTTCTAATTGGGTTCTGTTACAAAAATCTATATATATCACACCTGTCCCTTTCAAATCCCAAGTTCCTATTTCTACTGTAGCTTTGTTGAGCCAATAATCATTCCACCCGTCCCTACAAGTACAATTTTTGTGTGTATGGAAGGGAGGTCAGCACGAACAAGTGTTGGATCTTGCTTTCCATAGGCAACTATTGTTGCTAACCAATATCTGGCTGTTGTTATCTAATATCTGTAGGTCAAATCTTGGTCCAGTCATGTAGCTCGAGTTGTCGTGATCGCAGTATCCTCCATTGTGTCTTCTCCAAAACTCAGGCCAAGCATTATTGTCACAATTCCAATGAGTAGATTCTACCCCATATAGAGGGAGTCTCATGTCACCTTTTGGTAAGGCAGTACAAATCCAAAAATCCTTAGCTCCCGTGGCATTTGCTGTCATCTGAATTGCATTGTAGTATAAGTTCTCACTCCAAGTGTTCACTAATAAGCCGAGGTTTAACAAAGTTACCGCCGCAATCGTAGTTTCAAACCGCCAGCCTTTTCGACCATCCATCCTGGTTTAGGAGCCTTCTTCACTCGAGAATAATGGATCCAGGCCAGTTTTTCTTGAATCTTGATTGCAGTGAAAGTGGTCAGCAATACCTGGTAAGGTCTGTTCCACTTCTCTCTCAGTGGATCACCTGAAAAATTCTCTTAACATAAACCCAATCTCCAGGGCTAAATGGATGGATTGAGTGATCTAACTCTTTAGCCCTAGTACCCAAAACATTTTTATTAATCTATTCTAATTGTTTTCTTAAGGATACAACATAATTCTGT
This sequence comes from Opisthocomus hoazin, assembly GCF_030867145.1. Lineage (NCBI taxonomy): Eukaryota > Metazoa > Chordata > Aves > Opisthocomiformes > Opisthocomidae > Opisthocomus > Opisthocomus hoazin. Next base: position 49,324,503 of record NC_134453.1, on the reverse strand, counting down.
AGATATTGACTTTCCAACTGGTTCAAATCATCCCCTTGGTATTTAGCCTGATATGGTCTCTCATATAATATCTCAAAAGGGCTCAAATTTTCTTTGGTCCTAGGTTTTACACGTATCCGAAGTAGCACAATAGGCAGTGCTTGGTACCAATATAGATTCGCTTCTTGGCATATTTTTGCTATCTGTTGTTTTATCATGTGGTTCCTCTTTTCTGCTTGCCCACTGGCTTGTGGTCTGTAGGGTGTATGTAACTGCTAATCGATTCTTATTAGTTTGCTGACCTGTTGCACTACTTCTGCACAAAAATGTGTCCCCCTATCTGAGGAGATAATTGTTGGTACCCCAAAATGAGGTATTATTTCATTTAATAATACCTTAGTTACTTCCCTTGCTTTATTTGTTCTACAAGGGAATGCTTCTGGCCAACCTGAAAAGGTATCCATAAGTACTGATAAGTACCTGTACCCTCCTTTTCTTGGAAGTTCAGAGAAATCAATTTGCCAATGGTCTCCCAGTACACTTCCCTTCCCAATACTTCCTAATTGTACCCGGTTACCTGTATTGGGGTTATTTTTTAAACGTGTTTCACACTGTTGGGTTACTTGTCAGACTGTAGTATACAAATTTTTCCCTATTAATTTCTGATTTAAAAATTTATACAGGGAGTCCACTCCCCAATGTGTCCTATTGTGTTCTTCTTTAACCACACCCCCCCCCGATATCTGTTTAGCAGGGATTATAATTCTGCCATCACCTGAATAGGCCCATCCCTGAGATGGAATTTGTCCTCCTAATCCCTCCATTAATTCTTCATCAGCTTTAGAATACTCAACATTTTTTTGGTCATTCAGGTTTCTATTTCTGTTATCTGGAATTAAGGCCAAAATCTCTTACATTCTCCCTGCTGCCTGTTTAGCTTCATAGTCAGCCAACCTGTTACCTCTTTCCTGGTCAGTGTTACCCTTCAGGTGTCCTCAGCAGTGCACGATGGCAACTCTTGTTGGTAGTTGAATGGCTTCTAACAGGCGAAGGATTTCCTCGGCATATTTAACCTGCTTCCCTTGCGCAGTTAGTAGTCCTCGCTCCTTCCAAATTGATTTTTATCCTTTTTCCTTTTGTTAACTCCAGAGCCCTAGTTAGGGCAATGATTTCAGCCTTATGAGCTGATGTTCCAGCAGGTAGTGATTGAGACTCAACTACTTCGTCTGCTGTTGTCACTGCGTGCCTGGTCTTTCGAATACCTTGTCAGACAATGCTGCTTCCATCTGTGAACCAGGAGTCCTGGGCATCTTCCAGGGGTTCCTCTTTCAAATCTGGTCTGCTGGAGTACACAGTCTCTATGGTTTCTAAGCAATCATGTACCAATTGTTCAGAGATTGATCCGCTGAGAAAAGAAGCTGGGTTCGTAATATTAGTTACTACAATATTAATATCATCTGATTCAATCAGAATGGCCTGGTATTGTAGAAATCGGGATGGGGAAAGCCGGTGGTTCCCATTTTGTTGCACTACAGCTGATACTTTGTGTGAGATCAGTACTGTGATCTTTTGGCCCAATGTGAATTTTCGGGCTTCCTGAATATTCAAGACCACCGCCGCCACAGCTTGCAGACATCCTGGCCATCCTTTGCTTGCTCCATCCAGCTGTTTAGAAAAATAGGCCACAGCTCTTTTGCAGGGTCCCAGCAGTTGAGCTAGGATCCCAGAGCTCATAAGAAAACAGCCAGAAGGGTTTAGTAACATCAGGCAGGCCCAGAGCTGGGGCCTTCATCAGTTCTTTCTTAAGTGTCTTAAATGCATTTTGAGCTTCTTTGGACCAGATCAATTGGGTGGGGTTGTTTTTCAAAAGTTCACGTAAGGGTCTCACTATTATTCCGTAATTATAAATCCATAACCGGCACCAACCTGTCAGTCCCAGAAAGGTCCTGAGCTCTTTTACCATCTGAGGGAGGAGAGTCCTGCAGATGGCTTCTTTCTGTTCTGTTCCTAGTTCTCTCTGTCCTCCAGACAGCTTGCATCCAAGGTAGGTTACCCGTTGGTGCACCATCTGAGCTTTCTGCTGAGAGACTTGATACCCATTTAGTCTCAAAAAGTTTGACAAACTGATAGTCCACTGTATACAGTCAGGTTTTGCTTCAGTTGCTATTAATAAGTCATCTACATACTGTAAAAGGGTTCCATCTCTGGAGGGAGGGTTCCATACTTCAAGTTCTCATGCGAGTTGATTTCTAAAGATTGTTGGGCTATTCTTAAAACCTTGGGGTAACACTGTCCAGGCAAGCTGGGTTTTTCTACCCGTGGTAGGATTTTCCCACTCAAATGCAAATAAATTCTGACTTTTGATGCTGTGAAAAACCGGAATTGAAGACTCCGGTGGGGTTGTTTTTCAAAACTGTCCAGGCAAGCTGGGTTTTTCTACCCGTGTAGGATTTTCCCACTCAAATGCAAATAAATTCAGACTTTCTTTGGCTAAAGGCAGACAGAAGAATGCATCCTTTAAATTCAATACCATAAACCATACTTGCTACCACCGGGTGTACGTCCCTAACAATCTTATTCACTTCTCTTAAATCCTGTAGTATCCGATAAGTTCCATCTGTTTTTTTGTTGTTTTTTTTTTTTTATCTACAAAACTGCATCAATTCTAACAGCGTATCATAATTCAATTAATTGTTTGTGAGGGGATCATCTCCCTCCGAAGCTCATGTTACAATAAAATAACTTCTCAACTTCTCCACCGATTGGTTAACACAAAACACACACACACACAACCTAGAAGGGATCTTTTTAAAATCCTTCTGTTTACAAACTGTGTATCACTTAAGTACAGCAATATATACAGGCAAACTACTTCAGTTAACATGTTTATATATATATATATACACATAGAGCTCTTTCAAAACAATATATACAGTATATTTAATACATACCCCAAAACCAGAGTCCCGAAATGATTGATCAATGCCAAATAACTAGAGAATTTGTAACCCCACAATATATACCAACTTGTAAGTATTTTAAAACCAATCCCCAAATTCCCAGTTCAATTCCTAAATCATGCCGATTTTCTTTAAGCAAACCAAACCCCATACATTATTAAGATGTTGTCGAGTGAGGGGTCTCCCCCTACTTTTCCCAGTGTTTCCATATAGATCCTGGGAGAGACTCTCAAAATCCACACCCCCCCCACCCACGGGAAGACCCTGCACTGATACTTAAGAAATCATAAACCACGGCCCCGATGAATCAGAGTTCAAATACAACAGTCCCAAGTCAAAAACCGGAAATCGGCAGAACATACCAAACGTACGTGGGGTTTTTTTTCTTTTTTTTTCTCCTTTTTTTTCTCTTTTTTTTTCCTGTTTTTTTTTGACTTATTTGTCATTCACACGGAGGCTTCATACACAGTCACACAATCTTTCCAATGTGCTAGAATACATCCTAAGGGGCTTTTCTTTAAAATACCACTGCTTTGCTGTCCCCCATTTTACTTTGTTGATTCTTGTCCTGGGTTTGGCCAGGACAGGGTTAATTTTCACCAGACTCCAGGAAGGGGCACAGCCGGGGGGTGGGGGCTGACCCCACCTGGCCAAACAGAGCCCGGTATTCCATACCATGTGACGTCACGCTGGGTTCCGGTGGGGGGGGAGCGGCGCGGCGGGAACGCACTCGCGGCTTGGGCGGGCGCAGCGCCGGTCCGGTTTCGGGAGAGCGGTTGTTGTACGGTTCGTGGTTGTGTTTTCTCCTTATTTGTATCGTTGTTGTTCCTGTTTTCCCTCCGTTTGCTGTTCTGTTAAACTGCCCTTATCCGGACCCACCGGTTTCTGCCTGTTTCTTTTCATTCTCCTCCGCACGCCGGCGGGGGGAGGGGCGGCCGCGTGGCGCTTTTGTTGCCGGCGGCAGCCGAAACCAAAACATTAAATTGGCGCCCAGACGTGGGGCAGGGATAACGGCAGGGCAGAGCAGCGGGTGTTAAAACTGCTTTCTTACATTTTGTTAAATTTTGTTATACGCATTTTTCTGTGTTAAAATAGTCGCCGGTAAAAATGTTTCTGTCTTTCATCAGATGGCTGTGGTTTTTGAATCCGTACTTGCTGTACTTGTTCCCTGTGGTGCTGTTCATCATCGCGGGGAAAAGGATCAGGATTATGATTTTACTGTACTGTACGATGTCGACTTATGACATGATAACATCACTGTGCATGAAATTAGGCTTGTATTTGCATGCGGCACTGCGGTCATTTCCGTACCTCGGGTCCTATGTCTTAGAATTTGTGAATAATCAAACCCAGTCTGTGGGGAAAACCGAAGGGGATACCTTCCCCCACTCTTTCGCCCCCCCCCTTTCCCTCAGGCTGGTCCTAACGGCTTTTGAGAATTTCGAGTACCCGTGGGATGCTCAGGCCAGCACTCTCCTTTTGTTTTGCCTCCTGAATGGGTTTCAGCTTTTGTTTAGGGTTAAGCAAGTCGTTAAGAACATCGTGCAGAGACCTGCCCCGGGGCCGGATAGCTGTGAGTGGCTGGGTGTGTGGGACAGCATGGGCAAGTACCTAGGGCAGTGGGCGCCACCGGTGTTTTTTAAACTCACCCCTGAACAAATACAGAATCCAGACAGTCTAGTAAAATATCTGCAAAGAGTGTGCTGCCACCCGGGGAACTCCAGAGAGACACAAATCACTGCAACGTGCTGGGGTCTGGCCCACGCCTACCGAGCCATGTTCAACACTGTTCAGTGCCTTAAAGGGGAAAGGGGGGGAAACGAAGCGGCAGGCACTGCAGCTGGCGCTGCCCCCCCAGCCGGCCCTGCAGCCCCTCCAGCCCAGCAGGCAGTCACAGCCCCCCCGACCGGCACCACCGCTGCTGCAGCCACTGGTTTGGTCCCGGCTCCCCCGGTGGGCACGGCAGCTGCGGCAGCTCCAGCAGCAGGCACATTGACTGAGCCCAATGACCAACCTGTGCCAGTAGCAGTCGCCCCCGTAAAATTAAAGAAAGACGCAAAGAGAGCAGATCGCTCCGGGAGGGATGACGATGAGCCAGGGTCATCACGGGAGATAGAGACAGAGATCATCACCCGGTCCCTGTCCCTGGGCGAGCTGCGGGACATGCGGAAAGATTTCAGCCGCCACCCTGGCGAGCACATTGCCACCTGGCTGCTGCGGTGCTGGGATAACGGGGCCAGCAGCTTGGAATTAGAGGGCAAGGAAGCCAAGCAGCTGGGATCCCTGGCCAGGGATGGGGGCATTGACAAGGCCATTGGGAAAAAGGAACAAGTCCTCAGCCTCTGGAGGAGACTTCTGTCAGGCGTGAGGGAGAGGTACCCCTTCAGTGACGATTTTGTATGCTATCCTGGCAAGTGGACCAATATGGAAAGGGGTATTCAGTACTTGAGGGAATTAGCTGTGCGGGAGCTGGTTTACTGTGACACAGACGATGAGCAGGTACCCACAGACCCAGATGAACTCCAGTGCTCACAATCCATGTGGAGGAAGTTTGTGCGGAGCGCACCCTCCTCGCATGCCAACTCACTGGCAGTTGTAAACTGGAAAGGTAAAGACGCACCAACAGTGGACGAGGTGGCTGTCAGACTCCGCCAATATGAGGAAAGTCTCTCTTCCTCCCTTGTCTCAGCCGTGGAGAAACTGGTCAAGCGACTAGACAGGAATATGTCCTACTCCCCACCTGTACGGGCCAGTGTCTCAGCTATTAGGGGCAGGCGTTTCTCTGCTCAGGAGAGGGAATACAGAGGCTATACACCCCGAGGCACCCTGTGGTTCTACCTGCGTGACCACGGAGAGGACATGAGGAAGTGGGATGGAAAACCCACCTCAAGTCTAGAGGCACGAGTACGTGAGTTGCGAGGTAAAACAATCACAAAAGGGGACTCTGTTAGGAAAAATGCTGCTCCAGTTTCCAGCAGCCAGCTCTCCAGACCAGGTAGACAGTTTGACCTTGATTCTGATCCTCTGGAGGGGACCTCCAAGTCATTCTTACAGCAGGTGAGCAGCAAATTCTCTGACGAGGATTAGAGGGGCCCTGCCTCCAGCCAGGTGGAGGAAAGGGACAACTGTGTCTATTGGACAGTGTGGATTCGGTGGCCTGGCACGTCAGATCCACAAGAGTATAAAGCTCTAGTGGACACTGGTGCACAGTGTACTTTAATGCCATCAGATTTCAAAGGGTCAGAGTCCATTTGCATTTCGGGAGTGACAGGGGGGTCCCAAGAGCTGAGTCTACTGGAGGCTGAAGTGAGCCTCACTGGGCAGGACTGGCAGAAGCACCCCATTGTAACTGGCCCCGAGGCTCCGTGCATCCTTGGGATAGACTATCTTAGGAGAGGCTATTTCAAGGACCCAAAGGGGTATCGGTGGGCTTTTGGCATAGCTGCTGTGGAGACGGAAGGAATTAAACAGCTGTCCATTTTGCCTGGTCTCTCGGAGGATCCTTCCGTTGTGGGGTTGCTGAGGGTTGAAGAACAACAGGTACCCATCGCAACCACAACGGTGCACCGGCGACAGTATCGTACCAACCGAGACTCCCTTCTCCCCATTCATCAGCTGATCCGCCAGCTGGAGAGTCAAGGAGTGATCACCAAAACTCGCTCACCCTTTAATAGTCCCATATGGCCAGTAAGAAAATCTACTGGAGAGTGGAGACTGACAATAGACTACCGTGGCCTGAATGAAGTCACACCACCGCTGAGTGCTGCCGTGCCAGACATGCTAGAACTTCAATATCAGCTGGAGTCAAAGGCAGCCAAGTGGTATGCTACAATTGACATCGCTAATGCATTCTTCTCCATCCCTTTGGCAGCAGAGTGCAGGCCACAGTTTGCTTTCACCTGGAGGGGCATCCAGTACACCTGGAATCGACTGCCCCAGGGGTGGAAACACAGTCCCACCATTTGCCATGGACTAATCCAGACTGCACTGGAAAAGGGTGAAGCCCCAGAACATCTGCAGTACATCGACGACATCATTATATGGGGCGACACAGCGGAGGAGGTTTTCGAGAAAGGGGAGAAAATAGTTCAGATCCTTCTGAAAGCCGGTTTCGCCATTAAGCGAAGTAAAGTCAAAGGACCTGCACAAGAGATCCAGTTTTTGGGAATAAAATGGCAGGATGGGCGCCGTCAAATCCCAATGGATGTCATCAACAAAATAGCAGCTATGTCTCCACCAACCAGCAAAAAGGAAGCACAGGCCTTCCTGGGTGTTGTGGGTTTTTGGAGGATGCACATCCCAAATTACAGCCAGATTGTAAGTCCTCTGTACCACGTGACCCGGAAGAAGAATGATTTTGAATGGGGCCCTGAGCAACGACAGGCATTTGAACAGATTAAACGGGAGATAGTTCATGCCGTAGCCCTTGGTCCAGTCCGGTCAGGGCAAGATGTTAAAAACGTGCTCTACACCGCAGCCGGGGAGAATGGCCCAACCTGGAGTCTCTGGCAGAAAGCACCAGGGGAGACTCGAGGTCGACCCCTGGGGTTCTGGAGCCGGGGATACAAAGGATCCGAGGCCCGCTATACTCCCACTGAAAAAGAGATTCTGGCAGCATATGAAGGCGTTCGAGCTGCTTCAGAAGTGGTCGGCACTGAAGCACAGCTCCTCCTAGCACCACGATTGCCGGTCCTGGGCTGGATGTTCAAAGAGAGGGTCCCCTCTACGCATCATGCCACCGATGCTACGTGGAGTAAGTGGGTCGCTCTGATCACCCAGCGCGCCCGAATGGGAAACCCCAGTCGCCCAGGAATTCTGGAGGTCATCATGGACTGGCCAGAAGGCAAAGATTTTGGAGCATCGCCAGAGGAGGAGGTGACACGTGCTGAAGAGGCCCCACTGTATAACCAGCTGCCAGAAGATAAGAAACAGTATGCCCTGTTCACGGATGGGTCCTGTCGCATTGTGGGGAAGCAGCGGAGGTGGAAGGCTGCTGTATGGAGCCCTACACGACAAGTCGCGGAAACTGCCGAGGGAGAAGGTGAGTCCAGCCAGTTTGCAGAGGTGAAAGCCATCCAGCTGGCTTTAGACATTGCCAGTCGAGAGAAGTGGCCAGTGCTCTATCTTTACACCGACTCTTGGATGGTGGCCAATGCCTTGTGGGGGTGGCTGCAGCAATGGAAGAAGAACAATTGGCAGCGCAGAGGCAAACCTATCTGGGCTGCCCCATTGTGGCAAGATATTGCTGCCCGGCTAGAGCAGTTGGCTGTAAAAGTCCGTCACGTGGACGCCCACGTCCCTAAGAGTCGGGCCACTGAAGAACATCAAAACAACCACCAGGTAGATCAGGCTGCTAAGATTGAAGTGGCTCAGGTGGATCTGGACTGGCAACATAAGGGTGAACTCTTTATAGCTCGGTGGGCCCATGACACCTCGGGCCACCAAGGAAGAGACGCGACATACAGATGGGCTCGTGACCGAGGGGTGGACTTGACCATGGACACTATTGCACAGGTTATCCATGAATGTGAGACATGCGCTGCAATAAAGCAAGCCAAGCGGGTAAAGCCTCAGTGGTATGGAGGACGATGGCTAAAATATAAATATGGGGAGGCTTGGCAGATTGACTATATCACACTGCCACAAACCCGCCAAGGCAAGCGCTATGTACTCACAATGGTGGAGGCCACCACCGGATGGCTGGAAACCTACCCTGTGCCCCATGCCACTGCCCGGAATACCATCCTGGGCCTGGAAAAACAAGTCCTGTGGCGACATGGCACTCCCGAAAGAATTGAGTCCGACAACGGGACTCACTTTCGCAACAGCCTCATAGACACCTGGGCCAAAGAACACAATATTGAGTGGGTGTATCACATCCCCTACCATGCACCAGCCTCGGGAAAGATCGAACGTTACAATGGGCTGCTAAAAACCACTTTGAGGGCAATGGGGGGTGGGACTTTCAAGAACTGGGATACCCATTTAGCAAAGGCCACCTGGTTGGTTAACACCAGAGGGTCCACCAACCGGGCTGGTCCTGCCCAGTCAAAACCTCAGCGCCCAGTAGAAGGGGATAAAGTCCCTGTAGTGCACATGCGGAATATGTTAGGGAAGACAGTTTGGGTTAGTCCTGCCTCGGGCAAAGGCAAGCCCGTCCGGGGGATTGCTTTTGCTCAAGGACCTGGGTGTACCTGGTGGGTAATGCGGAAGGATGGGGAAGTCCGATGTGTACCTCATGGGGATTTAATTTTGGGCGAGAATAGTCCATAAATAAATTGTATAAAGTTAGTTGTTAAATAACCCTGTCACTGTCTGTTATCACTGTTATAATTGTTATATTTTGTACCAGTAGTAGCATAGTAAGAATCGTCCAGATTAAAGAAGGATGGACTTTTTCGATGAAAACCTAGCAGAGCACAGCGATGATGGAACTGGACCTGGTTTTCAACAACTAGCATCCAGCAACTTCATCAAGATCAACATCTCCTGCAGACTGTGGGCACGGGCCGCACCAGATACATCAGCTGTGAGCTCCGGATGCAGCAAGTGACCGACCATCACCACACATCACCTCCCCTGCCACGGAAGACCATAACGACAGATGGAGCCTGAAGTCATGGATTAAATGAACTCAATGGACACTTTAGAGTGATGATCCATAGACTAAAGGAATGATATCTGGAGACAGGAGAAGTGGTGGTGATCAACTGGACAATGGGGGACCTGGGCATGACGTAGATGGTATGGAATAAGGGGTGGATAATGTCCTGGGTTTGGCCAGGACAGGGTTAATTTTCACCAGACTCCAGGAAGGGGCACAGCCGGGGGGTGGGGGCTGACCCCACCTGGCCAAACAGAGCCCGGTATTCCATACCATGTGACGTCACGCTGGGTTCCGGTGGGGGGGGAGCGGCGCGGCGGGAACGCACTCGCGGCTTGGGCGGGCGCAGCGCCGGTCCGGTTTCGGGAGAGCGGTTGTTGTACGGTTCGTGGTTGTGTTTTCTCCTTATTTGTATCGTTGTTGTTCCTGTTTTCCCTCCGTTTGCTGTTCTGTTAAACTGCCCTTATCCGGACCCACCGGTTTCTGCCTGTTTCTTTTCATTCTCCTCCGCACGCCGGCGGGGGGAGGGGCGGCCGCGTGGCGCTTTTGTTGCCGGCGGCAGCCGAAACCAAAACAATTCTATACTTCTGTTAGTCTTTATCTTAACAATTTTAATCTGTCGTCATCTTCTGTCCCTTTCTGACCACGTTCCACAAATGTCACAATTAATATTCCGGTCACGAGAAAAGAGGTTCATGGTGCAAGGTTGGGTTTTTGTTGGGGGGGAGGTGCCCTTTTTTTTTCCTCACCCCCACTTTACAACCGTACCGCCTTTCACGAGTAGTCAGCATGAATTCACCAAGGGGAAATCATGCCTGACCAATCTGATAGCTTTCTATGATGACATGACTGGCTGGGTAGACAAAGGGAGAGCCGTGGATGTTGTCTACCTGGACTTCAGCAAGGCTTTCGACACAGTCTCCCATGATATCCTCCTAGGGAAGCTGAGGAAGTGTGGGCTGGATGAGTGGTCGGTGGGGTGGACTGAGAACTGGCTGAATGGCAGAACTCAGAGGGTTGTCATCAGCGGCACTGAGTCTAGTTGGAGGCTGGTAACAAGTGGTGTCCCCCAGGGGGTCAGTACTGGGCCCAGTCTTGTTTAACTTCTTCATCGACGACCTGGATGAAGAGTTAGAACGTACCCTCAGCAAGTTTGCTGATGACACCAAACTGGGAGGTGTGGTAGACACACCGGAAAGCTGTGCTGCCATTCAGCGTGACCTGGATAGGCTGGAAAGCTGGGCAGAGAGGAACCTGATGAGGTTCAACAAAGGCAAATGCAGGGTCCTGCACCTGGGGAGGAACAACCCCATGCACCAGTACAGGCTTGGGGTGGACCTGCTGGAGAGCAGCTCTGCGGAGAGGGACCTGGGTGTCCTGGTGGACGACAGGTTAACCATGAGCCAGCAGTGTGCCCTGGCTGCCAAGAAAGCCAATGGGATCCTGGGGTGCATTAGGAGGAGTGTGGCCAGCAGGACGAGGGAGGTTCTCCTTCCCCTCTACACTGCCCTGGTGAGGCCCCATCTGGAGTACTCTGTCCAGTTCTGGGCTCCCCAGTTCAAGAAAGATGAAGAGCTACTGGAGAGAGTCCAGCGGAGGGCTACAAGGATGGTGAGGGGACTGGAACATCTCCCCTACGAGGAGAGGCTGAGGGAACTGGGCTTGTTCAGCCTGAAGAAGAGAAGGCTGCGAGGGGACCTAATAAATGCTTATAAGTATCTGAAGGGTGGGTGTCAGGAGGATGGGGCCAAGCTCTTTTCAGTGGTGCCCAGCGACAGGACAAGGGGCAATGGGCACAAACTGAGGCACAGGAAGTTCCATCTGAACATGAGGAAGAACTTCTTCCCTCTGAGGGTGACGGAGCCCTGGAACAGGCTGCCCAGGGAGGTTGTGGAGTCTCCTTGTCTGGAGATATTCAAGACCCGGCTGGACAAGGTCCTGTGCAGCCTGCTGTAGGTGACCCTGCTTCAGCAGGGGGGTTGGACTAGATGACCCACAGAGGTCCCTTCCAACCCCTACTATTCTGTGATTCTGTGATTCTGTGATTCTGTGATTCAGTTATTCATTCACTGGGTAACTCACATTCACACTCATTCACATTCAATTGCCAGTTTTAATATGCCTGATGGGTACATTAACAAGCCAGTATCCGAGATATCCGATATCCGAATTCAATACCAACAAATCCGTACCACCAGAAGTACAACTTAAGCGGGTTTCCTAAGCGTACCAATACCGAATGTACGTTATTACAGAAGTGCAAAGCTCAACCCGTGCTTGCACCAACGCACTAAAATGTATACCCTCAGGCACTAGTAGCCTGGTATACAGTGCTCAGCATAGGATGTCTCCTACGACTTGCGAGAACTCCCCAAATGACCGGTCTCAGATTCCAAAACAGAGAAAGAAAGGAAGAAAAAATTTAAAGAATACCTCTACTCCTTTAGATGGTCCTTGTCTGCTCCCATAGTGATCCAAGTGAGGCGAGGAGTCCCTCCGGGAAATCCCGGGGGTATCCTAGGGAGTCCTGTTCTCAGTGGGTCCTGCAGCCGAGCAGAGTGGGTCCCATCTGGGGTTCCAGAAATGATGCAGTGAAAATTCGGAATTGAAGACTCAATAGTCGGAAGACTATTAAGCAGGTGTTTGTTATTACGGTGCCAGGCACACGGGGGATCTCTCCTCCAAACATGTGCACCAAAAGGACACACTTACTAGGTGTTTATGCTATGTTAATGTACACATTCATTACATGTGCAAGAAATGCTTATCATAGTTTTACTGAGAACTCATTAGTATATGGTAATGTCCTTCGCACATGTTTTTTTGGCATCTCTCGGTGATCGGCGGGGTCTTCAGATTATCCTGCAGCCTCCTTATCTCTGTAGTTTGTACACCTGTTCTCCCAAGGACCAGCCGCCTAAAGGGATTATTCAGGAGTCCCTTATCTTTCAACCGTCCAAGTGTCACTGAAAATCTGGGAGTAAAACCTCGTAACACCAATGTAATGTTAAAAGGCAGGCATTCTTTATTGCAGCGCTGGATGCACGGGGGATAAATCCACTGAACGTGCATACCTCATACTTTTTCCTTGCAGTTTATATAGATCAAAATATACATATTCATTAGGTTACATAACTTATCCCTTTCATAATAAAATCAGTTCCAAGAAGTAATTTCCATAGACTCCTCCCAGCTGCGCTTGCGCAGTGCCTCCTAGTGGTGGTCGTTGGGGGTCCAAGATGAAGGCTCATCCTCTTCATCACAGTTTCTGCGCAAACTCAGTTTTCTTCTGGTTCCCATCCACACAGTGGGGTCATCTTAACTGGTTCTAGGCGACTTCTAGCCTCTATCAAAAACTAACCCCTTTGTATGGAGATGCAAGACTCTCTGCTTCAGTTAATTTACACAATAGATAGGTACTATAAATGCACCTGCAACTATTAGGTAATGCTATTTCTATTAAAAATCCCCTTCACTACTATTGTTTAACATTAATGGTTACCTAGAGACTAGACCCTCTGTTCCCAGACCTAATGTCCAGGTGGGTAGGGCTGTATAAGGGACATAGCAGCACTGTTCATGTTTATGGTCAACTGATTTTATCACCCTGGTTACACCAGTTATTAACAAAGAACCAAGACTTGTTTTGGTTGTTCAATGATTCTGACCACCTGAAGTGACAACATCTCCTACATGTTACATTTGTTACATTTACAGTTATCACTTTCTTTGGCTAAAGTCAAACAGAAGAATGCATCCTTTAAATCCAATACTGTAAACCATACTTGCTACCACAGGGTGTATGTCTTTAACAATCTTTTTTTTTTTTTTTCCTCCGGTAATATACGAATTCTTCTATTCCTTTTTGGTCCCCTAATTTCAAGAAATATTGCTTTTGTCGTATTGGTTTTGCCCCTTTTTTTGCTGGGGAAGACTACCTTGTTTCCCCCCTTTTTCATTCCCTCTTTCTGTCTCTTGACTTCTAAGAACTCTTTTGCTTTTTTTTTCCTTCATTCAGAGCAGCAGCTAGCAAAGCAGCTTGTAATGATACCTTTCTGTTCTAATCACTTTACACAACCGTTTGTGAAATCCAGAGGGATTTTCCTTTGGTTTTTTTTCAACACCACATTAAACTTTTCATCTCCTATACTTTTCAATTGTCTACAAAACCACATCAATTGTAACAGCGTATCATAACTCAATTAATTGTTTCCTTGTGAGGGGATCACCTCCCTACTGTCGCCGAAAATCCGGGAATAAAACCTCGTAACACCAATGTAGTGTTAAAAGGCAGGCATTCTTTATTGCAGCGCTGGATGCACGGGGGATATTTCCACTGAACGTGCATACCTCATACCTTTTCCATGCAGTTTATATAGATCAAAAATATACATATTTATTTTATTCATGCATATTCAGTATTATTCTCTTTGGCGATTGGTGTAAACTTCTCTCCTTCTTACGTAAATGGTTGCGCAGACTCAGTTACCTTCTTCCATTGTTCCTTTTTGAGTAGGTGGTATTACTTGAGTAGGGGGTCTGTGAGTCGGTGGTCGCAATCTCCCCCTGCTGGAATTACCTTTTGCCCACTAGGCTCGCAATCTTGGCAAACCTGGTCAGTTTCTTCAGTCTGCTTCACAGAACCACACTCCATCGTTTCTCTTGACAAAAACACAATTACCCACTATGGTTAGCATTAATGGTTATCTAGAGACTAGACCCTCCGTTCCCAGACCTAATGTCCAGGTGGGTCGGGCTGTACCAGGAACATAGCAGCACTGTTCATGTTTATGGTCAACTGATTCTATCACCCTGGTTACACTACGAAGCTCATGTTACAATAAAATAACTTCTAAACTTCTCCACCGATCGGTTAACACAACACCCCCCCCCCCCCCCGAAGGGATCTTTTAAAATCCTTCTGTTTAAGAACTATGTATCACTTAAATACAGCAATATATACAGGCAAACTACTTCAGCTAATATGTTTATATATATACATAGAGCACATTTAAAACAATATATACAGTATATTTAATACATACCCCAAAACCAGGGTCCCGAAATGATCGATCAATGCCAAATAACAAGAGAACTTGTAGCCCCACAATATATACCAACTTGTAAGTATTTTAAAACCAATTCCCAAATTCCCCATTCAATTCCTAAAGCGTGCTAATTTTTCTTTAAACAAACCAAACCCCATACATTATTAAGATGTTGTCGAGTGGGCGTCTCCCCCTACTTTTCCCAATGTTTCAATACACATCCTAGGAGAGACTTTCTCAAAATTCCCCCCCCCCGCGGGAAGACCCTGCACTGATACTTAGGAAATCATAAACCGCAGCCCCGATGAATCAGAGTCCAAATACAACAGTCCCAAGTCAAAAACCGGAAATAATCAATACCTGCAGAACGTACCAAACGTACGTGGGGTTTTTGTGGGTTTTTTTCCTTTTTTTTCTTTTAAATGCTTCATTCGTCTCCGGCTGCTTCTCTCACAGGAGAGCAGCTTTGCTGTCCCCCCATTTTACTTTACTGATTCTATACTTCTGTTAGCTTTCTACAGATTATCTTAATAATTTTAACCTGTCGTCCTCTTCTGTCCTGCTCTGACCACGTTCCACAACTGTCACAATTAATATCCCGGTCGCAGATAAAACAATTTTGGAGAAAAGGAGGTTCACAGTGAAATGCGCAGTTTTACAAGGTTTTTTTTGTTTTCTTTTTCCTCACCCCCAGTTTACAACCATACCGCCTTTCAGTTACTCATTCATTCACCACTTAAATCACATTCACACTCAATTGCCAGTTTTAATATGCCTGATGGGTACATTAACAAGCCAGTATCCGAGATATCCGATATCCAATATCCGAGTTCAATACCAACAAATCCATATTGCCAGAAGTACAACTTAAGCGGGTTTCCTAAGCGTACAACTACCAAAAGTACGTTATTACAGAAGTACAAAGCTCAACCCGTGCTTGCACCAACATACCAAAATGTATACCCTCAGGCACTAGTAGCCTGGTATACAGCGCTCAGCATAGGATATCTCCTACGACTTGCAAGAACTCCCCAAATGACCGGTCTCAGATTCCAAAACAGAGAAAGAAAGGAAGAAAAAAAATTAAAGAATACCTCTACTCCTTTAGATGGTCCTTGTCTGCTCCCATAGTGATCCAAGTCAGGCGAGGAGTCTCTCCGGGAAATCCCGGGGGTATCCTAGGGAGTCCTGTTCTCAGTGGGTCCTGCAGCCGAGCAGAGTGGGTCCCATCTGGGGTTCCAGAAATGATGCCCTGAAAAGCCAGAGTTGAAGGCTCAGTAGTCAGAAGGCTATTAAGTAGGTATTCTTTATTACAGCACCAGGCACACGGGGGATCTCTCCTCCAAACGTGTGCCCCAAAGAGACACAGTTACTAGGCATTTATGCTGTGTTAACATACATATTCATTAAATTTCCAAGAAATGCTTATCATATTAATGTTTTTTTATGAGAACTTATTATTATATGGTAACCGTCTTCATCTTGCAGCCTCCTTATCTCTGTAGTTTGCATACCTGTTCTCCAAAGGACTAAAGGGGTTATTCAGGAGTCTCTTATCTTACAACCGTCCCAATTATTCACAAAGAACCAAGACTTGCTTTGGTTGTGCAATGATTCTGACCACCTAAAGCGATAACATCCCCTACACGTTACATTTCTTACATTCACAGGTATCAGCATCGAGGACCCCATGGAAGCCCCACAGAGACCCAGGCCACATGCGTAATGACTACACAAATATGATAATTAGTTCCAGGAAATAGAATAAATATGTATGAACATTCCAGGAAATTTAATACACATGCATGTAACAGGGTGATATAAGCTTGGGGTGAGGCGACATACAGCATGCACGTTAGGAGGAGTGATCCCCCGTGCATCCGGTGCTATAATAAAGAATGCCTGCTTTTCAATGCTACATTGGCATTAAGAAGTTTTACTCCCGATTTCGGTGACACCGGCACTCTGGCAGCAGGACTTTCCCTCAGCCCCTGCCTCATGCCGGCCCCACGCCGCCTCCCGCCACAGAGTGCCAAGGGAGGAAATAGCGACGTGGCGCTGAAATCTCGTCAATAATGCACTTTTCTTCCCACGGGAAGCAGGACCCAGTCCCCGGGGGCAGCCCAGGAAGACGCAGAGCTCCCGGTACCCTTCAGAAGGCTCCTGGGAAGATGCTCCAGCACTTTGGGACAGACCTACGCTTTTTTTTTTTTTTTTTTTGGGGGGGGGGCGGGGAAGTATTTTTATTTCCTCCCTTTTCCACTAAAGACAGCCCCGATCACTCCGCGACCCAGCACAGATGGGGCGAGGGCGGGGGTCCGAGGCGGGAGACGAGGTGCACTGCGGGAAGAGGGAGCACGGCGCCGCCCAAGAGCGCCGCTCGCCCAACCGCGCTCTGACGCTGGGAACTCTGTGATGGGCCTCCTCGCTGTAAGGCGAGGAGGAAGGACGCCCTCTCTGGGACTCGGCCACAGTCTTTTCTAAGGCCCGGCAAGCTGCCCTTCTCCGCCCTCCCTCCTCGCCACCCTCCTCCTTCTTCTCCTCTCTCCTCCTTCCAGGGCTAGGTGCGCTCCCTTCTGCCCCTCATCCACTAATGTCTGGGGGCCTAGGTGAGGAGAAAGAAGGGGGAACCGACTTCCAGGCACGGCGGCACAGCTCCTCCACCCCAACCAAAAAAACAAAAGAGAAAAAAAAAGGGTAGGGAGAGAAAAAAAAAAAAAGAGAGAGAAATTTTAAAAAGCACCAAAAAACACCCCGAAACAAAACCCAAACCAGCCGAGTGTTTTCGCGGCACGGCAGCAGTGCTTGGGGCCGGCACGTCTTGGAGCGGCCCACCTGCCCGTGGTGGCAACGGGGCGGCTCTCCGTGAAGTGGCACAGGGGCCTGGAGGCAGCTGGGAGCGCACCTGCCCGCTCACCATGCCGGCCGTCACCGATGCGCTGCCCAGCCTCCGCGCCATGACACTGATCTCGGAGATGTCCGAGGCGTCGATGCTGGCTGAGGAGACCGACATCAATGTGGTAGATGAGGAGGACGATGAGGAGGACGACGAGGAGCCGCAGCCCCACCACCCCTGCCACCGCTCCTACGCCGAGGGCGAGGAGGAGGAGGAGGAAGAGGACGAGGAGGATGTGGGCGTCATCTGCAACAACATCCTGCTACTGCGGTCGCCTGTGCGTGGCGGCGGCGGGGCGGGCAGCGGAGACGGGCCCGGCGGCTCGTGGCTCCCCTCGCGAGGCGGCCCGCAGAAAGCGGTGGCAGCGGGCATCGGCGGGGCGCGCGGTGGCGGGAAAAACAGACTGGTGAAGCCGCCCTACTCCTACATTGCCCTGATCACCACGGCCATCCTGCAGAGCCCCAAGAAGCGGCTGACTGAGCGAGATCTGCGAGTTCATCAGCGGGCGCTTCCCCTACTACTGGGAGAAGCTCCCTGCCTGGCAGAACAGCATCCGCCACAACCTCTCCCTCAACGACTGCTTCGTCAAGATCCCCCGGGAGCCTGGCAACCCGGGCAAGGGCAACTACTAGACGCTCAACCCCGAGTCTGAATCACAGAATCACAGAATCACAGAATCACAGAATGGTAGGGGTTGGAAGGGACCTCTGTGGGTCATCTAGTCCAACCCTCCTGCCGAAGTAGGGTCACCTACAGTAGGTTGTAGAGGACCTTGTCCAGGCGGGTCTTGAATATCTCCAGAGGAGACTCCACAACCTCCCTGGGCAGCCTGTTCCAGTGCTCCGTCACCCTCAGAGGGAAGAAGTTCTTCCTCATGTTCAGACGGAACTTCCTGTGCCTCAGTTTGTGCCCATTGCCCCTTGTCCTGTCACTGGGCACCACTGCAAAGAGCTTGGCCCCATCCTCCTGACACCCACCCTTCAGATATTTATAAGCATATATTAGGTCCCCTCTCAGCCTTCTCCAGGCTGAACAAGCCCAGCTCCCTCAGCCTCTCCTCGTAGGAGAGATGTTCCAGTCCCCTCACCATCCTTGTAGCCCTCCGCTGGACTCTCTCCAGTAGCTCCTCATCTTTCTTGAACTGGCGAGCCCAGAACTGGACACAGTACTCCAGATGAGGCCTCACCAGGGCAGTGTAGAGGGGAAGAAGAACCTCCCTCGACCTGCTGGCCACACTCCTCTTGATACATCCCAGAATGCCATTGGCTTTCTTGGCAGCCAGGGCACACTGCTGGCTCATGGTCAACCTGTCGTCCACCAGGACACCCAGGTCCCTCTCTGCACAGCTGCTCTCCAGCGCCAAAAGCGCTTCAAGCGGCAGCAGCTCCTAGCGCCCGAGCTGCTGCTGCGCACCTTGGACCACACTGCATTCCTCCCGCAGCCCCCGCCCCAGCCCCCGCAGCAGCCACCCTGCGCCTACGGACCCTACGGCTGTGGCTACGGCCTCCGGCTCCAGCTCTACCACGCCCATTCCACCGTCTTCGCCTTCCACCACTCCTCCCCGTCAGCCCGCCAGCCCCCCGCCACCCCCGGCAGCGTCCCCGGATGGGCGCTGCCCACCACCACTGCGCCACCGGGCACCTTGCTGTCGGCGGCAGAGCTGGCATGGACGCCCTTCGGCTACACGCACCCGCTAGGCCCGGCGCTGGCGGCCTCACTGCACGCCGCCAAGCCCGGCAGCGGCACGGCACTGGCCTGCTCGCCCTTCTCCATCGGGGGGGGGGGGGGGGGGGAGGTGGCCGGCCCCGGCGCGGGCTGCAGCTGCACCTCTGCACCACTGCTCTGCCCGCCGTCTCCGGCTTTGCGACCTGGATCTCTTAACAGTTAAGGATTTCGGAGTCTTTCCGAAGGTAGGATCTGTGCTATGTCCTTTCTTCGCCTCGGATGCCGGACAGACGCCACGAGCAGTGGAGCTGCGGGTTTTGCGCGGGTTTGTGCAGTGGGACTCGGGGACCATTCTCCGCGGCCGACAGGCCGCACGGGACCTATATTTATGCAAAGCCAGGTCTAGATTCTGCATGGACAGACGGTCATGTTATTGGCATGTTACTCGTTACTCCTTAAAAAACAAACAAACAAACAAACAAAAACCCCCAAAACCCCACATCTTTAAACTGTTAAAGTTCAGAGATTCTCAGGTCTAGGAGCTTAAAAACAGTAACGTACAGGAAAAAAAGACTCGAGGGAGCACAGCAAAGCAATACTTTTTCATTTTAGTACACTTGTCTCGTACTTTTATAAAAGAAAAGTTTAACATGTTTACACAGAAGAAAGTCAATATTGGCTTCAGACCGTTCCCTCCTTGATACTTCTCCCTTCTTTGTGACATTGATAGTTTTTTTCTTCAGTATTAACAGCACAATAGCCAAGGAATTTATCAAATTGAAATTTATTATGACTCTATTTGACCGTGACAAAGATCAGAATATGATCTTCACAGTCAAACCATTGTTAGCCCTAGCAGAGAGTGAAAGACAACAACAACAAAAAAGCAAGGATAAAAGAGCGAATAAAGAGAATTAGGCCTCTCTCGTGGGAGTAAAGCCCAATTCTGTAAGGATCAAATTAGGGGATTTATTAAAAAGACGGTTTTAAACTATTTTTATACTTTTGGATGAGTTCTAAATCACAACATCATCCCAGTTTGGTTTCCAAGAGGCCCAAAGGAAAATAATACTAAGGGGCACGTACTGAACTTCAGAGAGATTTGTCCTAGCCTCTTATGTTTCTATGGCAATAATACAGACATGTGTTTTTACTTTTAATACATATAATATAAAATGAGCATTGAAATATCTTTGTGTGATTAGCTGATTAAATGCTCGAGCTATTGAAGTAAGAATAAGTGTACGAATCAAACTGCGAAAGGAGCTTTTTTGATTTTGAACTCTCATCTTAACACACATAAGATCAGTAGATATCTATTTCATAGACTAAAATCCTTTTTTAACCAAAACATTTAACCAAAAAGTTCACCTCAAATATTCGGACCTGAAATATTCGGATGTGAAAAGACAATCATACGTTTTAAGAGTGGTTGCTTGTTATGGACTAGGAACACTTGTTTTTCAAATCAGGAAGGTGCTTTTCAAATATAACTCAATTTATAACAATTTAGTAGGTTCAAGGATAAATTATGTGAATTTTTGTAAAAAAAAAAAGAGGGATGTCTTTTAGTGTTCTTTGGAGTGGGGAGGGAAAAGTTGTGTGGTTATATGATTTTACATATTGAAGTACCTTGTCGCCTTGGTTTTAAGTGTTCTCGTGGATATAAAAATGATGCTTTTCTGTTTTGTCTGTAGCAATGTGGGGTTAAAATAATGGTTTTCAATAAGCGGAAAGACTGGACGTATGACCTCTGCTGGGTTTTATTCACAGTATACATCTGGAGGGCCTCTTTGGGTGTCCCGGGTCCCTTAGAGGAGAACTGCATACAGTCCCATTTAATTTTTAGAATAAAAGGGAAAAGAACCCAGAGACATTGCATACTTGCCCTTTGGGGAGGATGCATTATTATTCACGAGGGAACTATTAACTCGCTTTCCCCAGGTCCTGCTGGGCCCGTGCCCCCCGCCGGGACCTGCAGACGGAAACGCCGGGCTGCCATGCCAGTCCAGCACGGGGTACTGAGCTCGGCTTAGGCGCCCCTCGGAGATACAGCTAAAATCAAGAAGGGAAAAATTTTTGAGAGGGAAAAAGCGGGTCTAACTGTGACCGCGGCAGTACCGGGCTCCCCCAAAGCGGGATGCTGCTTGTGGTTGGTCTGTCTTCTGGCTGCTCAGGGTGAGTGGCCGTGTGAATCTTTGCGCTGCCCCTATGCAGTTAAATATGAAGAGCAGGTTCCAGCAATCCGTTGTTTGTTTTCTTGGCTTCCTCGCAGCAAACCCTGGGGAGCGAGGTGATGTCCCATGCATGTAGGCCGTCCCAATCCCGGGCAGGTGGCGGGGTCCGAGTGTGCCTGCTGTCCTTCCCTCGGCTTTATTGAGGCAAACCTTGTTCAAAGGTATATGACAAGGAAACTGCTAGGCCGCTTGTTCCTTCCATGTTTTATGCCGGTCGTCTGCACCCTGTGTGGACAAGGCCTTCACCTGGGAGTTGGTAGGCAAGCTGAAAACTTGTCGGCAGAAGAAATTGAAATATGTGGTGTGATTTTATTTTTTTAAGCGCTCAGGAAAGGGGTCAGGGAAGGGGGCTGGACACACACACACCCTCCCCCCTTCACTTATTTTCTCCGAGTCCTCTGGGAAGCCGCCTGGCCTCGGCCCCAGGGTCTGGTGGGCCCGGGACCCCATGCCGCCGTGCTGCACGGTGTAGTGAGGCTGCGGCGCCAGAGCAGGTGCCACCACAAAAGGTGGCAACCAACTTCAAAGTGTGGATTCATTAACCTGTCTCCTTTTCTCATCATATCCCCGTAGGGCTGAGAAACGAATTACTGGAGCTAAATTGGGAGGGGTTTGCTATGTATGGGGGCTAATGTTTCAATCAGTTCCTCCAGGACCACACAAAAAGAAACTTTTTAGTTTATGGTGCTGTCATGCAGAGTTTAAATCTAGGGATAGATTTAGCCAAATGCTGTCTATTGGGGATTTAATGAAGCCCTTATGTATTCAATTGGTTTTTATACCACACACAATGTCTCTATCCAGAAACATTTCCTTCTACATATTTCTTTGTTTCTGTTCCGTGATTTATATATTTTTAATTAGTTTTTTAAACAATTATTTCTTCTCAAGCATCTTGTATAACATTTCTCTCAAGCAGGACTGTGTTAGGTCCCATCCCACATCCCGTATAAAATAAATTACCCTTCCCTACCTTGTTTCAAAGCTGATTAGTTTGCACGTCTGCACACTGCGCTCTTCCCACCTTGTGCAGACAGGGCCAATATTGCACCGGCTCTGCCAGCATCAGCATAAGCTGCAGGCAGGCAGCGAAGCCCAGTGGCCCATCCGAGCTGCGGGGCCTGTGTGCATGGCTCCCTGGCCCTCAAGCTGGTATCCTCCCAAACCTTCCCCAACTGCAGCTCCTTCATACATTTGCTCCTGGTCATTTTTCTGGTGTAGCAAGAGGCACCCCCGGGCAACAGGGTGTCAGCTGGTGCACCCCCCAGCCTTGCAGGCTAGTTTCAAGTATTCAGAACCAGATCCATCTCCGAGTCTGGATGGCAGAAGGGGAGGCGAGGGCCTCACCTGCTCTCAGCTGCTCCCTTTCTTGCAGTGTTGCTGGCAAGGGCAGTGCACATGGTTGCCCCCCCTGAAACTGAGTCCTGTGGGGGGGAACTGTTGGAAAGTGGGTCTGGTTTGACAGCCCCTTGGCACAGACTCTGCTCTGTATGCAATAATTTCCCTTACTTACAGTAAGTACTTCAGTAGTCTCTGATAATTTTGTATTTGACAGAAATCATGGAAATTATCATCATAGTCAAACACTCCCTGCACTGGAACTTGCTAACCAAAGCAGATCCATTATTCAGCTTGTTACCAGCGTATCCCCCATCTGCAGCAAAGTTTTATTTGCTTCTCTTTCAGCGCAGAGCCATGCTGCACACACCAGCAGGCCCCCAGTGACTGTCAGGGACCGGGTGCCCTGTGCCCGTAGCCAGGCACCTCCTGAGCAGGTAGGTGTCCACTCACCCGCCACCTCCTCTGCCCCTCTCTCACTCACCTCTCTGCTCACCTGCATGTCCCTGGTGACCTGTCACAGGTTACTGCAGTGCTTCCGCACCCTTCTCTGTAAGTCCTTTCCCCTCCGCAACCCCACTGTGAAAGCGACGTCAAGCAGCCATGTCAGGCTTTCCGCTCACTGCATCTTCCTGCGCTGCAAAGCACGACTGAGATACGGAGTAAAGATACATGCACATGTGTATGTACGTGTGTGCAGGGAAATGGCACTCCCAACGCTAACTAGCTGCTTTTGGATCCATGTTGCAGCACCAAACGAGTTAGTTGTCTCTCTGCATAGATTGGTGTCCACCGATTTGGGCTGAGGCGGAGACCTGCAAGCGATCCCCAGATCGGTAAACTGCTTGTTCCTGTTTTTGTCTTGCAGAAGAGTGCCGTGCCACTCTGCTGATCCCCTCCTGGAGGGGTGCTGCAGGCTGCCTGCTTCACAGCCCAGGCAGCCCCCTCCATGCCACCCAGCCCGGATGGCTGTGCAGCTCCAGGCTTGACCCAAAAGAGAGGCAAAGGCTGCAGGGCAGAGCTGCGGCTGCGCAGTGGGGCAGATCTTCCGCAGCCGTGACAGTGCTTCGTACTAAGCTCGCCTGTAGGAGTGGCAGGTAATAGAATATAAGATAAATGAGGCACTTTCCTGTTGCAGTTTGGCTGGGCCAGCAACAAAGGACCACGTGGTCACTCTCACCCCTCCTCCAGCTGGGATGGGGAGGAGAATGGGAAGAAAAAGGCAAAAAACTGGTGGGCAGTTTAACAGAACAGCAAACAAAGGGAACAAGAACAACAACGATACAGATAAGGAGAATATACAAAACAAACAGCGAAATGCACAGAGCAACTCTCACCATCCAATGCCCCATGCACTCCTGAGCCGTGACTGCCTTCCCCCCCCCCCAGCCAACTCCCCCATCCAGAACCCAGCATGACCGCACATGGTATCCAATACCCTGTTTTGTTTGGCCAGTTTGGGTCAGCCTGCCCAGCTGTGTCCCCTCCTGGCTTCTGGTGAAAATTAACCCTGTCCTGGCTGAACCCAGGACACTTCCTCAGGTCTTCTTTTCGTAAAATAAATACTGTCAAGTCTGCTTATTCAGCAACCACTAGATGAAACTGATAGCTTTCTAATACTTTCCTGGGCTGGGTGCATTAAGAATGAGTTCTCGGAAAAACCATTACTATGATAAGCATTTCTTGGAAATGTAATGAATGTGTATGTTAACATAGCATAAATACCTAGTAGCTGTGTCTCTTCGGTGCACATGTTTGGAGGAGAGATCCCCTGTGTGCCTGGCGCTGTAATAAAGAATACCTACTTAATAGCCTTCCAACTACTGAGTCTTCAACTCCGACTTTTCACGGCATCACCCAAGGAACATGGCTGCTACTTTTGCACAGTGGTGGTCTGGCACCTCCACAAAGCGCACATGCTAAACAGATTAACATGTTTCGGCTGACCCATATATCATATACCGGGGACAGAGTTTCTCCAGCTCCATGTGGAAATTATCCTATATATGGAGCAATGGTCAGCTGCAAAGACGGAGTTCTTAAGCAATCTAAACAACCTACAGTTCTTTGTTACTTTTGGCCTTTCCCTCCCTTTCCATGACTAAATATTTATTAAAATAGGAAAAAAAAAGAAAAAATAGGAAAACAAAGGGAAAAAAAGTCTTCCTCCTCCGTGTCCCCTCTTCCTCTTTTGCTAAACTTGATGCACGTACCTGCAAGAGCTTTTTGTGCCGGTGTTTTAATTTAGAAACACAGGCCTTTTAGAAAAGGCTAAAATCTCAGTTACATGGCTTGTTAAATGTTCTTGAAGGTTAAATGCACAGGTTTGGGAACGTTAGAACTGTTGGAAAGACTTCAGACTGTAGGTAACCCTGCTTCGGCAGGAGGGTTGGACTAGATGACCCACAGAGGTCCCTTCCAACCCCTACCATTCTGTGATTCTGTGATTCTGTGATTCAGTCGCTGATATGTGTTCCTCCCCCCTGTCATTTGCATTTGAAAGCACCCTCAGATAGAGCTTTTTGGAGATAGCCGGGGAAGAAGTTTCCAGCATACTAATCTGACCACTTTCCCTGTACCAGCTTCTTCGCCTTGTGCTTTTGCGAGATCGATCCTACACCCTGGTCCCTTGGCTGCAAGCTCCACGTTTTCAGAGAGGGTAAGAACAAATACAAGTAACTTGGCTTGTGTCACACAGGGCTGTCATGGTGATAAACACACAACTTCTCCAAGAATTCCTAATCGTCCCTGTGTGGTTCTAGTCCTGTGGATAATAACATTACAGGACTAAACAAATAAACAGTCTATCCGAATCAAGCAAGAAGCACTGGGGACTGCAGTTTCTTTCTGCAAAGATGATACAAGTAAATTTACACTCATGACTTGGAGAGGGTCCAGTAGCTATGAATAGCTGCTCAGTTCTACAACACTGGCTCTGGGATGGGAAATGGTGCTGACCCTCCTGCTCTGTATTTGCTGCAATCAGTGTGAGCTATTCAGGGCTGTGTTTTCCTTACTATCCTCTGCTGACAACACCAAGGACCACTAACACTTTTATCAATCCAGGCTCAGGGAAGATGCTTTTGCTGCAAACCTAGAGTAATAAACCCAGTGAAATGAATGACAGGTTAACGTGCTTCTGCCAACCAGAAGTTGGACTCTAATATTGTAACCAAGGTGATGGAATCAGTTAACCGTGATCATGAACAATGCTGCTATGTCCCTTGTACAGCCCTACCCACCTGGACATTAGGTCTGGGAACAGAAAAGTCTAGTCTTTAGGTAATCATTAATGTTAACAAAAGAATAGGTAATGTATTTCTGTCAAGAGAGAATGATGGAGTGTGGTTTTGTGAAAAGGACTGAAGAAACTGACCAGGACTGCCAAGATTGCGAGCCTAATAGGTAAAAGGTAATTCTGGCAGGGGGAGATGGCGACCACCGACTCACTGGCCCCCTACTCAAGTAATACCACCTCCTCAAAAAGGAACAATGGAAGAGGGTGACTGAGTCTGCGCAATAAATTACATGGGAAGCGAGAAAGTTTACACCAATCGCCAAAGAGAATAATACTGAATATGCATGAATAAAGTAAATATGTATATTTTTGATCTATATAAACTGCATGGAAAAGGTATGAGGTATGCACGTTGGGTGAAATTATCCCCCGTGCATCCAGTGCTGCAATAAAGAATGCCTGTCTTTTAACACTACATTGGTGTCACGAGGTTTTATTCCCGGATTTTCGGTGACAATATGATTCCCTCTTGTTGTGGCTGTTGCCTCATACTTGATAAATTTGCTCACGTGCGGGGATGCACAGCCACATTCTTCCTGATCTCACTAAAAAAAAAGATGAATCTAGTTGCAATCAAGATCCAACACAACCAAGACATTTTAACAGCACTAAATTCCAGTCTTGAGTTGCAGTAACTAACTTTACACACACACACAGAGTATAAAAACTACATATATCAAACTTATCTGTATGAATCTGGCTCCATGTCATAAAAATCCCAAATCTCTGGACATTTATAAACACTAACACCACCACCCCCCCCCCCGCAAATGCCAATTTATAAATCGTATTTCAGTACAGTTGGTTTTCTATGTACTTTTAAAATTTTTAGTTATCTGAAATGCTACACTTTCGGGGAGAGAAATGTTTTATTCCTTCTCAGACAAAGAGAGGAATAAATTGTTGTTTTCTTATTGGAAAAGTCTCTTTGCAAAGATTCTTCTGAAATCTGTTTTCTAAAACTGCAAACATTGGAGATGTTTAGCTCAAATGAAAACTTTCATTTTTTGTACAAACAGGGATAGAAACATCACACCTAAAGTGTGTCTTAAAGCATGGGGTTTTTTTTGGTCTGCAATGGGTGAAAAATCCAAGAGACAGGTAATTAATGGAAGTGTGTGTGTGGGAGGGTAGTTGTTGAAGTGAAAAAATACTCCAGATGAAGCAACACAAAAGCTCACTAACTTACTTTAGATAGACTACGTTACAAATTTTCTGAACCATGCCAGGCAGGAAGGCCTCTCACACAGTCTAGATGAGGTTCAAGAGCAGAAAAATCCTGGATCTAAATTTGATTAGGCAATTTGACAAATATATTGCCAAATTAAGTATAATGTTTGCTAATCCTACAATCACTTCATTAACTGGCCAGGCCGGCCAACTTGGTGTGGTGGGCTTTAAACTGAAAGACTCGGGGGTCAGGGTCCAAAGTCACAATACTCAGGCCATCTCATCCAACTGGGGAATAAGCCAGGCCAACCAGAGCAGTGACAAATGTTCCTTAGCTGCCTCCCAAGTTGAGAACCAGATGGCCAACCAACTTAAGGGTGGGTATGGCTATGGCACCCCTCCAGGGAAACCTGCATGCTTGATTACCTCTGAAATGCCTCTACACCAATGCACGCAGCATGGGGAATAAACAGGAGGAACTAGAGATCTATGTGCAGTCGCAGGGCCATCATCTCATTGCAATTACAGAGACATGGTGGGACAGCTCGCATGACTGGAACGCTGTCGTGGATGGCTATGTACTTTTTAGCAAAGACAGGCCTGCAAGGCGAGGTGGTGGAGTGGCTCTGTATGTCAGGGAGCAACTGGAACGTATCAAGCTCTGCCCGGGGACGGATGAAGAACAAGTCAAGAGCTTATGGGTTAGAATTAAGGGACAGCCTCATATGGGTGATGTTATTGTGGGTGTGTACTACAGACCACCTGACCAGGAAGAGGAAGTCAATGAGGCCTTCTACAGACAGCTGAAAGTAGCCTCACGATCACAGGCCCTGGTTCTCATGGGGGACTTCAACCACCCTGAATTCTGCTGGAGAGACCACACAGCCAGGCACACGCAGTCCAGGAGATTCCCGCAGAGCATTAATGATAACTTTTTGATGCAGGTGGTGGAGGAGCCACGAGGAGAGGTGTGCTGCTGGACCTTGTACTGACAAACAAAGAGGGACTGGTTGAAGATGTGAAGGTTGGGGGTAGCCTTGGCAGCAGTGACCATGAGACGGTGGAGTTCAGGATCCTGCATGGAGGATGCAGGGTAATAAGTAGGATCACAACCTTGGAGTTCAGGAGAGCTAACTTTGGCCTCTTCAAGGACCTACTTGGAGGAATCCCATGGGTCAGGGCTCTAGAAGGTAATGGGGTCCAAGAGAGCTGGTCACTATTTAAACATCACTTCCTCCATGCTCAGGATCGATGCACCCCCAGGAGTAAGAAATGAAGCAAAGGAGGCAGGAGACCCGCATGGATGACCAAGGAGCTTCTAGCAAAACTCAAATGGAAGAGAAAGGTCTATAGAATGTGGAAAGGGGGACAGGCCACTTGGGAGGAATACAGGAGCATTGTGAGAGCATGCAGGGAAGCAACGAGGCAGGCTAAGGTCCGCCTGGAATTAAATCTGGCAAGGAATGTCAAAGACAACAAGAAGGGCTTCTTCAAGTACATCAGTAGAAAACGGATGACTAGGGAAAATGTGGGGCCACTACTGAATGAGGTGGGTGCCCTGTTCGTCACCGAAAATCCGGGAGTAAAACCTCATAACACCAATGTAGTGTTAAAAGGTGGGCATTCTTTATTGCAGCGCTGGATGCACGGGGGATAATTCCACCGAATGTGCATACCTCATACCTTTTCATGCAGTTTATATAGATCAAAAATATGCATATTTATTTTATTTATACATATTCATTATTATTCTCTTTGGTGATTGGTGCAAATTTGCTCGCTTCCCATGTTATTGCGCAGACTCAGTCATCCTCTTCCATTTTTCTGAGTAGGTGGTATCACTGGAGTAGGTCGTCAATGGGTCGGTGGTCATGATCTCCCCCTGCCAGAATTACATTTTACCCACTCGGCTCGCAGTCTTGGCAGTCCTGGTTAGTTTTCTCAGTTCCCTACACAAAACCACGCTCCATCATTCTCTTCTGACAGAAACACATTGTCTATTGTTTTATTCGCATTAATGATTACCTACATCTATCCTGAACGACTTGCTTCGTATACTCAGTGTTCCCAGACCTAATGTCCAGTTGGATAGGGCTGTACAAGGAATATAACAGCATTTGTTCGTTGCCATGGTTAGCTGATTCTATCACCCTGGTTACATGGTGACATACGATACAGAGAAGGTGGAGTTACTGAATGCCTTCTTTGCTTCAGTCTTCAGTGCCAAGGCTGGCCCTCAGGCATCCCAGTCCCTGGAGGTAAGAGAGAAAGCCTTGGTTGAGGAGGACTGTGTGAGGGATCATTTAAGCGATCTGGACACCCACAAATCCACAGGCCTCAATAAGATGCACCCACGAGTGGTGAGGGAGCTGGCGGATGTCATTACTGAGCTACACTATCATCTTTGAAAGGTCCTGGAGGACAGGAGAAGTGCCCGAGGACTGGACAAAGGCCAGTGTCACTCCAATCTTCAAAAAGGGCAAGAAGGAGGACCCAGGGAACTACAGGCCGGTCAGCCTCACCTCCGTCCCGGGAAAGGTGATGGAGCAGCTCATCCTGGAGGTCATCATCAAGTAAGTGAAGGAGAAGGTGGTTATCAGGAGTAGTCAGCACGGATTCACCAAGGGGAAATCATGCTTGACCAATCTGATAGCTTTCTATGATGGTATGACCGGCTGGGTAGATGAGGGGAGAGCCGTGGATGTTGTCTACCTCGACTTCAGCAAGGCTTTTGACACTGTCTCACATAACATCCTCCTAGGGAAGCTCAGGAAGTGCGGGCTGGATGAGTGGACGGTGAGGTGGATAGAGAACTGGCTGAATGGCAGAGCTCAGAGGGTTGCGGCGCAGAGTCTAGTTGGAGGCCTGTAGCCAGGGGGGTTCCCCAGGGGTCAGTATTGGGCCCAGCCTTGTTCAACTTATTCCTCGGTGATCTTGATGAATGGACAGAGCGCACCCTCAGCAAGTTTGCTGATGACACAAAACTGGGAGGAGTGGTGGATACACTAGCAGGCTGTGCTGCCCTCCAGCGAGACCTGGACAGGCTGGAGAGTTGGACAGAGAGGAACCTCATGAAGTTCAACAAGGGCAAATGCAGGGTCCTGCACCTGGGGAGGAATAAACCCATGCACCAGTACAGGCTTGGGGCGGACCTGCTGGAGAGCAGCTCTGTGGAGAGGGACCTGGGTGTCCTGGTGGACGACAGGTTAATCATGAGCCAGCAGTGTGCCATGGCTGCCAAAAAGGCCAGTGGCATCCTGGGATGCATTAGGAGGAGTGTGGCCAGTAGGTCGAGGGAGGTTCTCCTTCCCCTCTACTCTGCCCTGGTGAGGCCCCATCTGGAGTACTGTGTCCAGTTCTGGGCTTCCCTGTTCAAGAAAGATGAGGAACTACTGGAGAGAGTCCAGCAGAGGGCTATGAAGATGATGAGGGGACTGGAGCATCTCTCCTACGAGGAAAGGCTGAGGGAGTTGGGCTTGTTTAACCTGGGGAAGAGAAGGCTGATAGGGGACCTTATAAATGCCTATGAATATCTCAAGGGTGGGTGTCAGGAAGATGGGCCCAGACTCTTTTCAGTGGTGCCCAGCGACAAGAGAAGGGGCAATGGGCACAAACTGAAGCATAGGCAGTTCTATCTGAACATGAGGAAGAGCTTCTTCCCTCTGAGGGTGACGGAGTACTGGACCAGGCTGCCCAAAGGGGTTATAAAGTCTCCTTCTCCGGAGATATTCAAGCCCCTCCTGGACAAGGTCCTGTGCAGCCTGCTGTAGGTGACCCTGCTTTGGCAGTGGGGTTGGACTACATGATCCCCAGAGGTCCCATCCAATCCCTACCATTCTGTGATTCGGTGTGAACTTGGTTTAGTGACAAAGAATAACAAGGACCTTGCTCTATCCTCTATGGCTACAGCCTCCTTGGGAGGTGCTTTTGGGAGTGTATTTTTCAGTATATGGTTTATGTGCTTGCCTCCTCACTGGTGCTTACCAAAGTTCTGTGAGCAACTGGCTAACGTGGGTGACTAGACTGCACTG
This sequence comes from Opisthocomus hoazin, assembly GCF_030867145.1. Taxonomy (NCBI): domain Eukaryota; kingdom Metazoa; phylum Chordata; class Aves; order Opisthocomiformes; family Opisthocomidae; genus Opisthocomus; species Opisthocomus hoazin. The sequence continues at coordinate 49,293,277 of NC_134453.1, read as the reverse complement.
AGAGTGCCTGGTGCTGAGCCTGGCATCCCGAAGTGGAGAGGGAAGGAGCTCTCAGGGCTTCTGCACTGTAACCTGTTCTGCAACTTGCTTGGTGAAGCAAGAAGGAGCCACTTACCCCCTTGTTATGGTTTAAACCCAGCTGGCATCTAAGCACCAGACAGCTGCTTGCTCACTCCCTCCCAGTGGGATGGGGGAGAGAATCAGAAGGGTAAAAATGGGAAAACAACTCGTGGGTTGAGATAAAGACAGTTTAATAGGGAAAGTAAAAGCCACTTGTGCAAGCAAAGCAAAACAATGAATTCATTCACTACTGCCCATCGACAGGCAGATGTTCAGCCATCTCCAGGAAAGAAGGGCTCCATCACACATGATGGTGACTTGGGAAGACAAACACCATCACTCCGAACATCCCCCTCTTCTTTCTTCTTCCCCTTGCTTTATGTGCTGAGCATGGTCATATGGTGCAGAATATCCCTTTGGTCAGTTGCGGTCAGCTGTCCTGGCTGTGTTTCCTTCCAACTTCTTGTGCACCCCCAGTCTACTCGCTGGTGGGATGGTGTGAGAAGCAGAAAAGATCTTGATTCTGTGTATGCACTGCTCAGCAATAGCTAAAACATCCCTGTTCTTCCACAATGTGAGACTCAGGCTCAAAATCCCTTTTCCTCACCACAGAACCATGCTGAACCTGGGAAAATGACCTCCTGATAAGCTACCTGGCAATCCCACCTCTTGTTAGTGCAGTGAAGGGCAGAAGCAGCCTGAAGCACAGCTATGCTGGGAAGAAGGCACAATAAATTTTCTTGGAAACTCCTGAAGATAGGACTAAAATTTGTGTTTCATTGTCCAGGGACATAATTCATCTATTAAAATCAAGAGATTAACAGTTCAGTCCCCAGGGGATGAGAGCCCAAAGAAGAAATCATATTTATTCCCTTAATAACGTGAATTCAGAGTACAGGGATATTTTCTTAGCATGGTTCCTTGCAGTCATCAACTCTCATGGATCATTTTAAGATCTGCTTTCCTCTCCCCAAGCTGTGCAAGTTCCTGATGTTAGTCTAGGGCTTCTTACAGCAGAGCTTATTAGCATGGGAGAAGGTATCACTGCACAAGAGAGCCTGAAGCTTTCAATCCACCAAGTGCAATGCAGAGGGACAACAATCGACAAAGCAAAGTTGCAAAAAGAGTTACTGGCTTTCACTGTCCTTTTCCATTAATAAAACCCACCACAGGGCGATTGGCTCTGGCTTCCTTTCCATTGTCATAAAGCTGGAATCAAATAATTTGACTGCTTTTATTGGCAAAACTTTGCTCCATCAGTGACATCAAAATGCAGGAGGTGGCTGAGGGATCACCAGCAGCGCAGGACAGAGCAGGCTTTCTGGGTGAAAGGAGTCTTCAGTCAGTGCCCCTCCTGATGTCACCGAAAATCCGGGAATAAAACCTCGTAACACCAATGTAGTGTTAAAAGACAGGCATTCTTTATTGCAGCACTGGATGCACGGGGGATAATTTCACCCAACGTGCATACCTCATACCTTTTCCATGCAGTTTATATAGATCAAAAATATGCATATTTATTTTATTCATGCATATTCAATATTATTCTCTTTGGCGATTGGTGTAAACTTCTCTCGCTTCTTACGTAAATTGTTGGGCAGACTCAGCTACCCTCTTCCATTGTTCCTTTTTGAGGAGGTGGTATTACTTGAGTAGGGGGTCTGTGAGTCGGTGGTCGCGATCTCCCCCTGCCAGAATTACCTTTTACCTATTAGGCTCGCAATCTTGGCAGTCCTGGTCAGTTTCTTCAGTCCGCTTCACAGAACCACACTCCATCATTTCTCTTTGTCATTCGGGTATTCTCCATATATGCTTACACCAACTTTAGGTGTTTTCTAAGCATAGTGTGTATATATATGTATGTATATATAAATGTGTGTGTGTGTATGCATATATGTTTACTAGAATCTCTTGGCAATAACATTTATAAAGTTGGATTTTTGTTGGGTTGTTTTCCAGACAATAGGAGACATTAAATGGAGCCCAACTGTTAATTTATTGAGAAGTCTAAACAGTATTAGTACTACTAGCGTAGTACTACCAGGGCAGTGTAGAGGGGAAGGAGAACCTCCCTCGACCTACTGGCCACACTCCTCCTAATGCATCCCAGGATCCCATTGGCCTTCTTGGCAGCCAGGGCACACTGCTGGCTCATGGTTAACCTGTCGTCCACCAGGACATCCAGGTCCCTCTCCACAGAGCTGCTCTCCAGCAGGTCCACCCCAAGCCTGTACTGGTGCATGGGGTTGTTCCTCCCCAGGTGCAGGACCTTGCACTTGCCCTTGTTGAACCTCATCAGGTTCCTCTCTGCCCAACTCCCCAGCCTGTCCAGGTCACGCTGAATGGCAGCACAGCCTTCTGGTGTATTCACCACTCCTCCCAGTTTTGTGTCATCAGCAAACTTGCTGAGGGTACATTCTAACTCTTCATCCAGGCCATTGATGAAGAAGTTAAACAAGACTGGGCCCAGTACTGACCCTTGGGGGACACCACTAGTCACCGCCCTCCAACTAGACTCAGTGCCGCTGATGACAACCCTCTGAGTTCTGCCATTCAGCCAGTTCTCAATCCACCTCACCGACCACTCATCCAACCCACACTTCCTGAGATTCCCTAGGAGGCTGTGATGGGAGACCGAGTCGAAAGCCTTGCTGAAGTCGAGGTAGACAACATCCACGGCTCTCCCTTCGTCTACCCAGCCAGTCATGCCATCGTAGAAATCTATCAGATTGGTCAGGCATGATTTCCCCTTGGTGAATCTATGCTTCCTGCTCCTGATAACCTTCTTTTCCTCCACTTGCTTGATGATGACCTCCAGGATAAGCTGCTTCATCACCTTTCCTGGGATGGAGGTGAGGCTGACCGGCCTGTAGTTCCCTGGGTCCTCCTTCTTGCCCTTTTTGAAGACTGGAGTGACATTGGCCTTTCTCCAGTCCTCGGGCACCTCTCCTGTCCTCCAGGACCTCTCAAAGATGATGGAGAGTGGCTCAGCAATGACATCCGCCAGCTCCCTCAGCACTCGTGGGTGCATTCCATCGGGGCCCATGGATTTGTGGACGTCCAGATCGCTTAAGCGATCCCACACACAGCCTTCCTCGACCAAGGGAAAGTCATCCTCTCTGTGGGCTTCTTTTATCTCCGGGGCCTGGGATTCCTGAGGGCCTGCCTTTGGCACTGAATACTGAAGCAAAGACGGCATTCAGTAGCTCTGCCTTCTCTGCATCCTCCATCACCAGGACACCCGCCTCATTCAGCAGCAGCCCCACATTGTCCCTAGTCTTCCTTTTGCTGCTGATGTAGTTGAAGAAGCCCTTCTTGTTGTCTTTGACATCCCTTCCCAGCTTCAATTCCAGGTGGGCCTTGGCCTTCCTCGTCGCATCCCTGCACTCTCTGACCACATTCCTGTACTCTTCCCAAGTGGCCTGTCCCTCTTTCCACATTCCATGGACCTTTCTCTTCCACCTGATCTCTGCTATAAGCTCCTTGTTCAACCATGCAGGTCTCCTGCCTCCTTTGCTAGATTTCTTTCTCAGGGGGATGCACCGCTCCTGAGCATGGAGGAAGTGACGTTTAAACAGCGACCAGCACTCTTGGACCCCCCTGCCTTTGAGAGCCCTGGCCCACGGGATTCCTCCTAGTAGCTCCTTGAAGAGGCCAAACTCAGCCCTCCTGAGGTCCAAGGTTTTGATCCTACTTATCACCCTGCTTCCTCCATGCAGGATCCTGAACTCCACCATTTCATGGTCACTGCAACCGAGTCTATCTCCAGCCTTCACATCCTCCACCAGTCCCTCCTTGTTTGTTAATACAAGGTCCAGCAGAGCGCCTTTCCTTGTTGATTCCTCCACCACTTGCATCAGAAAGTTATCATCGATGCTCTGTAGGAACCTCCTGGATTGCGCCTGCCTAGCTGTATGGTCTTCCCAGCTGATGTCAGGGTGGTTGAAGTCCCCCATGAGAACCAGGGCCTGTGATTGTGAGGCTGCTTGCAGCTGCCTGTAGAAGGCCTCATCAACTTCCTCTTCCTGGTCAGGTGGCCTGTAGTACACACCCACAATAACATCACCCATATGAGGCTGTCCCTTAATTCTAACCCACAAGCTCTCAACTCATTTCTCATCTGCCCCCAGGCCAAGCTCAATGCATTCCAGTTGCTCCTTCACATATAGAGCAACTCCCCCACCTCTCCTTGTTGGCCTGTCTTTCCTAAAGAGTCTGTAGCCATCCATAACAGCATGCCAGTCATGCGAGTTGTCCCACCACGTTTCTGTGATGGCGACCAAGTCGTAGCCATCCTGCTGTATAGTGGCTTCCAGCTCCTCCTGTTTATTGCCCATGCTACGTGCATTGGTATAGACACACTTGAGCTGGGCTGTCAATCTCACCCCTGACCCTGGCACGCCAAGCCTAGGCTCATCCCTAGTGAGCTGCGCGATGTCCCCTTGCCTCTTCGAACCAAGTATAAAGCCCTCTCAATGAGCCCCACCAGCTCGTGGCCACGAATCCTTTTTCCCCTTTGAGATAGCTGCACTCCGTGATCAAAGCCAAAATTTGACCGATGGCACCAGTCCCTGAGCCATTTGTTAATCAGGTGAGTTTTCCTGCCCCTTTCAGTGCTGTTCCCTGCCACTGATGGGATTGAGGAAAACACCACCTGTGCCCCTGATCCCTCAACCAGTTGCCCCAGTGCCCTGAAGTCCCTTTTGATGTCCTTGGGACTTCTCTCTGCTATCTCGTCCCCGCCAACATGCGTTACCAAGAGGGGTAATGTTCCCCAGCAAAGAAGGGCAAGTAAGTAGAAGAGGATTTTGAGGAAGTAGAAGTTAATTCTGACGAAGAGGATGAGGTAGAGTTCCTATAGTGGGGAGAAATCAATGCGCTTATTGTAAAAAGGAGGGACACTGGAAAACAAACTGCCCATCCCGACAGGGAATAGAAAGGGCTGACTTCGCTTTGACGGCAATAAGTGCACTTAACACTGGGGAATGAAGGGTACAGGAGGAATCTTCCCCAGCAGAACCTATGGTTAAAATACAGCTGGGGGAAGATCAAACTGAAATAGGATTCTTAGTAGACACAGGGGCTGCTTATTCGGTTTTGAATGAAACTGTTGTTGAACTGAGTAACAAGAAAATCTAAGTTGTTGGTGCGACTGGTAATTCTGGAACTAGGCCAGTCTTCAAGCCTTTAACATGTAAGATTAGAAAACAATGGGTAACATATCAATTCTTGTATTTACCAGGGGCTCCAAAACCCTTGCTAGGGTTAGATTTGTTAGAAAAATTGGAGGTGGAAATACAATTTAAAGATGGGGAAGTCAATGTGTTAATTCCTGAATCTAAACTTGTACAAGTGTAACCAATGTGATGGAATCGGTTGACCATAAACATGAACAATGCTGCTATGTTCCTGGTACAGCCCTACCCACCTAGACATTAGGTCTGGGAACAGAGGGTCTATTCTCTAGGTAACCACTAATGCTAAACATAGTAGGTAATTGTGTTTCTGGCAAGAGAAATGATGGAGTGTGGTTCTGTGAAAAGGACTGAAGAAACTGACCAGGTTTGCCAAGATTGCGAGCCTAATAGGTAAAAGGTAATTTCGGCAGGGGGAGATGGCGACCACCGACTCACAGACCCCCCGCTGAAGTAATACCACCTACTCAAAAAGGAACAATGGAAGAGGGCAACTGAGTCTGCACAACAATCTGCGTAAGAAGTGAGAAAAGTTTACACCAATCGCCAAAGAGAATAACACTGAATATGCATGAATAAAATAAATATGTATATTTTTGATCTATATAAACTGCATGGAAAAAGTATGAGGTATGCACGTTCGGTGGAATTATCCCCCGTGCATCCGGCGCTGCAATAAAGAATGCCTGCCTTTTAACACTACATTGGTGTTACGAGGTTTTATTCACGGATTTTCGGTGACACAAGCAACTGTGTTCCTATTGCAGCAAGATAAAACTTTAGAAATCGGCATTCCAGCAGAAGTGGAAAATGCAGTAATACCCCTTGTATGGGCCGGAGAAGTCCCTGGTAAAAGCTAAGAACATTGAATCGGTAAAAATTGAACTCAAAGCAGGAGCCAGGCTGGTAAGGCAAAAACAATATCCTTTGAAACTAGAAGCTACAATTGGGTTAATGCCAATTATTGAAAAATTTGTAAAATATGGTTTGTTGAGAAAATGTGAATCAGAATACAACACCCCCACCTTGCCAGTGAAAAAGGCAGATCGAAAAAGTTATCGATTGGTCCAGGATTTAAGGGCTATTAATCAAATTGTTCAGGATATTCATCCAGTAGTTGCAAACCCATACACTTTACTGAACACGATAAATGAAAGACAAGAACAGTTTACAGTTATAGATCTGAAAGATGCCTTTTTCTGCATACCTCTCAAGCGAGAAAGTCAAAAAATATATGCCTTTGAGTGGGAAAATCCGGAAACTAGTTGCAAGTCACAGAACACTTGGGCAGTGTTGCCACAAGGATTTAAAAATAGTCCTACAATATTTGGAAATCAATTAGCTAAAGAATTGGAAACATGGAAAAGAAGACGAGACAAGGACTGTGTTGCAGAATGTCGATGATATTCTAATTGCAGCCATAACCCGGGAACAATGTTTACAATTAACTATTGTAATCGATGGCCTTGCTGGACTTGTCAAATGCAAGACTAAAGACATGCCCGGACTGAGGTGTCAAGAGCCCAATAGTTAACAAAGGGAGCAATTAGCTGGTGCTTATCTTATCAGACAGAATGGGGGATAGTGCATCACTGTAAACCAAGTGATCTGTGGGGCACCTTGGAGGCTGCACAGCCAGAGATTGCTTCAGATAAAGAACAGATGGCCCCCGGAAATGCATACCAAGATGCCTGCTCCAAAGGCACGTCAAACTGCTGAGTCCCGCTTCTGATGACATTCCATGCCAAGAGACAATCGATACACAATAATTGACTTAGTCCCACCTCGCAAAAAGATTTCCCAAACATATAAAAATTGGCACTTGAAAACTTTCTTTGGGAGGAGGAGCCAAGCAAGAACTTTACCTGACGGACGGGTCGACAGGTCTGAACCTCTCTTCCCCCCCCAAGAAGGGGCGCCTTTTTGGTAAGAGTCGCACCTCTGACTTTGTCAGACGTATCCCCAGGAATACATTGCTAACTAAAGCGCTAAACCGTTACTTTGAGCTCAACTTTTGTAGACAGTGCATTTATCAACGGCAATTCCGAATCTGTGATACCTGTTGCTTGAATAAATTGCCTATTGCTTCAACTTTGCGAAACTGTTTCAGTGAAAGTCCTTGAAGGGGCTCTGGCAGGCAAGTTGCATCTGAGAAGTGGCTACACACTTAACCCTTTAGACATAAACCGTTGACCAAGTCTGGGACTAGGAGTAGATCCAGCCGCACCTAGACTATCCTCTGAGAGAGAGTTTAGAAAGCAAGGGGGTCTGCTCTGAACCTCGTGACTCAACGGGAGGGCTCTCCTTTTGCCGCTTATCAGACTCCCCTTACCCTCCTTTAACGCGACAGTAAAAAGATTGGCGTAGTCGGCAGGATTGCCATGGATAAAATGCTACAAAAAATAGAAGTGTGCACCATCACAAGCAGGAATTGCATGGGCCCAGAAATTCTGGAAAGATGAGGATAAAGTGGTACAAGGTATAAAACAATGTCTAAGTGAGCAAAAGATCAAAAAAACTAAAGGCAAAAAATTTATTTGTGCTGTATTAGGGGCTTGCCTATCTTGTGTGCAGAAAGAAATTAAAGAGTCCCCACTGCCTGAAAAAATTGCAGATGTAGAATATGCTGCACTAAAATCGGAAAAAGAAGCATTAAAAACATCACTGACTTTTTGTTATGGTTTGCCTGCGGCCGGCAACAAAATCGCCACGTGGCCGCCCCTCCCACTGCCAGGGAGCAGAGGAGAATGGAAAGAAACAGGCAGAAACTGGTGGGTCGGGATAAGGGCAGTTTAACAGAACAGCAAACAAAGGGAACAAGAACAACAACGATACAGATAAGGGGAAAACACAACACAAACCGCACAACCCAGAGAGTCGTTCTCCCACACCCCCGCCGTGCCCTCCCGAGCTGTGAGTGAGTTCCCGCCCCCCAGCTCCCCCCCACCGGAACCCAGCATGACGGCACATGGTATGGAATGCCCTGCTCTGTTTGACCAGGTGGGGTCAGCCCCCTGCCCACGGCTGTGCCCCTTCCTGGATTCCGGTGAAAATTAACCCTGTCCTGGCCGAACCCAGGACATTATCCATCCCTTATTCCATACCATCTACGTCATGCCCAGGTCCCCCATTGTCCAGTTGATCACCACCACTTCTCCTGTCTCCAGATATCATTCCCTTAGTCTATGGATCATCACCATAAAGTGTCCGTTGAGTTCATTTAATCCATGACTTTGGGCTCCATCTGTCATAACGGTCTTCCGTGGCAGGAGAGGTGATCTGTGGTGGTGAGCGGTCACTTGCTGCTTCTGGAGCTCACGGCTGATGTATCTGGTGCGGCCTGTGCCCACAGTCTGCAGGAGATGTTGATCTTGATGAAGTTGCTGGGTGCCAGTTGTTGAAAACCAGGTCCAGTTCCATCATCGCTGTGCTCTGCTAGGTTTCATTAAAAAGTCCATCCTTCTTTAATCTAGACAATTCTTACTATGCTACTACTGGTATAACATATAACGATTATAACAGTGATAAAAGACAGTGACAGGGTTATTCAGCAATTAACTTTATACAATTTATTTATTGACTATTCTCACCCAAAATCAAACCCCCATGAGGTACACATCGGACTTCCCCATCCTTCCGCATTACCCACCAGGTACACCCAGGTCCTTGAGCAAAAGCAATCCTACGGATGGGCTTGCCTTTGCCCAAGGCAGGACTAACCTAAACTGTCTTCCCTAACATGTTCCACATGTGCACTACAAGGACTTTATCCCCTTCTACGGGGTGCTGAGGTTTTGACTGGGCAGGACCATCCCGGTTGGTGGATCCTCTGGTGTTAACCAACCAGGTGGCCTTTGCTAAATGAGTATCCCAATTTTTGAAAGTCCCACCCCCCATTGCTCTCAAGGTGGTTTTTAGCAGCCCATTGTACCGTTCGATCTTTCCAGAGGCTGGTGCATGGTAGGGGATGTGATACACCCACTCGATACCGCGTTCTTTGGCCCAGGTATCTATGAGGCTGTTACGAAAATTAGTCCAGTTGTCCGACTCAATTCTTTTGGGAGTGCCATGTTGCCACAGGACTTGTTTTTCCAGGCCCAGGATGGTATTCCGGGCGGTGGCATGGGGCACAGGGTGGGTTTCCAGCCATCCGGTGGTGGCCTCCACCATTGTGAACACATAGTGCTTGCATTGGCGGGTTTGTGGCAGTGTGATGTAGTCAATCTGCCAAGCCTCCCCATATTTATATTTTAGCCATCGTCCTCCATACCACTGAGGTTTTACCCACTTGGCTTGCTTGATTGCAGTGCATGTTTCACATTCATGGATAACCTGTGCGATGGTGTCCATGGTCAAGTCCACCCCTCGGTCACGAGCCCATCTGTATGTCGCATCTCTTCCTTGGTGGCCCGAGGTGTCATGGGCCCACCGAGCTATAAAGAGTTCACCCTTATGTTGCCAGTCCAGATGCACCTGAGCCACTTCAATCTTAGCAGCCTGATCCACCTGGTGGTTGTTTTGATGTTCTTCAGTGGCCCAACTCTTAGGGATGTGGGCGTCCACGTGACGGACTTTTACAACCAACTGCTCCAGCCGGGCAGCAATATCTTGCCACAATGGGGCAGCCCAGATGGGTTTACCTCTGCGCTGCCAGTTGTTCTTCTTCCATTGCTGCAGCCACCCCCACAAGGCATTGGCCACCATCCAAGAGTCGGTGTAAAGACAGAGCACTGGCCACTTCTCTCGACTGGCAATGTCTAAAGCCAGCTGGATGGCTTTCACCTCTGCAAACTGCCTTGACTCACCTTCTCCCTCTGCAGTTTCCGCGACTTGTCATGTAGTGTTGTGGCGCGGGCTCAAGGACTCGACCAATACCATCCATAACAGTCAACTTTATTAGCAGAGGATCTGGATTATATAGAGATCACTCGGTTATGATTAGTCACTATACATAAACACTCTGTAGAGCACTCAGTTATGATTGGTCACTATGCATAAAACATCTATCAATAAAACACCCGGGTTACATAAGCAGTACTCAACTGTGGTTGGTCATTATTCATAGAACGACTGTTTACCTGCAGCTGGCCTGAGAATGATTGTCTTTCCCACAGCCAGCCTGGGAAATGTCTGTTTTCCCGCAGCCGACCTGAGAATGGCCTTGAGGCCTGTGCTGCTTGAAGCCTGTGCTGATACAAACCAATCAAGTCCATATTCAGAGTGTCTGGGTTCTCACAATATGTCCCTGTTCTTCCAGAAACCCTACAAATCCCCCTTTTTGTTTTTGAGCAACCCAGATACCATTAAACGTCTTCTTAACCACCTTTATGGCACAACTTATCAAACATCCAAAAATGCATACCGTGATCAGAATTGTAACCAGCATCGCTATTCCCTGTTTGTCCAGATCCGCCAACCACACACAGATGCTTAGGTGATTAAGCCAAGTCTGTCAACCCTGACTCTACCTTAATGGCGTTCAGATTTTGTTGTAAATGATATAATTGCTTGTGGATTGATTTTGAGTGGTCCGACAGATTCATGCAACACATTCTATCTAAATCCTCACACCCATGACCATGTGCTAAAAGCAGAAAATCGATTGCCACTCTATTTTGTAATACTGCATGCCGAACACTATCCATATCTTGAGTTAACTCTGATATCATTTTTGACGTTGTATTTATTTCCTTAGCTACTAAACACGCTAGCCTCCCTATATCCGTTAAAGCCTTTGAAGCAGCTCCCCAAGGTAACAACAGTGACAATGCCACTCTTTCTGCTCTGTCATAGAGTGATAGGTTCCCATCGCACTGTGGCGTCAATTTTTCAAGCGCTTGTTTTGCCCTTGTATGATTATTCAGGATACTCTTAGGTGGGGCAAACATAATTAATTTCCCAAAATAACACGGCCCCCCTATGGCTCGCTTTGGAATGCCTTGCCATGCTCTATCTCCGCAGATCAAAAAATACCCTGGGGGAATGGCTTTAGCTGAATTGTTTACCCATACACTTATTTTCAGATTCTTTATCCCTGCTCCTGCTGACCCATTGCAGTAGTCATCCTTGGTTTTGTAATTGTAAGCTGGTTTCGACTCATTTTTCTTACCTAATTGCATTTGTTGACTGGTCACATTGGTCCACCCTATCCAATCAAACCTACAATAACGGCTAATTCCCGTGAAAGCGCCTCCAGCAAAGTGGAAGCAAGATTCATTCAAACATGGATCCAAGGAGATCTATCTCCTGTGGATCCCACGGTAGGGAAACATTTAAGGCATTAATCACAAGAGTGGCCGCATAGCCTCTGCAAGGCAGCTTTTGTTGCTGAGGTCCGTGATATGTTTCTAGTCGAGAGCAGCTGGCATTCACCACTGCCTCCCATAGAATGGTCTCATTTGAAACCCAACCCTTCCAATCGTTTGCGTCCCAATATGGCGTTCCAATTAGGCATGTTCTAAAAGGATCAGGTACCGATTGCATAGAAATACAAAATGATGTTTGATTGGTCCGATTCACAAAGGTTAACCACATATTAGACCTAGGGTTAATCTTGTGCATCGCCTCTACCTCGTGAGGCCTCATTAACCCCAATAAGGCACTTATCAGTCCTATTAGCACTCTCGAGGCATCCTTCTGCAACTCTGTCGCCCTCGCTTCCTTCTCTTCTCCCATTCTTCGGGTCGCACACACCACGATCTCGTAGCAGAAAAAATGATCCCTCCGTGCTGCTTACCTACAATTTGATTATTAAGAATAAAGTAACAGTGGTTACAAAGCTTAACTACCTTATAAAGCATAACAATAATAACCTTTGTTTCTTAATTTTCAATTAACGCTACAAATTTTACAAGTAGTCGCTCATGCCCCAACACAAATCCTAGCGCTGAGGCTAAAAACACTGCTCTGGGCACCTAATAAGCATTGCAGGAATTGTTCTGCCCACTGGGAATGGGTGAACAGATCCACCTGCAACTGGCTCCGTGGGCACAACCAATGATTAGAATCATCTCCCCTTTCTTGAAACTCTCCATCTCTCCCCTTTTACATGAGCTACAGAGCAGTTTTACCTACGGCCCACACCTCACCCCACGTGTCGAGCTGTGCAACTGCTATCCTCGCCAGATAGCTCACACGGGGATCCAGATTTGCAAATCCCCAAACAACTACCACGAATCCCTCAGGTCCGCTTCCTCTACAAAGATAAAATCAAGACGTTTCAGTGGGTGAAGTGCAGTCAGCCATGGCTTCAGTTTGTTGGTCAGCCGCTTTTGAAACCGTTGCAGATTCAGCGCCACTTCCTCCCAAGTCATTCAGCCATGGCTTAACCCACCTTGCTGGCACCCATCGAGGTCCTGCTTCTGTCAAGACACAAACATAACCTCTGCCAGTCAATTTCACCTCCACTGGTCCCTTCCATTCTCCTGAAGTTAAGTCACGATACAAGACTTTGGCAGGCGTTGACCCCTGCACTCCTGGTTGCAAGGACAACTGATGCACCACTATAGGGGGAGACCCCCTACCTTCTGTGAGGCGTAAATAGTTCAGCACATACAGCGCTTTTGCAACACACTCCGTCGGGCTCTCCCAAGTTTTCCCTTTTTGCTTTTTCAAAAGCGATTTTAGGATCCTGTGAGCCCCCTCGACTATAGCTTGACCTGTGGACGAGTGCGGAATACCAGTAATGTGGCGAACGCCCCACATCTGACAAAACCGCGCAAATGTTCTAGATGTATAAGCTGGTCCATTGTCCGTCTTTAACTCTTGTGGAATTCCCAACACAGAAATGGCAACGTGCATATGTTTAATTGCATGTTTAGCAGTTTCCCCTGTCTGAACTGTTGCCCACATTGCGTGTGAAAAGGTATCGATGGATACATGAACATACCTGAGCCAACCAAATTCGGGGACGTGAGTAACATCCATCTGCCATACTTGCAGTGCCTTCAAACCTCGTGGGTTGACACCCAATCCCAATCCAAAACCCACCTTCTGACAGGCTGAGCAGGACTGCACAATCCCCCTTGCGTCTCCCACCGAGATGCTAAACTGTTTTGCAAGCATTTTGTCCGATTGATGGAAAAAATCGTGAGACAGATGGGCTTGCTCAAACAGCTTTACCGCTCCTAGTTGCTCTACACTTACCAACCAGTCTGCGGCATTGTTGCCTATTGCCAAATCTTGATTAAATTGATGGCTGCGAATGTGGGTAATAAAATAAGGATGTTGCTGTTGGCCTAAGAGATGAGACAATTGTAATAACAAGACATACAGAGTATTGTTCTTGATCTGCCTCACCATCGCTTTTTCCAGGCGACCTGTGACACCTACAACATACAAAGAATCGGAGACAACATTAAGAGGTTCATTTTGCCGATGATGAAATGCCCATACTACTGCTTTTAATTCAAGGGTTTGTAGCGAATCACTCTCCTGACCCTGCAAGACATGATAGTACCACTGACCTGCCAAATTCCACATGACCGCCCCCCTTTTTGATTTTCTTCCGGCATCTGTAAATACTGTTATGCCTTGCACTGGTGTCTCTGATCTACTGGGTTTTTCTTCAAATTCCTGCGCCTGAAGCAGAGGTAACCATTTTTCAGAGGGGTAATGATTAGAAATTTTTCCTGGGAAACCTGCAATCGCTATCTGTACTAGGTCGGTGGTGGTCACCAGCCATTGCCAATAACTTTGGACTATAGGCAAGTATATTACTGTTGGCTCCAGACCCGACAGATCAATGATTCTTTGTTGGCCTTTTATCACCAGGTTCGCCAACAATTCCACTCGAGTGCAGACCGTCGTTTTCGGGTTAAATGATGTAAATAACCACTCAAAGATTCGAACTCCGAATGTTTCTTTCTGATTTTCTGACAAATGCCTATGCCCTCCTGCTTGACATGATGTTCCCAATAATGGCATCAATGGTGCTAGGTCATCATTTGTGATCCCACAGACTGCTCTAACCCATTGAATGTCCCCTAAGAGTTTCTGCACATCTGTTAAGGTCTTTATTTTTGAGTTTAGCTCTACCTTCTGTGGCCCCACAGCCCCTCCTGTGATGATCCAGCCCAGAAACAACCATGGCCCCTTCTTCTGAACCTTTTCGGGTGCTATCTTCAACCCCCTGAGCTTAAGCTCCCGTTGGAGTTCCCGTAATATGAGCTCTGACTCTGTTTTCTCTCCTGCAATCAGTATGTCGTCCATGTAGTGATAAACTAATAGGTTCTTGTGTTTTATTCTAAATGGCTGCAAGGCCCAAGTGACAAACATTTGGCATATGGTAGGCGAATTTTTCATGCCCTGTGGCAGGACCACCCAGTGGTATCTTCTCGCTGGTCCCCCCTTATTTACCTCGGGTATGGTAAACGCTAATTTTTCAGCACCATCTGGATGCAAGGGTATGGTAAAAAAGCAATCTTTTAGATCGATAACTAACAATTCCCAATTTTCTGGAATCATAACTGGAGATGGCAGCCTCGGTTGTAGGGCTCCCATGTCTTGCATTACCTCATTGACTGCTCGCAAATCATGAAGCAGTCTCCATTTTCCTGATTTTTTCTGGATCGTAAAAATGGGAGTGTTCCATGGACAAGTGGACGGAACAATATGGCCCGCTTTCAGTTGTTGATCAGTTAAGTCATTAATGATGTGCAGCCTGTCTTGCTTCAGCGGCCATTGGTCCACCCATACAGGTGTTGTAGTGGTCCAGGTGAGCTTAATGGTTGGCTGCTGCGCAATGGCCACTCCTAAAAATTCTGAGTGACAAGTTTTACTCCCATTTGTGACAATACATCTCTCCCCAACAGGGCAATTGGCATGGCCATTACATAAGGTCGAGTGGTCACACTCTTACCATCCCTAAATCCAATCTTGTCTACACAACGAGTCACTGGAGATCCGGAAGATGGTGGCGTAGGCAGAGGAAGTGAAGGATACAGTCACGGCACAGGATCCGGTGATGTGGGACGATCGGGAGAGGCGTTGGTGGCGTCTGGCCGGTCTGCGGGTGGCGGCACCTCAGTGCACCCCTCTCAGTGGCGCGGTGGCGGTGGCAGCGATTCCGGCGGTGGGGGTGGAAACTCCTGCGCCAGCGGGTCGCTCCACGCGTACTTCTGCTCCTGGACCGCAGGTTCCCCTGCCTCCACAGGCTGCTGACTCGGACCCCCTCCTGCTTTCACAGGCGGCATAGGGATACGAGGACCCTGAAACAGCAGACTTGTTGCCGAGCAGGACTCTCCTTCGGGTGTTAATGCAGTGAAAGCAGAAGCGGCGGCTCCCCTCTCAGCTATCATAGCTTTTAAAGTCTCATGTATCAACCTCCACAACGTGGAGAATTTGCTCGCTTCCTTGGATCCCGTACTAATTTCTTCCCACAGTTTCGTTCCTATATCCGCCCATGTCTGAACTTCAAAGGCAGCATTAACTGAGGGGATTAAGTCTTTTCTCCGTGCCCAAAGCAACAGAGACTTCAAGGTAGCCGAGTCATATTGTAACCCTCTCACGGAGAGGATGTGTTGGAGGAGTTTAACCACTGCTGACTCTTCCTTTGTCAGTGTGGACCACATCTCCTCCCTGACCGCCTGCTTGATCAGGGCAGGGTTTCCAGGAATTCTTTTCCCAAATGGTGCGCTAGCAACTCCCAAGTGCCGGGGCAGCACTCACCTTCGGCCGGCCTCTGCTCCCTCAGGGTTCGGTCTCCCTGGAGAATTCAGCCGTCGACGCTAGTGCCGATCCGGGGGTCGAGCCCTCAGTCTTCGGTCTTCCTGGAGAAATCAGCCGTCGATGCTAATGCCTATCTGAGGGTCCCTGTTCGGGCGCCATTTGTTGCGGCGCGGGCTCAAGGACTCGACCAATATGATCCATAACAGTCCACTTTATTAGCAGAGAAACTGGATTATATAGAGAGCACTCGGTTATGATTAGTCACTATACATAAACACTCTATAGAGCACTCAGTTATGATTGGTCACTATGCATAAAACATCTATCAATAAAACACCCGGGTTACATAAACAGTACTCAACTGTGATTGGTCATTATTCATAGAATGTCTGTTTTCCTGCAGCCGGCCTGAGAATGGCCTTGAGGCCTGTGCTGCTTGAAGCCTGTGCTGATACAAACCAATCAAGTCCATATTCAGTGTCTGGGTTGCTCACAATATGTCCCTGTTCTTCCAGAAACCCCACAGTATAGGACTCCATACAGCAGCCTTCCACCTCCGCTGCTTCCCCACAATACGACAGGACCCATCCGTGAACAGGGCATACTGCTTCTCATTTTCTGGCAGCTGGTTATACAGTGGGGCCTCTTCAGCACCTGTCACCTCCTCCTCTGGCGATACTCCAAAATCTTTCCCTTCTGGCCAGTCCATGATTACCTCCAGAATTCCTGGGCGACTGGGGTTTCCCATTCGGGCGCGCTGGGTGATCAGCGCGACCCACTTACTCCACGTAGCATCGGTGGCATGATGCGTAGAGGGGACCCTCTCTTTGAACATCCAGCCCAGGACCGGCAGTCGTGGTGCTAGGAGGAGCTGTGCTTCAGTGCCGACCACTTCTGAAGCAGCTTGAATGCCTTCATATGCTGCCAGAATCTCTTTTTCAGTGGGAGTATAGCGGGCCTCAGATCCTTTGTATCCCCGGCTCCAAAACCCCAGGGGTCGACCTCGAGTCTCCCCTGGTGCTTTCTGCCAGAGACTCCAGGTTGGGCCATTCTCCCTGGCTGCGGTGTAGAGCACTTTTTTAACATCTTGCCCTAACCGAACTGGACCAAGGGCTACGGCATGAACTATCTCCCGTTTAATTTGTTCAAATGCCTGTCATTGCTCAGGGCCCCATTCAAAATAATTTTTCTTCCGGGTCACGTGGTACAGAGGACTTACAATCTGGCTGTAATTTGGGATGTGCATCCTCCAAAAACCCACAACACCTGAGAAGGCCTGTGCTTCCTTTTTGCTGGTTGGTGGAGACATAGCTGCTATTTTGTTGATGACATCCATTGGCATTTGATGGCGCCCATCCTGCCATTTTATTCCCAAAAACCGGATTTCTTGCGCAGGTCCTTTGCCTTTACTTCGCTTAATGGCGAAACCGACTTTCAGAAGGATCTGAACTATTTTCTCCCCTTTCTCAAAAACTTCCTCTGCTGTGTCACCCCATACAATGATGTCTTCGATGTACTGCAGATGTTCTGGAGCTTCACCCTTTTCCAGTGCAGTCTGGATTAGTCCATGGCAAATGGTGGGACTGTGTTTCCACCCCTGGGGCAGTCGATTCCAGGTGTACTGGATGCCCCTCCAGGTGAAAGCAAACTGTGGCCTGCACTCTGCTGCCAAAGGGATGGAGAAGAATGCATTAGCGATGTCAATTGTAGCATACCACTTGGCTGCCTTTGACTCCAGCTGATATTGAAGTTCTAGCATGTCTGTCACAGCAGCACTCAGCGGTGGTGTGACTTCATTCAGGCCACGGTAGTCTATTGTCAGTCTCCACTCTCCAATAGATTTTCTCACTGGCCATATGAGACTTTTAAAGGGTGAGCGAGTTTTGCTGATCACTCCTTGACTCTCCAGCTGGCGGATTAGCTGATGAATGGGGATAAGGGAGTCTCGGTTGGTACGATACTGTCGCTGTTGCACCGTTGTGGTCGAGATTGGCACCTGTTGTTCTTCAACCCTCAGCAACCCCACAACGGAAGGATCCTCCGAGAGACCAGGCAAAATGGACAGCTGTTTAATTCCTTCCGTCTCCAAAGCAGCTATGCCAAAAGCCCACCGATACCCCCTTGGGTCCTTGAAATACCCTCTCCTAAGATAGTCTATCCCAAGGATGCACGGAGCCTCGGGGCCAGTTAGAATGGGGTGCTTCTGCCACTCCTTCCCAGTGAGGCTCACTTCAGCCTCCAGTACACTCAGCTCTTGGGAACCCCCCCCCCGTCACTCCCGAAATGCAAATGGACTCTGACCCTTTGAAATCTGATGGCATTGAAGTACACTGTGCACCAGTGTCCACTAGAGCTTTATACTCTTGTGGATCTGACGTGCCAGGCCACCGAATCCACACCGTCCAATAAACGCGGTTGTCCCTTTCCTCCACCTGGCTGGAGGCAGGGCCCCTCTAATCCTGGTCAGAGAATTTGCTGCTCACCTGCTGTAAAAATGACTTGGAGGTCCCTTCCAGAGGATCGGAATCAAGATCAAACTGTCTACCTGGTCTGGAGAGCTGACTACTGGAAACTGGAGCGGCATTTTTCCTAACAAATCCCCTTTGGTGATTGTTTTACCTCGCAACTCACACACTCGTGCCTCTAGACTTGAGGTAGGTTTTCCATCCCACTTCCTCATGTCCTCTCCGTGGTCATGCAGGTAAAGCCACAGGGTGCCCTGTGGTGTATAGCCTCTGTATTTTCTCTCCTGAGCAGAGGAACGCTTGCCCCTAATAGCTGAGATGCTGGCCCATACAGGTGGGGAGTAGGACCTACTCTCTTTGATTTGCTGGACCTGCCGGGCCAGTTTCTCCACAGCTGAGACAAGGGAGGAAGAGAGACTTTCCTCATATTGCCGGAGTCTGACAGCCACCTCATCCACTGTTGGTGCCTCTTCACCTCTCCAGTCTACAACTGCCAGTGAGTTGGCATATGAGGATGGCGCGCTCCGCACAAATTTCCTCCACATGGATGCCGTGCACTGGACTTCATCTGGGTCTGTGGGTAACTGTTCATTGTCCAGGTCATAGTAAACCAGCTCCCGCACAGCTAATTCCCTCAAGTACTGAATACCCCTCTCCATATTGGTCCACTTGCCAGGATAGCATACAAAATAGTCACTGAAGAGGTAACTCTCCCTCACGCCTGAGAGAAGTCTCCTCCAGAGGCTGAGGACTTGTTCCTTTTTCCCAATGGCCTTGTCAATGCTCCCATCCCTGGCCAGGGATCCCAGCTTCTTGGCTTCCTTGCCCTCTAATTCCAAGCTGCTGGCCCCGTTATCCCAGCACCGCAGCAGCCAGGTGACAATGTGCTCGCCAGGGTGGTGGCTGAAATCTTTCCGCATGTCTCGCAGCTCGCTCAGGGACAGGGACCGGGTGATGATCTCTGTCTCTATCTCCCGCGATGACCCTGGCTCATTGTCATCCCTCCCGGATCGATCTGCTCTCTTTGCGTATTTTTTTAGTTTTATAGGGGCGACTGCTACTGGCACAGGGTGGTTATCGGGCTCAGCCGTGATGCCTGCTGCTGGAGCTGGGGCTGGAGCAGCTGCCATGCCCGACGGGGAAGCCGGGGCAGTCCCTGCAGCTGTGGCAGCGGTGGTGCTGGTCGGGGGGGTTGTGACTGCCTGCTGGGCTGGAGGGGCTGCAGGGTCGGCTGGGGGGGCAGCGCCAGTGCCTGCCGCTTCGTTTCCCCCCCTTCCCCTTTAGGGCACTGAATCAGGTTGAACAGGGCTCGGTAGGCATGGGCCAGACCCCAGCACATTGCGGTGATTTGTGTCTCTCTGGAGTTCCCAGGGTGGCAGAACACTTTTTGCAGATATTTTACTAGTTTGTCCGGATTCTGTACTTGTTCAGGGCTGAGTTTAAAACACACCAGGGGTGCCCACTGCCCTAGACACCTGCCCATGCTGTCCCACACACCCAGCCACTCACAGCTATCCAGCCCCGGGGCAGGTCTCTGCACGATGTTGTTAACTACTTGTTTAACCCTAAACAAGACCTGAAACCCCTTCAGGAGGCATAACAATAGGAGCATGCTGGCCTGAGCATCCCACAGGTACTCGAAGTTCTCAAAAGCTGTTAGGACTAGCCTGAGGGAGAGGGGGGGGGTGAAAGAGTGGGGGAAGGTATCCCCTCTGGTTTTCCCCATCGAGTGGGTTTGATTATTAATAAATTCAGAGAGATAATACCCAAGGTATGGAAATGACCGCAGTGCCGCATGCAAATACAAGCCTAATTTCATGCACAGTGATGTTATCATGTCATAAGTCGATATCGTACTGTAGAGAAAAATCATAATCCTGATACTTTTCCCAGTGATGATGAACAGCATGGCAGTGAACACATACTGTAAATAAGGATTCAAATACCACAGCCATCTGATCAAAGTCAGAAACATTTTTTACCAACGACTATTTAACTAACACAATAAATGTGTATAACAAAATCTAAGAAAGCTTCTTTTAACACTCGCTGCTCAGCCCTGCTGTTATCCCTGCCCCACGTTGGGCGCCAAATTTAATGTTCTGGTTTGGCTGCGGCCGGCAACAGAAGGGCCACGTGGCCGCCCCTCCCACTGCCGGGGTGCGGAGGAGAATGGAAAGAAACAGGCAGAAAACTGGTGGGTCGGGATAAGGGCAGTTTAACAGAACAGCAAACAAAGGGAACAGTAACAACAATGATACAGATAAGGAGAAAACACAACACAAACTGCACAACCCAGAGAGCCACCCTCCACGAGCGCCGCTGCGAGCTCCCAAACCGCGAGAGAGTTCCCGCCGCCCCACTCCCCCCCACCGGAACCCAGCATGACGGCACATGGTATGGAATACCCTGCTCTGTTTGGCCAGGTGGGGTCAGCCCTCCCGGCTGTGTCCCTTCCTGGATTCCGGTGAAAATTAACCCTGTCCTTGTAAGCAAGGTGATGGAATCAGTTAACCATAAACATGAATAATGCTGCTATGTTGCTAGTACAGCCCTACCCATCTGGACATTAGGTCTGGGAACAGAGGGTCTAGTCTCTAGGTAACCATTAATGTTAAACAACAGTAGTGAAGGGGATTTTTAATAGAAATAGCATTACCTAATAATTGCAGGTGCATTTATAGTACCTATCTGTTGTGTAAATTAACTGAAGCAGAGAGTCTTGCATCTCCATACAAAGGGGTTAGTTTTTGATAGGGGCTGGAAGTTGCCTAGAACCGGTCAAGGCAACCCTACTGTGTGGATGGGAGCCAGAAGAGAACTGAGTTTGTGCAGAAACAAAGGTCAATCAGCGAACACTGTGATGAAGAGGATGAGCCTTCATCTTCGGACCCCCGACGACCACCACTAGGAGGCAGTGCGCAAGCGCAGCTGGGAGGAATCTATAGAAATAACTTCTTGAAACTAATTTTAATATGGAAATTACTTCTTGGAATTGATTTTAATATGAGAGGGATAGGTTATGCATATGTATAGGTGGATTGGGAAACCTAATGAATATATATAGTTTTGATCTATATAAACTGCATAGGAAAAGTATGAGGTATACACGTTCGGTGGAATTATCCCCCGTGCATCCAGCGCTGCGATAAAGAATGCCTGCCTTTTAACACTACATTGGTGTTACAAGGTTTTATTCCCGGATTTTCGGTGACATCCTGGCTGAACCCAGGACAACCCGCATGACAGAGGAGAATCTCCTGTTATAAAAACCTCAGGGTTCTCTGATTTGGTGACATCTGTGCAAAAGGCTGCCTGCATACAAGCAATGCATGAGCGGGATGTGTTAATAATATCCCCAATGTTAGCCCCTATAGATCCGGCAAGATTAACTCCATTGATCTGCGGCATCCCAGACAGTTTAAAAACATATGCCCAGTGACAGGACAAGGGGCAATGGGCACAAACTGAGGCACAGGAAGTTCCGTCTGAACATGAGGAAGAACTTCTTCCCTCTGAGGGTGACGGAGCACTGGAACAGGCTGCCCAGGGAGGTCGTGGAGTCTCCTTCTCTGGAGATATTCAAGACCCGCCTGGACAAGGTCCTGTGCAGCCTGCTGTAGGTGACCCTGCTTCGGCAGGAGGGTTGGACTGGATGACCCACAGAGGTCCCTTCCAGCCCCTACTATTCTGTGACTCTGTGATTCTGTGATATGTGGTCAATATACAAGATCGACTTTAAGTCATTCACCCCAGACAAGGCCGATGCCCACATCGAGGGCAAGATCAGGATCAAGATCAAAATCAAGTAATCACTTGGAGTGAATTTGTACAAGATATAGTAAACTACGGGCGCAGGATGGGATGGATCGGATTTTCCCAGTTATCTGATCCACCACCTCAGCGACTTCACCAGATTCACAGCCCTAAGGCTAAGCCTGAATGCAAATTAAAATTTGATAAGGAGCATAACAAGCTCTGGCGTAAAGCTCGAGCTATGGGGGGTGCCACGGCATCTACTGATTGGTATATCCACGAGTGACCTAAAATTTCTTGTACAGTCCGTAAGCCATAAATTTAATTCAACAAAGAAAGGTCAGCTGGCAGAAAACAAAACAACTCCTGTTAACACTGCACCCTTTGCCCCACAGCAGGAGCTAATTGATTTAACAGACCCTCAGGCAAAAAACGCATATCCCTGGGGAGGGCTGTGAGCCTCCTTCCCCGGCAGACACTAGCTATGCAGTGGCTCTCTGATACACCTCCTGAACCTGTCATTGCCATCCCAGTGGGACCAAAGAAAGTTTTTGTAGATTTCCTCATTGATACGGGTGCTCAAATTTCAGTAATCACCAAGGAGACTGCAACATGCTTAAATGTAAAACCTGGTCACCATAAAGTAAAATTTACAGGCATTGATGGAGTCATAAGGCAATGCTGTACAGCAAAAATTACCCTGTGGCTCCTGGGCAAACAAAGATTAACCCGCACTGAAGTATTGGTTGGTGCTGCCAACACTAATATGTTAAGATTTGATTTGTTGTATGGCAGAGTGTCGAAACTCCCTGATGGTTCAGTCTGGAGTTTTGCCAGGCAAGAAATTAAACAGAATGAGCCTAAAAAAATAAATTTATTAGAGATGTCCATATCTTTACCACCATCAAAAATTACAAACACAAAACAGTACACCTTACCAGCAGCTGTGCAATCGGGTATTGAGGGGGTGGTAAAAGACTTAGAAAACCGAGGCATCATCACTCGTACACACTCACCCTATAATTCCCCTGTCTGGCCAGTAAAAAACCAAATGGGCAGTGGAGGCTCACGATTGATTACAGGCGATTAAACGCCAACACTGCACCTTTAACTGCAGCTGTACCTAGCATTGCAGAATTGGTAACCCAGATACAGGGAGCATCTCATACATGGATGGCAACTTTAGATGTAAAAGATATGTTTTTTATGGTTCCACTCCAGGAACATGATAAGGCCCAATTTGCTTTTACCTGGAAAGGGATACAATACACCTTTAACAGGCTGCCTCAGGGATATAAACATTCCCCCAGCATTGCTCACAATGCTTTAGCTAAAACACTGACTGGAATTCCTATTCCATCAGATGTTACTATATATCAATATATAGATGATCTTTTGATTGGAGGGGAACAATTTGACACTGTTAAACAGGCTATGGATGATGTGACATTGCAATTAACAACCTTGGGTCTGGAAATTCCCCCATCCAAGTGTCAGGGACCCGCACAGGAAGTTAAATTCCTAGGGGTCTGGTGGATCAAAGGAGCCTCATCTATCCCTCCTGACACACTGGAGAAAATAGAACAGGGACAGGATCCCTCTAATGTTAAGGAGTTGTAACAAGTTTTAGGAACTTTAGTATACTGGCGTAAACATGTCCCTGGATTTTCTATCATTGCTCGACACCTTTACAATTTACTACGAAAAAAGAAATCATGGGAGTGGACAAATCAACATTCTAATGCCCTGGAGACACTGGTAAAAGAACTGAGACTATTTCAGCATCTAGGTCCTGTACATCCCTCTGATGCAATTCATGTGGAATGGGGATTTAGTGAACACAGTTCTCACTGTAATGTTTGGCAAAGAGGACCTGAAGGGCCTGAGCGTCCACTTGAGTTCAGTTCAAAGTCCTTTAATGATACTGAATCGTGATACTCAGATCTGGAAAAGGGACTATTGTCTTTGGTACGAGCTGTAAAGCGAGTGGAACAAATAAGAAAAAAACAGAGTGTAATCATTCGGGGACCTTTCTGCCTCCTAGACACAATTTGTAAAGGGACGGTGCGGCCTGCTGGCGTTGCCCAAAAGCCCACGGTCCGTAAGTGGTATGCCTATCTGGAAAGCATCAATGAGATTATGCCTATTACAGAGGGCAGCACTAAAGTGTCTAAACTGCAAAAAGATATAGACAGTACTTCGCTGTTCCAAACTCCTCCAAGCAAACCATCTCCAATTCGGGAGGCACTTCCTCTAACAGAAACCAGCAACCTCGAAGGGGCATGGTTCACTGATGCGTCATCCTACAGGCGAAACAAGGAGTGGAATTATAACGCAGTGGCGCTGGAAGTAGCCACGGGAGAACGGGTCAGCGAAACAGGTAAAGGAAGTGCACAAGTGGGGGAGCTTAGGGCAGTTTTATTAGCTGCACGACACGGTGCTGACTATATTTACACTGAATCGTATGCTGTTTTTAAAGGAGCTACTGAGTGGGTGAGCCACTGGACAGCCAACGACTAGCAGGTAAATAGAGTCCCAGTCTGGCAAATTGACAGCTGGAAACAATTGCTAAAAATATGAGAACAAAGGATACTGCACATTGGTTGGGTGAAAGGGCATGATCGATCAGCCTCTATTGCTGCCCAGTTCAATCAACAAGTTGATAGCCTCACACGGCTACACAAAATTGATATTGTAAGTGATGAATTAGAATGGGAATGTTTACTTGAATGGTTACATGTAAAACGAGGGCACACTGGCCGAGCTGATTTGTATCGGGAAGGCATAGCCTGAGGACGGCCTGTGTCAACAAAACTGTGTGAACAAGTGGTAACTGCCTGTTCACAGTGTCACCTGCGTCTTAACAAAGATCATCCAAGTAAGGCATCTCCCATGCACATCCGAAATAAAAAACCACTGTGGCACACCTGGCAAATTGATTACATAGGTCCATTGCGACCCTCAGGGGGTAAAAACCATATATTAGTAGGGGTGGAAGTTGTTTCAGGAATTACCATGGCAACAGCTGTCCCAGCTGCAACTGGAGAGAACACAGTTCACAGCCTGAAGGAATGGTTCAGCACACTCCCCCTTCCTGAGGAGATTCCAAGTGACAACGGATCACACTTTACAGCCACAGTGGTACAAGACTGGGCAAAAGAAGGAATTTGGCGGGTATTCCATACTCTGTACTAACCTCAGGCAAAAAGTATTGTTGAGCGAACAAATGGGTTAGTTAAACGATTTGCTAAAACCCATGAATCTGGGTGGCATCTGCGACTATCCAATGCCATCTATCAATTAAATAATAGATGGACCGGAGACGGCTGTCCCAAAATGAAAGCATTCTGTGCTTCTGCCACAACTCTGGTGCCGAAGGCAGATGTAAAACCAGAACACCCTGCTGGCTTTTACGCAGGCCAGCCAGTGCTGGTTAAAATGTCTCAGATTGGAACAGTGGCACTAGTAGTAACAAAACCAAAAAATCTTTACACTTGGGAAGCGAAAGATAGCTCTGGAAAACTGCATCGAATCAGTACTAGATGGATAGTACCTACCTTTTAATCTATTATATGCCAGTTTCAATGACAACCGAGCACTTTCTTTTCTGTTTACAGGTTTTTTCCAAACACTGGGAAACTATGCCTAAAATCACGGGCTGTCACGTGTCAAAACAGACTGCCATCAAGGACTGCTGATTTATACTTCTAGTCCTAATCCGTGGAATCATCTGTGAACCAAAGTTTCCAGAAACTCCAAACAATCTGACAATGAAGATAATAAGTGATTTAATTTTGATAGGAATACTGATTTCTAGTTTTACTTGTATATTATGTGACCTTTTTTACCTTTCTGCTTTTTTGTTTAGGTTACTTTTTTTTTTATAATGCAGAATAGCTTTCTTTTGTTGTGGTTTTGATAGTTATAGAATTGTCAATATGAATCTTCTATCATGCATTGGCAGTGGTAGACAAATATGTGTAAGTTTAATATGTGTTTACATATTAGGTGTAATAATTGTGCATGTGTTCCATAGAGATTTTAATCAAAAAACAAAGAAATCTTTGGGTATGATAGCCTTTAAGTTGTTACAAGGCTTTCTTAGAATGATGAATTGGACTCAGGGAACCACTTGTCTTATGTTGCCAACAACCCCTGCAGAGGGACTCCCTTTTATGGTTATTCCCCTTGACTTAAAAGGAGCACTGCTGGATTTATGGGAAATGAAAGGCAATACCATCTCCATACCATGGGGAAGCAGAATTACCTATAGACATTATACTTATCCTTCAAACCTTAACTATACCAACATATGGGCTAATTCTAACTGCACTCGAGAGCTTGAAAAAAATTTCCTGAATTTAAACACCAAGATAAAATTGTCTGTTGAGTGTACGGAGGTACCCTGGCTTGACCAGCCTCCTCGACCATTCTGGGGTGTACCTATTACCTTTAAATATTGTATCCCAGTACAAGCTGAATGGTGTATTGAATTTCCCTCAAACTATGGATCTAAACGTAGTCCACAATGTAATGACGTACCTTGTATGTGGACTATTGCTGATCATAGATCTCGTTTTACACAATGGGGAGAAAAACCTCCAATTACCACACCGCTAGGGCCAGTCCAATTATGGAATTGTATCAACAAGATAACTTGTTCTAATATTGATGAATACCCATGGGTATGGATGGTTGCAGACCTTTACCACGCTTTGAGAAGTGTATGTTTATGTCATAATTATAGTGCTCCAACCCCTAAGACAAGGTCAGATTGTATGATAAAAGTGGATCCCAAACAGGTTAACACATGGGCATATCATATAGTTTCTAACAACAGTGCTGAGCCACAGGCCAAAAGATGCCGAGTTCCTTTCCAACATTATCTAAATGGACATAATAGCCTCGACGAACTCGAAAATAGTACGTGTAGCACTTTAATGCTGCCTGCACCACCTGAAACTGTATGGGTGTGTTCTAATGGACAAATATCAGACTATATTCAACTATATTGGAATGGATTAGAATGTACTCTAGGTATTCCAAGCTTGTGTCCTACTGTCACCGAAAATCCGGGAATAAAACCTCATAACACCAATGTAGTGTTAAAAGGCAGGCATTCTTTATTGTGGCGCCAGATGCACGGGTGATAATTCCACCAAACATGCATACCTCATACCTTTTCCGTGCAGTTTATATAGATCAAAAATATATGTATTCATTAGGTTACATAACTTATCCCCTTCATATTAAAATCAGTTCTAAGAAGTCATTTCCATATACTCCTCCCAGCTGCGCTTGCGCACTTCTTCCTATTTGTGGTCGTCAGGGGTCCCAAGATGAAGGCTCATCCTCTTCATCACAGTGTTCGCTGATTGACCTTTGTTTCTGCGCAAACTCAGTTCTCCCCTGGCTCCCATCCACACAGTAGGGTCGTCTTGACCGGTTCTAGGCGACTTCCAGCCCCTATCAAAAACTAACCCCTTTGTATGGAGATGCAAGACTCTCTGCTTCAGTTAATTTACACAACAGATAGGTACTATAATGCTATTTCTATTAAAAATCCCCTTCACTACTATTGTTTAACATTAATGGTTACCTAGAGACTAGACCTTCTGTTCCCAGAACTAATGTCCAGATGGGTAGGGCTGTACCAGGAACATAACAGCATTGTTTATGTTTATGGTCAACTAATTCTATCACCCTGGTTACACTACTATAGCTTTTAATTTCATTCAATCCTTAACAAAATCACGAGGACATAGAGCTAAAAGACAGCCACAAATGTGGAATTCTATGCAAGAAAATGGTAAACTTTTTGCCTGGCCAAGCTATTATACACCAGCAATGAGAATAAACAGGAATGAAAGCTTTTTGGGGTTATTGGACAGTAACAACCAATAATCGATTATATATAGAAAATTTGTCATGGCAAGTAGAATCCCTAGCAAACTGGACAAAAACAGCAATTAATGTAGTTGACTTGCAGCTGCAAGCTACATCCAAAATGATGTTACAAAATAGGTTAGTCGTAGATATGATTTTGTTAAAAGAAAGTGGTGTTTGTGGATGGCTAAATGCTTCCTATCCTGATGAAACCTGTTGTGTTTCTATCCCAAATGTATCCGTCACTTTACATCAAGCCATGGATGAAATGCGTAAGATTGCGGAACAGTCTCGAGAACTCCGTGAAAATATGAAGCAGAAGCCCTAGGAATGGATGGGGTGGATCTCGAAAATTTTTAATGGACTTGGACTAAACATTAGTGGATGGATACAAAGTTTGATTCAATATGTATTGATGTTTATTGTACTCCTTATTGTTATTTGTGTGGGTTTATCATGTGTACAATCCTCACTAGTTAGAACTTTTAGTACACATATTAGAGTGCTTCAGGTTCATAACCCTGATTATGTTCCTTTAATTCCTTCTCCTATTAGGGAGGAAGATGAGCCCCTCAACACGTCTGAACCTAAATTCATCTGATATTCCTTTTTGAGGAGATGTGACTAAGGTCACGGGGTGGATAACGTAATCGATGGCCTTGCTGGACTTGTCAAATGCAAGATGAAAGACATATTCGGACTGAGGCTGAGGCTTCAGGAGCTAACAAAGGGAGCAATTAGCTGGTGCTTATCTTATCAGACAGAAGTAAGGGGGGATAGCTCATCACTGTAAACCCAGTGATCTGTGGGGCACCATGGAGGCTGTGCAGCCAGAGATTGCTTCGGATAAAGAACAGATGGCCTCTGGAAGCACATACCAAGATGCCCGCTCCGAAGGCGTGTCAAAATGTGGAGTCCTGCTTCTGATGACATGACCCTGGGTTCATTACTCAAGAGTCAAAAGGGCTCCTAAACCATGGACTTCCGAGGAGACAGCTCCTCTCAAGTTTGTTTTCAAATGACAACTCTAGTTTCTGTGTTACTGATAAGTTTAAAAGTGTCTGGGCAGAAACTAGGAAGTACATGGCATGAGAATATCCATGTGAAATTAGTGGCAGAAGTAGCTTCAGCCACTAATGCAAGGAAATGTTGGGTCTGTACTAGATTCCCAAAGCATAGCATTCAATCTGCTGTCCTACCAATTGCTTTTGATAACCTTTGGGACTTTAAAACTCAAAACAATAACCCACAAATTTGGGAAATCCAGACTCCCCAATTAACGGACAAGGTTAAGTGCATTACTAACCAGAATTCAGAATAAAGAGGAAACTATTCTATAGGGAATTACTCGCAATGTGATTGGTACATGCCATTGCGATTACAGAAAAACCAACAGAAATATCAAGGAAAATTTTGGAAAGTGCCCAAAGGGAGAGGGTAGTATTGGCTGTGTGGAGACCAAGCCCTTAAAGTGTTACCTCCCTGGTGGACAGGTTCTTGCACCTTAGGAGTGGTATCTCCAGATATCAAGATAATAACACATCTTTATGGAATGGGGTGGGTTAAGTCCCCAGTTAAAAAGCAGAGGAGAGCAATAGATAACCCGTTGATCACTCAGCCCACTACCTTTCACTCATTCATGAGATGGTTAATCCCAGCAAGGTCACCGACAGATCTCTTAGGTCCCGCAAGTGAGGAGTCGGAAGGGGTCGTACTTGCAGGGAGGGGCAGACAGGACAGGTGACCCAATATTGACCAACTAGGTATCCCATGCCATGCACGTCATACTCCGTTTAAAGCTGGGGGATCACAAGGGTCTCGCTCTCTTTGTCTATGGCCGGCTTCTGAAGAGGACCCTGCTCGTTGTTCTACCTGAGATCCTGATCCAGATCCTGATCTGTGCATTCCTGAGTCCAGTTCCGGTCTGCTGCTGAGGCCAGTCCGGGACTTCCTGGTGCTGCCTGGCAGCTGCTGGCAGGAAGCCAGCGCCCAGCACCCAACTCCGGGAAAATCAGTATCGGTTTTGTATATTTTACATGATTTCTCTTATTATTAATGTATTAGTATTATTATTGTTATTGTTAAAGCTGTTTTAATATTCCATTTGTAAGTCTCTCTCCCTTTTCCTCCTTTTTCCATTCCCTCTGGTGGTAGGATGGGGGTTAATAGAGAGCATTTGCCACTCTATTTATTGCTGCCCTGCTCTAAATGGTGACATACTTGTGTGATGGTGGATTGTTGCAGCACTGGAGCAGTTGCTTCACATATTGATGTAGCAGTAGATAAGGGATTACTGTATACCTTTGAAAACGTGGAAGATGGGATCTTTTCTCTGAAATGTAGATGTGAACCTGACTCCTTCCATCACAGTATAGTATCTGTCCCTGTGAAAGGTATTTTTCTATTTTCTATGAAAAAACCCCAAAGCTTCAGCTCTGATCATGCAGCTTTTGTCTCATTGTTTGCTCTGGTGTACATCCTTACAGATAGAAATGCACACTGCAAAAAGTACTACAGTCATGTCTCCCATTAGGCTAGGATAATTATAATGCAGGCTGCTTACTTAAGTAAACAGATGCATAAAGTAGTTTTTCTTAAATGTAGTCCTATAGCACATTGTTATTGTTTAAAATTACAGTACAAATGCTTACTCTTGTTATCAGAAGAGAGATCCAGATCTAACAGTCTTGGGACTTTTGAAGAAGTTTTGACTATGAAAGGAGTCCAGAAGTTTTCTCTGTCTTGGCATTGGCAATTTAGCGAACTTTGCATATACTGAAACTTTGGGAGAATGTTGCTAGAAAGAAAGGAACTCCTAAAGTTACCATGGAGCTACAGGAAGTGGTGTACTAAAGGTATAGCCAGTTACCAGCGATTGTTACATCAATTAAGAATGATATTGTTCATCTTCCATGAACGTATCTTTGGTAAAGGTAGGTGAAATTTCATAATGCAGAATGAGTCATGCTGACTTATATTGATATAAATAATACTGATTTGGCTGTCCTAAGTTTGCCCTAATATTTTTTTTCCTAATGAAATTCTATAGTCCTGTAAACTTTTGAACTACATTTTTCCTAACCATTTGGCTTTCATGGAAGTCTTTAATCAACATAAATTTGACATAAGTTGGTGAATTCATTAGGTTGTTTAGGGATGACTTGAATATTCTGCCATATGTCTTACCTAATATCTTACAGCATGAAGGGCAAAGGACATTAGTGTTAAGATGGGGGTAGGGGAGATTCTCAAACCAGAACTGGTAGAGTTTCCTTGAGGGGGAACTCAGTATAGACTATCAGCTTCTGACTTTTTTGCATCTTGGACAAAGCTTTGTGCTGACAAAATCATAGATAATGTTTGGATAAAGCACTTAAATACTTGTGTGCCTAGGACTGCAAGCTGCAGTCCCTCACATCATTGCTTAGACCTGGTCCTCTATTTTCAGTCAATAATGAAAAGCTAACTGCTGTCTTGGACAATGAATTATCTCATTAAGGTAGGACAGAAACTCTTTGGGGACCCAGAAAGAGACCAGTGGTGCTGTTTCTGCCATGAAGAATATGTAAAGATATTCTTACTGAAAAGCAGCAGTCCAGGTACAGACTGGCCCCAGACAGAAATTCAGTGGATCTGTATTCTGATCCAGCAATCAACATGATCCCAACTGGCTAATAATCTACATCAAGCAAAAGAAGAGTCTGGAAAACTGAACTACTGAAGAAGATAAAGGTTTGAAGTAAACAGTTTCTCCAGACTCTTTGACTTCAGATGAAGCGTATCATTTTTAGGAGCAAGTGTATCATTTTTAGGAGACTGTCACTGAAACTGTAAAATCCTGTGAGAGAAGGTCCTGGAAAGAGTAAGCTACATTTTGTTAATAAAGTGCCTTGTAGTCATCAAATGCCTTGAAGGATCTTATCCTATGTGGATGAAAAGATGCTCGGTTATGAAACCACTTCAAACAGCATGAATCGATTCTCCTGGGTGTCAAATAATTCTTATGCATTCCAGCCTTCAGTATAGTCACTCCTTAGTGGTTACTGAATATTTTAGAGAGGATTTTACTCGAGATTTCTGAGTCTGCCTTCTGCAAGTATATTCATATTTTTTATAAAGAAAGGGTTTCTTCACTTCTGAGGTAGCACTTGTTCTCAAAAACAACAAGAAGGACTTCTTCAGCTACATCAGCAGCAAAAGGAAGGCTAGGGACAATGTGGGGCCGCTGCTGAATGAGGCGGGTGTTCTGGTGATGGAGGATGCAGAGAAGGCAGAGCTACTGAATGCCTTCTTTGCTTCAGTCTTCAGTGCCAAGGCAGGCCCTCAGAAATCCCAGGCCTCGGAGGTAAGAGAAGAAGCCCACAGAGAGGATGACTTTCCCTTGGTCGAGGAGGACTGTGTGAGGGATTGCTTAAGTGATCTGGATGTCCACAAATCCATGGGCCCCAATGGAATGCACCCACGAGTGCTGAGGGAGCTGGCGGATGTCATTGCTGAGCCACTCTCCATCATCTTTGAGAGGTCCTGGAGGACAGGAGAGGTGCCCGAGGACTGGAGAAAGGCCAATGTCACTCCAATCTTCAAAAAGGGCAAGAAGGAGGACCCAGGGAACTACAGGCTGGTCAGCCTCACCTCCGTCCCAGGAAAGTTGATGGAGCAGCTTATCCTGGAGGTCATCAACAAGAAAGTGGAGGAAAAGAAGGTTATCAGGAGTAGTCAGCATGGATTCACCAAGGGGAAATCACGCTTGACCAATCTGATAGCTTTCTATGATGGCACGACTGGCTGGGTAGATGAAGGGAGAGCCGTGGATGTTGTCTACCTCGACTTCAGCAAGGCTTTCGACACAGTCTCCCATCACAGCCTCCTAGGGAAGCTCAGGAAGCGTGGGCTGGATGAGTGCTCAGTGCCGTGGATTGAGAACTGGCTGAATGGCAGAGCTCAGAGGGTTGTCATCAGCGGCGCTGAGTCTAGTTGGAAGCTGGTAACTAGAGGTGTCCCCCAGGGGTCAGTACTGGGCCCAGTCTTGTTTAACTTCTTCATCAATGACCTGGATGAAGAGTTAGAATGTACCCTCAGCAAGTTTGCTGATGACACAAAACTGGGAGGAGTGGTAGATACACCAGAAGGCTGTGCTGCCATTCAGCATGACCTGGACAGGTTGGAAAGTTGGGCAGAGAGGAACCTGATGAGGTTCAACAAGGGCAAGTGCAGGGTCCTGCACCTGGGGAGGAACAACCCCATGCACCAGTACAGGCTTGGGGTGGACCTGCTGGAGAGCAGCTCTGTGGAGAGGGACCTGGGTGTCCTGGTGGACAACAGGTTGACCACGAGCCAGCAGTGTGCCCTGGCTGCCAAAAAGGCCAATGGCATTCTGGGGTGCATTAGGAGGAGTGTGGCCAGTAGGTCGAGGGAGGTTCTCCTTCCTCTCCACACTGCCCTAGTGAAGCTGCATCTGGAGTATTGTGTTCAGTTCTGGGCTGCCCACTTCAAGAAAGATGAGGAGCTACTGGAGAGAGTCCAGCGGAGGGCTACAAAGATGATGAGGGGACTGGAGCATCTCTCCTACGAGGAGAGGCTGAGGGAGCTGGGCTTGTTCAGCCTGAAGAAGAGAAGGCTGAGAGGGGACCTTATAAATGCCTACAAATATCTGAAGGGTGGGTGTCAGGAGGATGGGGCCAAGCTCTTTTCAGTGGTGCCCAGCAACAGGACAAGGGGCAACGGGCACAAACTGAAGCAGAGGAAGCTCCAGCTGAAGATGAGGAAGAACTTCTTCCCTCTGAGGGTGACGGAGCCCTGGCCCAGGCTGCCCAGGGAGGTTGTGGAGTCTCCTTCTCTGGAGATATTCCAGCCCCGCCTGGCCGCGGTGCTGTGCAGCCTGCTGTAGGTGACCCTGCTTGGGCAGGGGGTTGGGCTGGGTGACCCACAGAGGTCCCTTCCAACCCCGAACATTCTGTGATTCTGTGAGTCTGTGACTTAGCTGCGGTGGGGCCGGCGCTCTGGGCATGCGCGTGTCGCTCCTCCGCCGAGGGGGGGGGGGAGGGGGGAAGTGCGACGCACCTGCGCAGGAGCCGCGGCGTTCGGCGGCAGCTAGGCGCATGCGCAGGACCGGGGTAGTGAAGCTGTGTGAAAGGAGGTGGGTGTATCCTAACAGGAAGGGTGGTGCGCCGTTGCGGCGCCCATTTCCTCCGTTGTGTCTCGGCGGCTGAGGTCGAGCTTGCTGTGAGCCGGAATGATGATGGCGTACTTCGTAGAGAGCTTCTGGGTAGGGAAGTGCCGCGGGCCGGTTCCTCCGTGTCGCGGGTGGGACAGGGAGGGTGTGGTGCAGTGCAATGCAGTGCAGCCGGCGTACTTTCTGCAGGAGCAGCCTCGGCTCTTACGCCACATTGGGTACTGGGCTTGGGCCTTGCTGCGGGGAGCGTGGCGGAGGGATGGTGGCCGCTGTCCCCGCCGCCGCACTCTGTGCCTCTTGCGGTGGCCTCCTGCGCTTGCCGCGGCTCGTCTCGCCTTGGCCGGGCTGGGTCGTGGGGGAAACGCCCTGCCCCTGCCTCGCACAGTGCTCGGTGGTCTGTTAAGGGAGAAACAATGGGAGAGAGTTTACTGTGCCAAAGGATGTGCAGATACGAGCGGTAGACCCTTGGCTAGGGGGTCTTACTCTTGCAGCCACTGTGATGCATAGATGGCCAACGGCATCCTGGCTTGTATCAGGAATAGTGTGGCCAGCAGGAGTAGGGAGGTGATCGTGCCCCTGTACTCGGCCCTGGTGAGGCTGCACCTCGAGTACTGTGTTCACTTTTGGGCCCCTCACTACAAGAAGAACATTGAGGGGCTGGAGCATGTCCAGAGAAGGGCAACGAGGCTGGTGAGGGGTCTAGAGAACAAGTCTTATGAGGAGCGGCTGAGGGAGCTGGGGCTGTTTAGTTTGGAGAAGAGGAGGCTGAGGGGGGACCTTCTTGCGCTCTACAGCTGAAAGGAGGTTGTAGTGAGGCAGGTGTTGGTCTCTTCTCCCAGGTAACTAGTGATAGGACGAGAGGCAATGGCCTCAAGTTGCGTCAGGGGAGGTTTAGATTGGATATTAGGAAAAATTTCTTTACTGAAAGAGTGGTCAGACATTGGACCAGGCTGCCCAGGGAGGTGGTGGAGTCACCATCCCTGGAGGTATTTAAAAAACGTGTATATGTGGCACTTTGGAATATGGTTTAGTAGGCATGGTGGTGTTGGGTGGATGGTTGGACTTGATGATCTTAGAGGTCTTTTCCAACCTATGATTCTGTGATTCTATGATTCTACTGCAGTCTGATCTCTCTTAGTTAAGCCTCCCATACAGTGCATTTGTTTGGGGGAATGGCACTAACTGTAACAACTTACAGTTGTATCATGCAAAAGCAAAACTGCATCGTAGAACTTTATGCTTTTGTACTGACATCTCACTTCTATCTGCGTGATAGAAGGCACAGTCTGAACAGCAGCCAGCTAGAGAAACAGCAGACTTTCTAGTCTATTTTAGAAATAGAATTTGTTAGTTGTCTCTGTGCAGATAATTATATTGTTGATTGAGTAGTTATACATGGAGAAAAACTTAAAATCTGGATTTGGATTACTGAGCCTTGCATGAAATGTAACCTGTTTTCATTGTGACTGTAGCTAGTCTGAAACATTAAAGTAAGTGTTCTTATAAGTTAAATCCATTATACATAGATAGGTTTTGTCACTTTGAGTACATTCATACTGGTACAGTAGAATAAAAAGTATTTGTTATCATTGACTTACTGTTTTCTTAGCACTACTTAGGAAGTGTTGCATAAGCTTTGACATAAGTTTGATTTTTAAACTCATTGGTGCAGGTGATACTCTTGTTAATTGTGAATCTATTAAACCGTTTCAGGTCAACCAAAGTAAGTCACTTCTAAGCTAGTCAGTATATATTTGTTAATTGTTTTAAAATAATTTGATTCAACTGTTGAGAGTTCTATGTATAGCTGAAATTGGTCTATGTGTAATGCTGTGCATGGTAAGTCTGGAAGTTCTGGGATATAAAAATGTGTGTTTAAATTGGTTTTGACAAATTCTTTTTATTTTATATTTTTAATCGCTGGTGTTACCTGTAGATTTTTGAGAATGTCTGTGAGAAAGATTCCTTTCTTTTCAAGTTCTTTTGGAACATGTAAGGGTTGGCTGTGTCCAGGGTTAATTATCTTAGCTGTGTGACGAGGCTTGCTCTAATAAGTGTAGGCTATATTCTCATATGCACTTATGTGATGTAAGTGATAATGAGACTTGTCATGCTTTCACCTGGAGTTCCATTCACATGTTTATGCAGTGCTACTCTTTTCTGCTTGGCATACAGTTGGATGCTCAGTTTCAAGAGAGCCGTTGTGCAATATTTGCTCAGTCTCATTCCTCTGTGTGTCCATTTAGTATGAGTTGGCAACTTTTCATCTTTTTGTTCAAAGAAATATTTTTAATTATCTAGATATAGATAAAAGTATCTGTTCTCCTTCATATGCATAGAGCTTCTCTGGAGCTGATCTTTATTTAATTTATTGATGCCAGAAGAAGAAAAATGAAATTGCCAGGTTGCTTTTGTGTTCAAACTCCTCAAAGCTTTCAGAACTGAAGAAGATATGTTGCAAGTGTAAACATCAGGTGACTACTTTTTTGATGCTTTTAATTTTATCACAGAATGTTTGGGGTTGGAAGGGACCTTTGTGGGTCATCTAGTCCAACCCCCAATATATATATAGCTCTTTCAAACACTTGGTAATTGAAAATTACTGTTAACTAGCTTTCAAAAATATAACACCAGAATATTAATCAGAGGAATACTTTCATGTATACAGAGTTCATTAAATCATTGCCTGGGTGGAAAGTATGAAACACAAGTTACTTATTTGAAACTGAAGCAAGCAGTTTAAATAAGATGACAATGATGTTTATCAGAGCATCTAAAATGAGTTTAAATTTACCTGGAGTTAAGTGAATGAAAAGAAATTTGCGATACAAATAGACAAGCCATAATGACTAGTATATGTCTTTCTAAGTTTGTTGGTAAAGAGAACATTGGTTTTGGTTAATATTTGGAACTTTGATTTGAGAATTACAGGAACGTACACCCAGTTTCTATTCTGTTGCACTGCAATTTGTAAATTATTAAATAGGGTATCTTTTAAGCAGCATAAATCAAATCTTGGAGTTGTTGAAAAATTGTACCTATTTTTAGCAAATACTTTATTTCACCTATATGAAGGAGTTGTGCCCCCCCCCCCCCCCCCCCAAAAAAAAAAATTTACAGTTATTATTTGGCATGTTGGTGTAACTCTGGAACAACTCTGGAATTTTCTTGATACAGACAAAATTTTTCTACCAAAAGGACTTCCATGCCTTTATGATTAATCTGTATTAAGATTCTTGCACGCATAATGTGTTGACCAGGGCTGTGTTTTTTTCATTCTCCTATCTGACAGAATATTGTAGGTAGTACTTTCAAGCATAAAACTAGCTGTAGGACAGCTTCTCTGGATCTGACCAAAACAAGAGGCAAAGGATACAGATTTTACAATTCTCACCCCAGAAATTGAAGAAAGTGACTTTCTCACATTCATTCTTTTCTAGGCTTTTCCTATTTAGCATTTATCTAACAAGCGGGGTAGTTTTTTTTTCATATTCCATTGATATATCATGTTTGCCGTAGGCAGTTGTAAGGTCTAACTAGAGTTTGGAAACTTAATTTGGAGATTATCCAGTTTTCATTTTATGACAATTTGAAGTGAATTAGGAACCTAAACTTTTTATGGTTGAGTACCATTTCCAAATGTTGCAGTTTGAATATTTGTCTGCCTGTTTCCTGGAGAATAAGTTGTGGGCTTGGGAGGCTATTTTAAAAAGAGGATTAAGCAGATTATGACCTATATAATTTATAATCGAAAGTATAGTTTTTCTCAGTCTGTTCCATTTATTCAGTGTAATGTGGTGATATGGTCATGTTTAAAGGGTTGAGTAGGGGTGAAGGATGATTGTGCATGCTTAACCAGTGCTAATGCACATTATAAAAGCATAGGTTGAAATGATGGTAATTCGCTTATTGTCAGATGTTTCTTTACTTCCTGAAATTGGGGGGGGGGGGGGAAATATCAAATTTTGTCTGAACTTCTCTCATCAAGCTTCTGAAGTTTGACCAAAATCAAAATGTGTTTGAGAACTGTATGTGCCTTTTATTGTCTCATCTGTTCTGTTTTTCTGTCAAAACAGTATTTGCAGCTGTCCTCATCTTGCTTCTCACGCTAGCTCAACAAGTAGTATGTATTTGACCGGTCATGGGAACTTTAGAATCACCTTAATACTTGAGAAACACTTGTTTACATTTGGCTAAAAAGAGGATGCTATAATTGAGAGTATTAGCTTTTAACCCTAATACATGTTAATGTTGAACGGTTTTGGTCCAAAGTAGACAGAGCTTCTGCTTATACAATCTGATTAGAAACGTAGGAAATAAATACTACTACAGATTGTCCAGAAATTTCTGACTGTTTTTTCAAACATAAGTTTTAAATTCAGGATAATCTTTTATATGCAACACAAACTTATTCTTAAATTTTTTCGAAGTCTATTAAGTAGTTTAGTAAAACAGAGTTCCTGTAATCTGTTTCCTGTTATGTGCAAGTGATGGAAATGCTGAATTCTGACTTCACAATTGCTGACAGGGTTAGCATTTCCATGAGAAAATCATTACAGTTAGTTCTCGAGGAAGGGATATGGAAGGACTGTCTGCCCTCTTTTTCCATGACTGTTAATTTATTTTGTATGCAAACTTTGTCAGTAATGCCTCATTGTAGGCTTATGTAAGTGTCACAGGTTAAAGCAGGGCATCAATAAACTGAGTGACAGACGCTCACTTATTAACCCCCACCCTCCCACCAGAGGAAGGGAAAAGGAGGAGAAGGGAGAGAGACTTACAAATGGAATATTAAAACAGCTTTAACAATAACACTAATAATATTAATAATAAGAGAAATCATGTAAAATATACAAAACCGATACTGATTTTCCCGGAGTTGGGTGCTGGGCGCTGGCTTCCTGCCAGCAGCTGCCAGGCAGCACCAGGAAGTCCCGGACTGGCCTCAGCAGCAGACCGGAACTGGACTCAGGAATGCACAGATCAGGATCTGGATCAGGATCTCAGGTAGAACAACGAGCAGGGTCCTCTTCAGAAGCCGGCCATAGACAAAGAGAGCGAGACCCTTGTGATCCCCCAGCTTTAAACGGAGTATGACGTGCATGGCATGGGATACCTAGTTGGTCAATATTGGGTCACCTGTCCTGTCTGCCCCTCCCTGCAAGTACGACCCCTTCCGACTCCTCACTTGCGGGACCTAAGAGATCTGTCGGTGACCTTGGCTGCTATAGTAATAATCATAAATCTCTCCTACGAGGAGAGGCTGAGGGAGCTGGGCTTGTTCAGCCTGGAGAAGAGAAGGCTGCGAGGGGACCTAATAAATGCTTATAAATATCTGAAGGGTGGGGGTCAGGAGGATGGGGCCAAGCTCTTTTCAGTGGTGCCCAGCGACAGGACAAGGGGCAACGGGCACAAACTGAGGCACAGGAAGTTC
Organism: Opisthocomus hoazin; assembly: GCF_030867145.1. Lineage (NCBI taxonomy): Eukaryota > Metazoa > Chordata > Aves > Opisthocomiformes > Opisthocomidae > Opisthocomus > Opisthocomus hoazin. The sequence continues at coordinate 49,253,641 of NC_134453.1, read as the reverse complement.
CGTCTGAACATGAGGAAGAACTTCTTCCCTCTGAGGGTGACGGAGCCCTGGAACAGGCTGCCCAGGGAGGTTGTGGATTCTCCTTCTCTGGAGATATTCAAGACCCGCCTGGACAAGGTCCTGTGCAGCCTGCTGTAGGTGACCCTACTTCGGCAGGGGGGTTGGACTAGAAGACCCACAGAGGTCCCTTCCAACCCCTACCATTCTGTGATTCTGTGATAAACAGGGGCCTTTTTCTGCATTCCTTTCCTACCATTAGCTCAGTGTAACTATAAACATCAGGTGTTATCAGCTTTGGAGCAGACAGTGTCTGTAAAATATGCAGCCAAGTTCAGAAAAATGCAATTACTTAGAAGAACTTAGCTGTAAGGAAGATTCACTAAAAGAGAATCGGTTCTCTTTTAACCAAAACCATGACGGTAAGTGAAGTGTTTACTTGTATTTGAAGTCTTGTTTCCTGTTATGACTTGTTGTCAGGAGACAGCTATATATATTTGTCATGGTTTAACCCAGCAGCCGACAAGGACCATGCAGCCGCTTGCTGGCAACTGGGATCACGCAGCCACTTGCTCATTTCAAAAAAAAGCTATCACACCGCTTAGCAGAGTCACAAGGATTATATACTCTTACAAAAACAAAGAAATTCTGATTGGTTCATTGTATTATATGCTTATCTTAGAGGTATACTCCTTTCTTACTTAACTATGCATGCTTGCAAGCTGGGGGGTTGCAGTCTTTTTGGTTCTGAATTGAGTCGGTGGTTGGGATCTCCCCCTGCTGCCTTTACCTTTTTCCTAGTTACCCTAGATCTTTGTTAACTTCATGCTTCTTTGTCATTTGTCCAGCTTTCAGCACCTTATGGGCTGGATGTTCACCTTTTATCAGTCTGTTAGCTCCTCTTCAAGGGCACGGTAAGTAAGGCATGCATTGTTTATACAGAGTAGTCAGGCCTGAATTAAACAATGTCACTGAAACCTAAGCATTTCTGCCCAATATCAGTTTTACACAGGGTTCTTATACCCTTCAAGCCTTCAGGTACAACATGATTTGACCAATTGCTACTCTAACACACAGACTGCTGTTTTGCAAAGCAACTATAATTCTATGGCATCATCATCCCTCTGCTTCTTTCTTGATCCAGAATTCCCTGGAGTCGGTCTTGCTACAGTTCCTTCTCTCTGATGCTAGCTAAGGGAATCTTAGAATCATAGAACACTTTGGTTTGGAAGGGACATCTAGAGGCCATCCAGCCCAACCCCCCTGCAGTGAGCAGGGACATCTTCAACCAGACCAGGTTGCTCAGAGCCCCATCCAACCTGGCCTGGAATGTTTCTAGGGATGGGGCCTCCACTACCTCTCTGGGCAACCTGTTCCAGCATTTCACCACCCTCATGGTAAAAAATTTCTTCCTTATATCCAGTGTAAATGTACCCTCCCTTAGTTTAAAGCCATTACTCCTTGTCCTATCGCAACAAGCCCTGCTGAAAATACTTTTCCCCATCTTTCCTATAGGCCCCCTTCAAGTACTGAAAGGCTGCTATAAGGTCTCCCCGCAGCCTTCTCTTCTCCCGGCTGAACAGCCCCAGCTCTCTCAGCCTTTCCTCACAGGGGAGGTGCTCCAGCCCTCAGATCATTGCTGTGGCCTTCTCTGGCCCTGCTCCAACAGGTCCATGTCCTTCTTGTGCTGAGAGCTCCAGAGCTGGACACAGTACTCCAGGTGGGGTCTCCCCAGAGCAGAGGGGCAGAATCCCCTCCCTCGACCTGCTGGCCACGCTCCTCTTGATGTAGACCAGGATATGGTTGGCCTTCTGGGCCGTGAGTGCACATTGGTGGGTCATGTCAAGCTTTTCATCCACCAGTACCCCCAAGCCCTTCTCCTCAGGGGCTGCTCTCAATCCCCTCATCCCTCAGCCTGTATTGATAGCGGGGATTACCCCGACCCAGGTGTAGGACCCTGCACTTGGCCTTGTTGAACCTCATGAGGTTCACACAGGCCCACTTCTCGAGCTTGTCCAGGACCCTCTGGATGGCATCCCGTCCTTCTGGTGTGTCAGCTGCACCACTCAGCTTGGTGTCATCTGCAAACTTGCTGAGGGTGCATTTGATCTCGCTGTCTACGTCATTGATGAAAATGTTAAACAGCACCGGTCCCTGTACAGACCCCTGAGGGACTCCACTCGTCACTGGTCTCCATCTGGACATTGAGCCATTGATCGCTACCCTCTGGCTGCGACCTTCCAACCAATTCCTTATCCACCGAACGGTCCACCCATCAAATCCATATTTCCCCAATTTAGAGAGAAGGATGTTGTGGGAGACCGTACCAAAGGCTTTACAGAATTCCAGATAGATCACATCCATTGCTCTTCCCTTGTCCACTGATCTAGTCACTTCATCACAGAAAGCCAGTAGGTTGGTGAGGCAGGACTTGCCCTTGGTGAAGCCATGCTGGCTGTCTCGAATCAACTCCCTGGCCTCCATGTGCCTTAGCATATCTTCTAGGAGGATCTGTTCCATGATCTTCCCAGGCACAGGGGTGAGGCTGACAGGTCGGAAGTTCCCAGGGTCCTCCTTTCTGCTCTTTTTAAAAATGGGCACAATGTTTCCCTTCTTCCAGTCACCAGGGACTTTGCCTGACTGCCATGACCTTTCAGATATCATGGGGAGTGACTTGGCAACTCCATCAGCCAATTCCCTCAGGACTCTGGGATGCATCTCATCAGGTCCCTTAGACTTATGTATGTTCAGGTTCCTCAGGTGGTCACGAACCTGATCTTCCCTTACAGTGGGAAGGACTTTTCCCCCCTGGTCCTCACCTTGCAGTCCATCGACTCGGGAGGGGTGAGGAGAGAGGTTGCCAGTGAAGACTGAGGCAAAAAAGTTGTTGAGTACCTCAGCTTTCTCCTCATCTGTTGATACTAGGTCACCATTCTTGTTCATCGGGGGGGTACACTTTCTTTGACATTCCTTTTGTGGCTGAAATACCTCTAGAAGCCCTTCTGGTTATTCTGTGCATCCCTTGCCAAGTTCAGCTCCAGCCACGCCTTGGCCCTCCTGTTCCCATCCCTACATAACCGGGCAGCATCCCTGTACTCCTCCCGGAATTCCTGTCCCTGCTTCCACTGCCTGTGCAGTTCCTTCTTGCCCTTTAGTTTGACCAGCAGGTCTCGACTCAGCCATGCTGGTCTCTTGCCTTCCTTGCCTGATTTCTTACATCTGGGGACTGAGAGCTCTTGCACTCTGTGGAAAGCATCCTTAAACATCTGCCAGTTCTATTCTGCCCCCCTGTCCCTGAGGACCATTTCCCAGGGGGTCCTACTGACTGACTCCTTGAAGAGCTGGAAGTTGGCTTTCCTACAATTTAGGGTCCTGACTACTCTCCTCACCTTTCCCATATCCCTCAGGAGTGTGAACTCCACCAATGTGTGACCACTGCAGCCCAGGCTGCCTCCAGTCTTGATGTCACCGATGAGCTCACTTGCATTGGTGAGCATCAGGTCCAGTATTGCATCCTCTCGGGTAGGGTTGTCTGTTACCCTGGAAGGGTTTCACAGAGGTGTTGGAGTGCCTGAGACACTGGTGGGATCTGGGGAGTCCAGGGGTATCCTTTCTTCTTCAGGGTGGGGGCTGTCCTCCTTGCAATGAGCTGGGGTCCCTTAGTCATGCTGACTGAATTGTGATTGTGCAGTATACAATATAAACTGTATGTATCTTAAGATTGAGTTCATACAATTTCAAGACTAATTAGTGCAATAGTTAGGGAATGAGATTTTTCCTCACGTTATTTATTTTTAAGTATGCTGGTACTGGGCTTTTTGTGATCCCAGCTATTACTGTTGCCATCAGGAAGGAGCAGGTAAAAACATGTAATGAAGAAAAATTGGCTAGACGTGCAATTTCCATGTACAGAATTTTTTACAATGTGTTTTGGGAGGGGTAGTATTGAGAAAAAAAAAACCAAAATGCAAATAAACAATGTTGATGGTTGATGTGCACATAGATTATACATGTTTTTTGTCAATTGAACTACTTTTTTTTTTTTTTCCTATTAGCTGTAGCATATATCTCTGTCTCTGTCCTAAATAGAGAGCCTTAACTCTGCTGTTCGGTGTATGAATTGTTTGAGCTACTCTTCATGAAAATAACTGCTAAATGAAGTAGTTCTGGATAGGCCATGTAGCTTTTCCTAAGCAGAAAAATTTGTTTTCTGCACTGAGATACCATACTTTGAGATAGGTACATATATGTTTCCAAACATGAGCAGAAGATAATGTAATTTATAGAATTGTCATCAAGTTAATCATCAGTACTCTTGATCATGTAACTTGTAAATAACTGAACAATTTTGTAATGGATATGTTTGTGCTCATAGGGTAGAGCCTGATATTGGTAAGGTAGGCTGCTTTTGGCATTATATTTGCAAGTGAAAGTATCTTTTAGCTTTGCCAAACTTAAGCCACATAGGCACTCAAATCTGGGATTCTGCTTTGGACTTGCTGCTTTGTTTAAACCTTAATATACTTTTCACATAGGCTCTTAGCCTCTGATAACTATTTATAATACTATTTGTAATTTATGAAAGGTGTGTCTTTCAGGGGACTTTTAATTGAGGAAATTATCTGTTCTGTTTCTCTTGTGATTTCTGCTATTTGGTGTGAAGACAAGAACAAGAGTAGGACTGATTTGAAAATTTCATTTAAGTGGAAAAACTAGTTTGTTTGCAGTAATCTTCAGTTACGGTTAGGGAACAAGATGATGATGGGAATTGGGTTTTTTTCTGGCTCATTCCATTCTGTAAAGGTTTGCAAAGTTACATTTCTGATAGATTATCAGCCCTCAGGAAGGCTGCAGCCAGAGGCTGGATAATGGCTATGCTACCCTTCCTGTATTTCTAAACTGGCAGGAAATTTATGGAGCTCCAGTAAAGAAAAGATTAAAAGCTACCTCATTATGAAAAGTCGCTTTTAAAAGTTCAGCAGTCTGTTCAGCACATTTTGATCAATGTGTTGGTTTAGGTAGAAGAAATACCTTAAAGCAAGGGAAAGAACACTTCATAAAGGAGAATTGTATTAGTTTTTCTGCAAGAAATGCTTAACACTTATTTGTAAAAGTTTATCTCCAAATTTGGGCACAATAACAACTTTGGAGTAGTTAAGAGGGTTTTTTTGTATTCTGATTGAAAATATCAGTAAGGTCTTAATTACAGAGTTATTCTGGTGATTTTGTAATGCAGTTGTTGTCCCAAAACCTGGAGTTCGTTTACCCTATGTGCAGTATGCCAATACACACACAGAGCAGAGGTATTTTATTGCATATTTGCACAAATGTGGGTGTCTGTCCCAAGACAGCACACCCCCTTCACAAATTGACAGTCATTTATACACTTAACATTACCATATTCAACTTCCTAATACATATGCATTGTAATTCTATTAAATGATTGGTTACAGTCTCTTTGACCAGCATGTAAATTAGTATGCATGCTCAGTTTCTTCATCATTTGAGTCGGTGGTGTAACTGAGGTAGGTGGTCTATGAGTCAGTGGTCACGATCTCCCCCTGCCAGAATTACCTTTCCCCTAGTTATCTGTTTCTTTTGGCAATCTCAGCAGCTTTTCATAGCTCATTAGCTATTCTTAAAATTCATCACTCTCTGGTTCTACTTTGGACAGGTACGTCCTTATTATGAAACAACACATTATTCAAAATCCTGTTTTTTAGCTTCTGTAGTTAATTTTAAACTTAATAAGGGTAGGGCTTTACAAAAATACCTACAGCAGCAATAGTCTGGCTAATTTCAACTATCATTTCACATTTCAATTCCCCTTTTTATTCCTTCATATAACACAGTGGCATTCAGGGTCTATATTGAGTAAATATAGAAAGTTAATAAGGTACCTATCACTGCACCAGTAGTCAAAATTATTCTGAGCTTCAAACTGGTTAGATAGGAGTGAAAGCGGGTTAAAATTGTTTACTTTTTGCATTTACAGATATTTTTAAAAAAATTGGATCTGGCTTCCTCAAACCTCATTTGCTAGTTATTATTTGCCTCTTGTCCTCTCGCTAGTTACCTGGGAGAAGAGACCAACACCCACATCACTACAACCTCCTTCCAGGCAGTTGTAGAGAGCAATAAGGTCCCCCCTCAGCCTCCTCTTCTCCAGACTAAATAACCCCAGCTCCCTCAGCCGCTCCTCATCAGACTTGTTCTCTAGACCCCTCACCAGCCTCGTTGCCCTTCTCTGGACACGCTCCTGAGGAGATTGACGACACGGACTCCGATATCCAAATCGAAGACCCTTTATTTATCAGAAAGCTGCATTTTATACCCTTACAAAGCTGTCCACGCGCTCCAGCCCCAATGCTTATTCGTTAACATACCTTGTTCACGTGCCTATTCTAAACATTCAGTTGACTAGCTTAACTGTGTATGATTTCTCCTTCGTTTGCTCCGGGCGTTCTACCAAAGTCCTCTGTTGCAAGTGATAAAGTCCTTATTTTAGTCTTGTTCAGAAACTCTCAAGAACATCATGACCTTCGTTAATATAGTATGTTCCCACACGCTCCAGCCCCTCAATGTCCTTCTTGTAGTGAGGGGCCCAAAAGGGAACACAGTACTCGAGGTGCGGCCTCACCAGGGCCGAGTACAGGGGAACGATCCCTGCCCTACTCCTGCTGGCCACACTATTCCTGATACAAGCCAGGATGCCATTGGCCTTCTTGGCCACCTGGGCACACTGCTGGCTCATGTTCAGCCAGCTGTCAGCCAACACCCCCAGGTCCTTTTCTGCTGAGCAGCTTTCCAGCCACTCTTCCCCAAGCCTGTAGCGTTGCATGGGGTTGTTGTGACCCAAGTGCAGGACCCGGCATTTGGCCTTGTTGAACCTCATACAGTTGGCCTCAGCCCATTGATCCAGTCTGTCCAGGTCCCTCTGTAGATCCCTTTTCCTACCCTTGAACAGATCGACACTCCCCCCCAACTTGGTGTCATCTGCAAACTGACTGAGGGAGCACTCAATTCCCTCATCCAGATCATTGAGAAAGATGTTAAACAAGACCGGACCTGAAACTGAGCCCTGAGGAACACCACTGGTGACCAGCCACCAGCTGGATTTGACTCCATTCACTACCACCCATTCAGCCAGTTCTTTACCCAGTGAAGAGTACACCCATCCAAACCATGATCAGCTAGCTTCTCCAGGACTCCCCCTGTGCAGCTCAGGGGGAGGAGGTAGAGAATTCGGGAGTAAAATTAAGCCCAGGAAGAAGGGAGGGGTGGGGTAAGGTGTTTTCAGATCTGGTTTTATTTCTCATTATCCTACTCTGATTTGATTGGTGATAAATTAAACTTTTTTCCTCCCCAAGTTCAATGTGTTTTGCCCATGACAGTAATTGGTGAGTGATCTCTGCCTGTCCTTGTCTCGACTCACGAGCCTTTTGTTATATTTTCTCTCCCCCGTCCAGCTGAGGAGGGGGAGTGATAGAGCGGCTTTGGGGGGCACCTGGCGTCCAGCCAGACTAAACCATGACAGCTGGCCAATGGAAATATTCCATATGATGGATGTCATGTTGAATTTATGAATAGGGTTTGGCCGGGGGACAGGAATCCTTTTTTTTTTCTGCTTCTCTTTTCTGTGAGTTTGAATCCTCTCTTGTCCAGGAGTTCAGTCTTTTTTTGGGGAATTTTGCGAAATTTGCAAGTTTGGGGTTCTACGATGACTGCTCAGGGCAGTCATCAGGCGGTGAGAAAAATTGTATTGTATTCAGTTTGTTTTGCATATTTATGATTATTATCATTATTATCATTACTATTAGTAGTAGTATTAATGTTTCCTTTGTTGCCTTAATAAACTGTCTTTATCTCAACCCACAAGTTTCCCCTTTTGTCCATTCTCTTCCCTGTCCCCCTGGGGGGGAAGGGGAGGGGTGAGCAAGCAGCTGTCTGGTGCTTAGCTGCCAGCTGCTGGGTTAAGCCATGACAGTTTATTAATCAGTTTTTAGGGCAGTGTCTCAGTTGTAATGGTGAGATATGCCTTACTCATTGGAAAATATTTTAAAACATAACTTAAGAATAGACAAAGGGAAGTTACCTGTGAGAAGGAAGAAGTTAGTGATTTTTACCAATTTTACAAAAAAACAGAGAAATATCCATGAAGTATGAAGAATTGGGGAGGTGGGATATCCAGTGATCCCAAAGTGTGATTTTTATTTCATGGGAAATAATGAAAGATATGAGGGAATGAAGATGGAATGCTGTATTAAGTGTACGTTAAATAAGATGGGAAGTGAAAGAGTACAAGACCCGTAGAAATCTAGAAAGTAAATGGCTTTATAGTCTAGAAATATTTAATAGAAAAGTTGTCATTCAAAGGGTAGTAGTGGCTGCTGAGGTGATTTTAGTTTATATATAAGGATTGAAGGGAACTAACAGCAATTGGTAAAAAGCTGAAGCATTAGAAATCATTCATTTCGTGAAACTTGATCAGTTACTAAAATGCATAGGTTCTATACTTCGTTCTGTAATTGTTTTAGCATGTTGTGTTTCATAGTTCTACGTCTTTTTATTATTAATCTCTAGGGGGAAAGGAACAATGGCTTTGATGTCCTCTATCACAACATGAAACACGGACATTTGTCAACAAAAGACTTAGCAGACTTTATAAGAGAAAGGTGAGTATTCATCCTTGCTAATCCTGGCTCTTTAATATACTGTTTGTGGTTTTTATTAAAGTTTATCATTATGTGTTGCAGTAACATGCAACACACATAAAAAATCAATGGGCATTTTAAAATATCCTACAAGAACATTTAGGTTTATTCCATTCACTTACAACTGAATAGTGACTCTTAAGCATCAATTAATAACAAGCTTCTAATTTTTAGGTTTGAGTTAAAAAACAAGAGTAAAAAGCTAGAAATGTCACATTAGGTGTCCAGTAGTTTATTTAAATTAATTGCAGGTTTTCATCATGTTTGGAAGAAAAGCAATATTTTAAGTAGTAAAAATTATCAGTCTTTCAAAGTTTTTGGCCACAGATGTAGAATTAGGGTATTAGCAAGTTCTTGTATGATGTTCAAAAATTATACTTTTAGATTAAGATGTTGAGAAAGTTGATTAAAGAAAAGGGAGTGATACGTATGGACAAGAAAATAATATGCAGAAAATAACCCAGGTTCTACTTTATGGGATGGAAGGGACAGAACTGAAATCTGCAAATGTGACAACTTCCTAAACAGATGTTCTTTATAAAAAACGGCTTCTGCTGCCGTTCTTGAACATAAGAATTTCCATTATGGATGAAATTAATGATATCTCTGCTTCAGAATTTTGTCTTATTCAGTTACTGACACCAGATGACGCATGGAAAAATCTTGCAAGGGGCTAATCGAGGACCTGTTTCAATGAAGGTTTCTTGCAGTAAAAGCTGTCCAGAAAAACAGCCTTTGTTTTCTAGAGTTTTTTTTTAAATCAAAATTTTGGTTTTGGCCTGAAATAGGCCTCAACAAAGAATTTTTAAAAAAACAACGTACACAAGATGTAACCATCATGGATCTGGCAGGTACTCAGTGACACTGACATTTGCATAGTTTCCAAGTGAGTTGAAGTGGACAAAATGACAACAGTCTTTCCACTAAGTGAAACAAGTGAATTCCAGAGTCCATATGTGATGGGCAGTCTTCTGTTGGAAGGACTGCATAAACCAAGGAATGTTTTTTCAAGAATCCCTGATTCCAGAAAACACATTATTAAGAGAGACAGGGTTCCCTATTTAGTGGATTTTGGATTTAATGGAGGGATATCACGCTGTTGATGTTTAGTATGAAATGTTTAGGGCTTCACAAGCTACTAAAAAATGTTTTTATCTATTTCAAAACTGCTTAACTGCTTTTAAAATTGACTGTTATAAAAGTTTACCTTGTGTCATCTTTGTGAGTGCTTGGATCTTTCCTTTGACACCTGCTTTAATTCTTGGAATCAGTCATTTTTATTATAGTAGCAAGTCATAGACCTAAGCTGTACATCACCTGGACACATATTTAATTTTATTAGTTTTACATCTGTTTTGTTTTGATTTATCTCCTTATTTGGATCAGAAGCTTGCTTGCTCACTCTGCTTCTTATCTCCTTTATGTTGCATTCTTTGGGCATGCTCCATTTTATTCATACTGATCCTAAGGTGAAAGGTCTTAGGTAAATGGGTAAAAATAACTTGATGCTATATATGTCTTGGATTCTTTGCATTATTATGGTGACATAAAAAAACTTTACAGCTCATTCTACACAAAATTACCAGTAAAAAGAATGCGACGTTCTAGTTTATTTTTCACTCTGTCACCTCCTTCAAGTGAAATTTTAAATGAGATGTGCCTTTACAGTCAATAAATAAAGTATTTGGACCTTTCTCCACTTAATAAAAGTGTTTTAGCTGAAATTTCTGCTAATTAATTCTAGTGATTTGGTGAGAAGGAGGCAATACATTTTTTTTTTTTCCAAATAAACAAGTTTAAATAACACTTAAGGCTAAAGATTAATGACCATCTAGGAATACATGAGGATCCACGAAGGCACTTCATCCTCAATGAGAGATCTAGAAATGTAGTTTCTCTTCTTGTGAATAGAATCATGGAATGGTTTGGCTTGGCACGGACCTTACAGCTCATCCAGTTCCAACCCCCCTGCCGTGGACAGGGACCCCTTCCACCAGCCCAGGGTGCTCCAAGCCCCATCCAACCTGGCCTTGAGCCCTGCCAGGGAGGGGGCAGCCACAGCTTCTCTGGGCAGCCTGGGCCAGGGCCTCACCACCTTCATAGTAAAAAATTTCTTATATCTAATCTCAACCTACGCTCTTTCAGTTTAAAACCATTACCCCTTGTCCTGTCACTCCATGCCCTTGACAAAAGTCCCTCTCCAGCTTTCTTATAAGCCCCCTTTGAGTACTGAAAGGCTGCAGTAAGGTCTCCTTGGAACCTTCTCCAGGCTAAACAGCCCCAATTCTCCCAGCTTTTCCTCACAGCAGATGGGTTCCAGCCCTCGTATCATTGCTGTGGCCTCCTCTGGCCCTGCTCCAGCAGGTCCACATCTGTCCTTTGCTGAGGGCTCCAGAGCTGGACGCAGGGCTCCTGGGGAGAGGTGTCACCAGAGCAGACCAGAGGGGCAGAATCCCCTCCCTTGACCTGCTGCCCACACTGCTGGGAATACAGCCCAGGATATGTTTGGCCTTCTGGGCTGTCAGCGCACACTGCCAGGTCATGCTGAGTTACTTGTCAACGAGTACCCCCAAGTCTTTCTCCTCAGGGCTGCTCTCAGTCTGTTCTCCGCCCAGCCTGTATTTGTGCTTGGCATTGCCCTGACCCAAGTGCAGGACTTTGCACTGGGCCTTGTTTAACTTCATGAGGTTCACAGAGGCCCACCTCTGAAGCCGGTCAGTGTCCCTCTGAATAGATTAGGACATGCCAAAGAGATGTGCAGATATTACCTACAGCATTTTTGCGAAAATGTATGAAAAATCTCAGTTCTAGTGAATGCACTGAGATTCACTAGAATCTTAGCACTACGTTTTAATTTATTTGATAAGGCTTGAGTATATTTCTTTAAGAACAACTTGCCCTGCAATTGGAAAATATCTATCAGTGATGCAGACCAGCAACAATAAGTTCAGTCCTTTCCAGTGATCTTCTCCCCCTCAGATATCAAATCTGGTATCCTATCTGTTCCACTGTGTTTTCTTCACCTTTGTTTTATTGATCCATCTTGGTATGCCAGGCTGCCATTAAAGAAAAAAATAGTGGTTGAATGCCAAATAGATGTTTCTTTTTCACAGAATCACAAAATCACAGAATGGTAGGGGTTGGAAGGGACCTCTGGGGATCATCTAGTCCAACCCCCCTGCCGAAGCAGGGTCACCTACAGCAGGCTGCACAGGACCTTGTCCAGGCGGGTCTTGATTATCTCCAGAGAAGGAGACTCCACAACCTCCCTGGGCAGCCTGTTCCAGAGCTCCATCACCCTGAGAGGGAAGAAGTTCTTCCTCGGGTTCAGCTGGAGCTTCCTATGCTTCAGTTTATGCACATTGCCCCTTGTCCTGTCGCTGGGCACCACTGAAAAGAGTCTGGCCCCATCCTCCTGACACCCACCCTTGAGATATTTATAAGCATTTATTAGGTCCCCTCTCAGCCTTCTCTTCTTCAAGCTGAACAAGCCCAGCTCCCTCAGCCTCTCCTCGTAGGAGAGATGTTCCAGTCCCCTCATCATCCTTGTAGCCCTCCGCTGGACTCTCTCCAGTAGCTCCTCATCTTTCTTGAAGTGGGGAGCCCAGAACTGGACACAGTACTCCAGATGGGGCCTCACTAGGGCAGTGTAGAGGGGAAGGAGAACCTCCCTCGACCTGCTGGCCACACTCCTCTTGATGCATTCCAGGATCCCATTGGCTTTCTTGGCAGCCAGGGTACACTGCTGGCTCATGGTTAACCTGTCGTCCACCAGGACACCCAGGTCCCTCTCCACAGAGCTGCTCTCCAGCAGGTCCATCCCAAGCCTGTACTGGTGCATGGGGTTGTTCCTCCCCAGGTGCAGGACCCTGCATTTGCCCTTGTTGAACCTCATCAGGTTCCTCTCTGCCCAACTCTCCAGCCTGTCCAGGTCTCGCTGAATGGCAGCACAGCCTGCTAGTGTATCCACCACTCCTCCCAGTTTTGTGTCATCAGCAAACTTGCTGAGGGTACATTCTAACTCTTCATCCAGGTCATTGATGAATAAGTTGAACAAGACTGGGCCCAGTACTGACCCCTGGGGGACACCTCTAGTTACCAGCTTCCAACTAGACTCAGCGCCGCTGATGACAACCCTCTGAGTTCTGCCATTCAGCCAGTTCTCTATCCACCTCACCGACCACTCATCCAGCCCACGCTTCCTGAGCTTCCCTAGGAGGCTGTGATGGGAGACCGTGTCGAAAGCCTTGCTGAAGTCTAGGTAGACAACATCCACGGCTCTCCCTTCATCTACCCAGCCAGTCATGCCATCGTAGAAAGCTGTCAGATTGGTCAAGCATGATTTCCCCTTGGTGAATCCATGCTGACTACTCCTGATAACCTTCTTTTCCTCCACTTTCTTGTTGATGACCTCCAGGATGAGCTGCTCCATCACCTTTCCTGGGATGGAGGTGAGGCTGACCGGCCTGTAGTTCCCTGGGTCTTCCTTCTTGCCCTTTTGTGAAGATTGGAGTGACATTGGCCTTTCTCCTTTCTTTTCAAGTCAAGGATGCATCACTGATCAATCTCAGTCTAAGCTAGTGGGTAGTTTTTGGCATATAGAATCATAAAATTGTTTAGGTTGAAGGAGACCTTCAAGATCGTTGAGTCCAACCATTAACCTAACACTGCCAAGTCCACCAGTAAACCATGTCCCTAAGCACCACATCTACACGTCTTTTCAGTACCTCCAGGGATGGTGACTCCACCACCTCCCTGGGCAGCGTATTCCAATGCTTGACAACACTTTTGGTGAGGAAATTTTTCCTGATATTCAATCTAAACCTCCCCTGATGCAACTTGAGGCCATTGCCTCTCGTCCTATCGGTAGTTACCTGGGAGAAGAGACCAACACCCACCTTGCTACAGCCTCCTTTCAGGTAGCTGTAGAGAGCAGTAAGGTCCCCCCTCAGCCTCCTCTTCACACTAACCAGCCCCAGCTCCCTCAGCCGCTCCTCGTAAGACTTGTTCTCTAGACCCCTCACCAGCCTCTTCTCTGCACACGCTCCAGCCCCTCAATGTCCTTCTTGTAGTGAGGGGCCCAAAAGTGAACACAGTACTCGAGGTGCCGCCTCACCAGGGCCGAGTACAGGGGCACGATCACCTCCCTACTCCTGCTGGCCACACTATTCCTGATACAAGCCAGGATGTTGATGGCCTTCTTGGCCACCTGGGCACACTGCTGGCTCATGTTCAGCCAGCTGTCAGCCAACACCCCCAGGTCCTTTTCCACTGGGCAGCTTTCCAGCCACTCTTCCCCAAGCCTGTAGCGTTGCATGGGGTGGTTGTGACCCAAGTGCAGGACCCGGCATTTGGCCTTGTTGAGCCTCATACAGTTGGCCTCAGCCCATTGATCCAGTCTGTCCAGGTCCCTCTGTAGATCCCTTTTCCTACCCTTGAGCAGATCGACACTCCCCCCCAACTTGGTGTCATCTGCAAACTGACTGAGGGAGCACTCAATTCCCTCATCCAGATCATTGAGAAAGATGTTAAACAAGACCGGACCTGAAACTGAGCCCTGAGGAACACCACTGGTGACCAGCCACCAGCTGGATTTGACTCCATTCACTACCACCCATTCAGCCAGTTCTTTACCCAGTGAAGAGTACACCCATCCAAACCATGATCAGCTAGCTTCTCCAGGACTCCCCCTGTGCAGCTCAGGGGGAGGAGGTAGAGAATTCGGGAGTAAAATTAAGCCCAGGAAGAAGGGAGGGGTGGGGTAAGGTGTTTTCAGATCTGGTTTTATTTCTCATTATCCTACTCTGATTTGATTGGTGATAAATTAAACTTTTTTCCTCCCCAAGTTCAATGTGTTTTGCCCATGACAGTAATTGGTGAGTGATCTCTGCCTGTCCTTGTCTCGACTCACGAGCCTTTTGTTATATTTTCTCTCCCCCGTCCAGCTGAGGAGGGGGAGTGATAGAGCGGCTTTGGGGGGCACCTGGCGTCCAGCCAGACTGAACCATGACAGTGGGTGAGCAAGATTCATTAGGAGCCTCCTAGATCTAGTGTTTTTATGCCCTACTTAAACCTGTTTTTCAGAGCTGTTCCCTATGAAAACTTAACTTACATATATTTGCAATTTCTTCACGTCTGCTGTTCCATTCCCTCTGAACATATTGGCCAGTTTTTTTCATATGTGGAGATATAGGAGAGTGAAAACTGAAAACTGCTGGCTAGGTAGAGGAGACACATCTGAACTGGTGATGATACTTACAGAAAGTTAAGCGTACTTTACTCTGAAACAGTATATACAGTTTTCAGGGTTGCTGGAGTCTCCAGACTAGCCAGAATATTTACTTTTTTTTTTATGGGAGTGGCATAAAGAGAGAGGAAAAATGATTGAGTGTATTTGGATGTACAGACTGCTTAGGACACAAAGGAGATGTCTGTATGAAGTCAGTCTATTATTTGCGCTGTTCAGAATAGTGTTTTGGTTGTGTGCAGCCTAATCAGGGTGGACTATTGTTCTCTTTCCTCCAGCCTTAGGAAGACTAATAATTAAAAAAGAAAAATTGTCTAGGATGTGGAAATTTTTCTTTTTATTATATTCAGCTTAAGCATTTCAATGAAAATTTTTCTTTCAAAACTTTCGTAAGAACCTTCTGAAATTGCAAAGTTTTTTCCTCTGAAAAAACAAAACTGGATATCCCTATAAGGCTGTTGCGTTAATTTGGCAGATAATAAACCCCCTTGCTTTCTAACTCTCTTCACCGAAGTGAGAGGCTAGGTGCGGCTAGGTTTAAATCCTGAGTGATGTCCAATTTGCCACTACCAGTCCAGTCGCGTTTAATACGTATATTAAACTACCATGATTCTGGATACACTAATAGCAGTCTGCACCTTCAGTCCAGTCGTGCTCATGAACCAGCACAGCCGCATTTGGTCACGTTCAGTGAGAAACTGTGACAACTGGCTACTTGAACAGTGCAGTGTTATTTGTGCAACAGGTACATAGGTTTTTTGAATTGCCGGTGATAGTGACTGTCTGCAAGAAAGCACGTGCAAATATGAAACGCGTGAAAAGGTTATAAATAATAATACAGCCTGGCTATAAACATTAGGGAGTAACTATTCCCGAGAAAAGCTCTTAGTTTAAGTCTCACCCAAGGCGTCCCAAGGCGGGGAGAAGCAAGGCTCAGCCCGTCGGCCAGTCCCGGCTGTCGGAGGCAGTCTGAGGTGGAGTTTCCCTTGACTTGCTCATGGTGTTATCTTCTTTTCCTCCGAAGATCTACGGTGTTATCTTCTTCTCCGAAAATCCCCCATTTCCCTGGCTATTTTTATAGCCTTTCTACCTTTAAGGTGGAGTTTGAGTGACTGTAGTCATACATACCTTTTATCATGATTGGTGTAAAATTCTCTTGCTTCACATTTAAAGGTATAGTTTACAAAAAATCAAGAGCGCAGACTCGAAGAGGGGTGGTCGCACCTCGGAGGCGGGTAGCCTTCGGGGTGGAGGTGTGTTTTGGTATTAAAATGATATTAAAATGAGCAAAGTTCACGAGAGGGTAGCACTTTGGCAAGGTTTCGAAAACCTGTTGGCTCAGGGGGCCAGATGAGCTGCTTATCACTTCTAGAGAACCATTTCTTCCCGCTTTATCATCACGGAGCAGGGCCACGGAGTCTCCACTCCGCTCCATCCTCTATGGTACATTGCAGGGAGTGGCTGTGTGAGTGGATTCCTCGCCTGCCTACTGCAGCTGTGTCCCATCCTCAGAGCTCCTTTTGATTTCATGCTTTCCCTCAATGGGTGAACACTGCTACGTTTTTCATATAAACCTTAATTTTCACATGTAAAACCTTAATTTTACTAATAATTGCACAAAGGCACAGAAGGTTTCCCCTTTGGCTGTGTTCAGTTAGTCAATACCAATTCAATTTTCAACTGTGTTGTTTTACTTTTTCATTTTTTAGTATTTGTTAATGGTCAAGTACTAAAAGAACTGAGGGATAGCTCTATGGTTCTTTACTGCTTTTTATCCAGATATTCTGCTACTGTGAGTGGGAAAGACTTGCTTGGAAAGTGTTGCTGTGAAGGAGAAATAAAAACATCTGCCTCATCAATAAGGGATTATAGTCACGGTAACTTGAGAGAATGGTGAATTCGTCATCTTCCTTTTTTTCTTCTTCTGCCCCTGAATAAAGGTATTACAAAGCAGTAAAGAAATTGCTTCAAGCTTTTTGATTTTCATGAAAGGCAATTACAGTATTTGCTCAAATCCAGGATGCTTCCAAATCGAAGTTGACACTACATATTGAATATGGATTTAGGATAGAAAATTAAAATAGTGTGTATCTTAACCTTCGTAATAGGAGAGTGAGGAAGACTGATGGGGGAAGGACTTCCAGGGGAGTCACTGCCGTGATATGTTGTGTGTGACTGTTATTCCATGGCAATTGCTGCAGCACAGGCTCTAAGGAGGAAATCTATGTGGACCCTTGGATTTTGAATCTCCAAAAGAGAAGTTAAAATGTGAGTTTGAGTGCAGGAAAATATAATGAAACTTTATGTAGGGAAGAGTTTATCCAAAAGAAATCAGAATGTATTGGGATAAACTTCTTTAAAAGTAATTATAAACAGTAGAACGCAATACATTTCATTGTACGTTATTTGATTGTCTTTTCCAAACTCAAACATCACTATGCAAAGAACTTTAAAAAAAGTAAAAAAAGACTAGACAAGACCTCATTTTGTTTAATGTGAGCAAATGTGATTGCTCAGTAAGCATTCAGTTTGGGTTTTTTAATGTTTTCATTACAAATGTATTTGATTTTGTGCTTTGTATATCTCTGGTATTTAGACAGTGTTAGGTGGGTGATTGTTATGTCATTGTGTTCTGACTACTAAAGAATGTTAAAGGCAGAGGTGAACAGCAGACAGTATAAGGAAGCAATCATCTTTTGCAAGTCTTGAGCCTTTAGGTTTTACCTGTTTCTGTTCCCTGCAATATTCTGTTGCAGTGTTCTTAGATTATTTTTTAAAATACACTTCTGTGTTTTTGCATATAGTTTTTGAGGGGTGTGTGAGCTGACACAGGCAGGACGCAGGAACAACCACAAAACCACAGATGAAATGCAAAGAGTAAATTTATTTTCATTACCTCATGAACTGGGGGATCTTCGTAGCAGTATCTGGGCAGAGGCACACAAGCAGGAATGCAGGCATCGTGGAGCTCGGTCCTTGCTGGAGAGTATGTTACCAAACCTGCTGCTTTTGCCTGTATATCAGGGATTCACAGAGGCATAGTTTTCCACTGTGCTTTTGTTGTCCCAAAAGTGAGATCGTTTACCCGGTGTGTAGTACGCCAATATACACACAGAGCAGAGGTATTGTCTTTATTGCATATTTCACAGATATGGGTGCTAGGTGATAATTCCACAAAGCTGGCACACCGCTTAGCAGAGTCACAAGGATTATATACTCTTACAAAAACAAAGAAATTCTGATTGGTTCATTGTATTATATGCTTATCTTAGAGGTATACTCCTTTCTTACTTAACTATGCATGCTTGCAAGCTGGGGGGTTGCAGTCTTTTTGGTTCTGAATTGAGTCGGTGGTTGGGATCTCCCCCTGCTGCCTTTACCTTTTTCCTAGTTACCCTAGATCTTTGTTAACTTCATGCTTCTTTGTCATTTGTCCAGCTTTCAGCACCTTCTGGGCTGGATGTTCACCTTTTATCAGTCTGTTAGCTCCTCTTCAAGGAGTAAGGCATGCATTGTTTATACAGAGTACTCAGGCCTAAATTAAACAATGTCACTGCAACCTAAACATTTCTGCCCTGTATCATTACAACCTAAGCATCTCTATGCTCTGAGTATTTCTCAGACATCACTTTGATCTTTCCCACAGCAGGGCAGGAATCTCAAGCATGTTTGATAGGGTGCCACTGACTCTATCACAGGCCTATGTTATCTAAACACAGATGTTCTGTTCCTCAAGCTCACAGGACTAAACAATTAGTATGATGTATGTGTTTTTCTACACCCCAGCTGCAGGTCACTTGAACGTGTTTACAATCATCCTCACCAATCTTCCATCATTATCCCACGAGGGGACATTAAAATGGAGTCATTTTCAGCTAAAATAAAAAGTCCTATGCTTTGCACCTTTAGAACGCATATACATCTGTCTTCAAATATCTTCAAAATTTCGACTATGCTTTTGATTGCTTTCTTTGACAGGGCTACAATAGAGGAGGCATATTCAAGGTCAATGACAAAACTAGCCAAATCAGCGAGCAATTACACACAACTTGGGTAAGTGTGTATAAAAGACAAATAATTAACTGCATACATGTTAAGAATCGTTTGATTCTGAATATTTTATTGATGATGTTGAAGGTAACATAACTTTGCCACCTTTAAAAATTATTGTTAGTTCTTCAGTTACAATGCAGCTATGCAAAATATCATCCAGCTATGACAAAAACAAGACAGTACAGTTCTTTATTGACAGTTTAAAAAAAAAAAAACAACAAACCCCCCCAAAATCCCAACACCATGGAC
This sequence comes from Opisthocomus hoazin, assembly GCF_030867145.1. NCBI lineage: Eukaryota > Metazoa > Chordata > Aves > Opisthocomiformes > Opisthocomidae > Opisthocomus > Opisthocomus hoazin. The sequence goes on along the minus strand of NC_134453.1, from coordinate 49,234,381 downwards.
GAATTGTCCATTCCTCTGTGTTTAAGGTTGACTTCTTTTCAGACATAATAAAGAATGTGACTTTCTGTTCTGTGCTCCCAAGCCTAGGGTAATTTTTTTGAAGAGAGAACATCGTCTGAAAATGTGTTAGTGAATTTATTTATTTGTGTTATTTATACCTTCTCAAGTGTTATCTCTGTCATCAGACATGTTAAGAATGAGACTTTTCAATAGATTTATTCCATAGTTTAATTAAAATTTTATACACAGGATATTTTTTTTTTAAATTGAATGATTAACGGATGTTGTTTTCATCAAAAACATGTTGTTTAGGAGGATTAAGCCAACAGCTCAGACTTCTTAGATAAGGCTAAAGATTATTTTTATTTGTAACAATCACAGCTAGAAATGTGGAGAGCTATCATCAGTGGATAATTTGATACCAGTTGTTGCTGCTCTTCAAAGGTTCTGTATCTGCATGTTAGTTTGAACATCAGTGCTCTAAAGGCTATGCATTGTATTGATTTTTCTACAGCATGGACCTGGAAACTGAGGTAAGAGTGTATCTTTAGAATAGCTGGAGAAGTCCATTCAGTATAGAAATCTGAATCTGAGGTATGACCTGTCCCCCACCTTCCTTTACAATATGGTTAATCTTGTGGCTGTAATGATGTAAGACAACTAGAAACTTAACTAGCCAAGTGACTTTTGGTTTCTTTTCACTATTCAAGTATGCACGTAAAAATACTTGTACATGTTATTTTTTTTTTGAGCTGCTCTTGCATCATCTTTAAGAATAACATTTATCATTATTGTGTCTTGAGGATGGAGAAGAATAAGTTTATTTTGCTATGTTTTACTCATTAGTGTCAATATAGGTAAAACATGAAACGCTGAAAAGTTAGGTAGGATTCCAAGTACGTTTGAAACATTTAATAAGAACAGCTGAAATTCAGTAAACATATCAATTATACTTTACAATTTTTTTTAAAATAGTGCTAGCCTTTCATTGAAAGCAAAAAATACAGATGAGCATTTTTCCCCTCAATCTAGGACATTTGCACCAGTTTGGGATGTTTTCAAAACCTCAACAGAAAAACTAGCAAGCTGTCACTTGGACCTTGTGCGGAGATTACAAGAGCTAATAAAAGAAGTTCACAAGTATGGAGATGAACAAATCAAAACTTATAAAAAGGTCATTAATTTTTTTCTTATGTGTGTCCAATGACTTGTTAATGTTAAAATTAAAATGGTTTATTTTTAATAACTATGTGATATTTGGCAGACTAAAGAAGATGTTTCAGGAACATTGGAAGCGGTGCAAAATATTCAAAGTATCACTCAGGTCTTACAGAAATCAAAGGAAAACTACAATGTAAAGTGTGTCGAACAAGAACGTTTGAAAAAGGAAGGAGCAACACAGAGAGAAATTGATAAGGTAGTTCTGTGACATCTTAAATTCATTGTGTTGTCATTCACTTTGTAGTAGTAAGTGAAATGCTCAAAAAGGGCTAAAAGTAGTTGTGGCTATTTAATAATATGCATGATACTTTGAATGTCTAGTTATGTTTTGTTTACACTTCCTTATCTGTTCTAACTGCACTGCAGTTCTAATTATTTTGTAATTGCCTACATCATATGATAATTTTGTTCAGTGGCTTTTACAGAAATTGCATATAATTGTTTCAGCTTCCATTATGTTTTTGAATGCATTTTCTTAAGTAAACGTATAAACACTCAGTGCCTTTGTTACTGAATTAAGGAGTAGGAAGTTTTGTGTTGTCCTCTCAAGTGAGACAAAGTAGCTAATTATAGGAATATTTGAAGTTTATTCTGTTGAGAAGAAAAACAAGTTAACATTATTTTCAATGCTAATTTAAGAGGTTCCAATAACATGGACCAAAACCCCAGGGGATGAGCAACTTGATGTTGCATTTAGTACTGTCCTTTGGTCATGGGGGAATTTGATCCATTCACAGAATCACAGCATGGTTAAGGTTGGAAGGGACCTCGGGGGGTCATCTTGTCCAACCCCCCTGCTCAAGCAGGATGACCATTTGCCCTGGACCATGACCAGATGGCTTTTGAAGATCTCCAAGGATGGAGACTCCACAGTCTCCCTGGACAACATGTTCCAGTGCTCAGTCACCATCACAGCCAAAAAGTACTTCCTGATATTCAGAGGGAACCTCCTGTGTCTCAGTCTGCGCCCATTCCCTCTGGTTCTGTCACTGGGCACTACTGGAAAAAGCCTAGCTCTGTCTTCTTTGCACCCTCCCTTCAGGTATTTACATGCATTGACAAGATCTCCCCGGAGCCTTCTCTTCTCCGGGCTGAACAGTCCCAGCTCTCTCAGCCCTTCCTCATAGGAAAGATGCTCCAGTCCCTTCATCATCTTTGTGATGGGATTCATCCCAGAGTTCTGAAGGAGGTAGCCAATGTTATGTCAGGACCCCTCTCAATCTCTTGGGAGTCTGGGGAGGTCCCTGCTGACTGGAAGCTAGCCAATGTTATTCCAATTTACAAGAAGGGCATGTGGGAAGACCCAAGGAACTACAGACCTGTTAGTCTGACCTCAGTTCCTGGAAAAATTATGGAGAAGATCATAGTGGGTACTATTGAAAGGCATGTAAAGAATAATGCAATCCTCAGGAACAGTCAACATGGGTTCACAAAGGGAAAGTCCTAACTAATTTGATCTCCTCCTATGATAAGGTCACACACCTAGTGGATGAAGGGAAGGTGGTGGATGGAGTTTTTATGGATTTTAGTAAGGTATTTGATGCTGTCCCTCACAGCATCCTTCTGGAGTAGTTGTCCAACTGTGGGATGAGCAGGTTCATGGGGCACTGGTTGAAGAACTGGCTGAAGGACAGGGTTCAACGGGTTGTAGTGAATGGGGCTACATCTGGCTGCAACCGATCACCAGCGGTGATCCTCAGGGTTCAGTTCTAGGGCCAGTTCTGTTCAATATATTTATCAATGATCTGGATGCAGGAGTTGAATGCACCCTTAGCAAGTTTGCTGATGATACCAAACTGGGAGGTGCTGTTGACTCTCTCGAGGGACAAGAGGCCTTGCAGAGGGATCCAGATAGATTGGAGCATTGGGCAATCATTATTGGCATGAAACTTAACAAGTCCAAATGCTGAATTCTGCAACTAGGACGGAGTAATGCCAGATACAAGTATAAACTGGGAGAGGAGTGGCTGGAGAGCAGCCCTGCAGAAAGGGATCTGGGGGTGCTGGTCAACAGGAGGGTCAATAGGAGTCAGCAGCGTGCCCTGGCAGCCAAGAGGGCAAACCACATCCTGGGGTGCATCAAACACAGTATAACCAGCCGGGCAAGAGAGGGGATGATCCCACTGTATTCAGCGTTGGTGCAGCCACACCTTGAATCCTGTGTGCAGTTCTGGGCCCCACAATTTAAGAAGGATGTGAAGGTCCTTGAATGCATCCAGAGGAGGGCAGCAAAGCTGGTGACAGGGCTGGAAGGCATGTCCTATGAGAAATGGCTAAGGACTTTGGGCTTGTCTAGTTTGGAGAAAAGGAGGCTGAGGGGCGACCTCACTGCTCTCTACAGCTTCCTGAGGAGGGGACGTGGAGAGGGAGGTGCTGTTCTCTTCTCCCTGGGATCCAGTAATAGGACATATGGGAATGGCTCAAAGCTGCACCAGGGGAGGTTCAGACTGGACATTAGGAAGCAGTTCTTTACCGAGAGGGTGGTCAGACCCTGGAACAGGCTTCCTAGAGAGGTGGTCCATGCCCCAAGTCTGTCAGTGTTTACGAGGCCTTTGGACAATGCCCTTAACAGGCTTTAACTTTTGGTCAGCCCTGAAGTGGTCAGGCTGTTGGACTGGATGATCGTTGCAGGTCCCTTCCAACTGAACTATTCTGTTCGGTTCTCTTGTATTGGGGAGCCCAAAACTGGCCACAGGACTGCAGGTGTGACCTCACCAGTTCTGAATAGAGGGGAAGGATCACCTCCCTCGAACTGGTGGCAACACTATAATTTTTTCTGGTTTTCAGGAAACAAAGTAGTAGAGGAAAGAGGTTATGTTTCCCTGTCTCTAACGATGTCTTGTCTTTTAAATCTTGATACCTCTGCCTATTTCCATTTCAGTTAGCTGATCTGTGTAGCACTCTGTTCTTGTTAGAATTGTCTTAGTGCCTTTTGTACTGCTGTCTTGGTGGAGCAGATAGAGTTGGTTATTGTCTTGTTACTGGTGACAAAAGTGATCCTGTTGACCATGTTCTGATTATTTTATCTTTAATATAAATTTAGCTTTTTTCCTAGCTTCTGCCTGGACAGTTGTTGGGTTCTAGACGTGAATCAGAAATATGTGGGATGGCAGATGTTTTCCTGCCAGTTTATTCAAAATACAATTTTTCTGAATTCTTGTAAATTGAAATTTTTCAGTAGGAAAAGTTGACTTGATGGAAGGCTTGCTTTTAGGATGTAATTTTGCAGTCCCTTGTCCAGTTGGAAACAAAAAAATGTTGAATCTGACTAATGTATACATGCAGAAGGGAGAAAGAAGAAGCACTATAGGCTGAAAGCAATTTTTTACTGTCTTATGCATCTTCCCTAGATACTTTTGTTTGAACAATTAGGCTATAGTTGAATGCTCAGCTAATACTTCAAAAATGTTTCCTGTGGGAGCTGGTAACTGTGACCGTCACATCTGTCCTGGGTTCAGCCAGGACAGGATTAATTTTCACCAGGAGGGGACACAGCCGGGCAGGCTGACCCCACCTGGCCAAACAGAGCAGGATATTCCATACCATGTGCCGTCATGCCGGGTTCCAGTGGGGGGAAGCTGGTGGGGGGAAGGCAGTCGCGGCTCGGGAGCACTCGGCGGTGACGGGCGGTGAGAGCGACTCTCTGTGTTCTGCTGTTTTGTGTTGTGTATTCTCCTTATCTGTATCGTTGTTGTTCCTGTTCCCTCTGTTTGCTGTTCTGTTAAACTGCCCTTATCCCGACCCACCGGTTTTTTGCCTTTTTCTTTCCATTCTCCTCTGCACCCCAGTGGGGGGAGGGGCAATAGAGCGACCGCGTGGCCCTTTGTTGCCGGCCATGGGCCAAAACCATAACAACATCTCTGAAGTCATGTCTTTCAAATTTACACTTGTAATTTTAGAAACATGGTGAGAGAGACTGAAAGGGTTAACATGTGTCAATGCCTCAACCACTGAGGTAAAACAGCCGCCTCAGGCCAGGGCAGCCCTTCCAATGGCTGTCCTGAGCGGGCAAGACAGAGCCCACCCGCAGTGAAGGTCTGCCCAGCAACAGCAGGCTGCAAATGAGGAGCTCGTTAACCCGGTCAGAGGATGTGCAGTTCCGCATTCTGATGTGCCTGACCCAAATATGGGCAGAAGTCATACATAAAGTTCATTTGAGGAAGGGGCTTAAGACCACCTAAAACACCCATTGCGATGTCTTCCCCCCACTGGCGCCTGTGCAGAAGATAACAAACTTTCTAGAAGAATTGCCATATAAGTTGCAAGAGGTGTGACTGAGGGCGGAGACTGAGTGATAAAAGGCACACGTGCGTGTGATTGTATTAATTTTTTTTTCCTTTGGCAGAGAATAGGTTTATTGGACATGAAAAATGTTTGTATCAAAATCAGAATAGCTGCTTTATCAGAAAGCAGGGGATCTGTACCAATATGCTAAGAGCTCATCACAAAGCCAAATGCTTGGAGAAATACTTTATTGAAGAATTTGAGGAGGTATCTGAGAGCTTGCAGTTTTCATTGCAGCTGAAAGTTAGTGTTAACTTGTGTAATAATTTTCTGTTGTTCTCTACTTATAGTGACTTGACAAATAAATTCTTGACTGATACTTATTCTTTCAATTACTGTAAATCTGCTAAATAAAGTTCTAGCAATTGCTGCATCCGAGAATAGACACATAGTGTTTTCAGAAGAGATTACTAGTTAATCATACAATGTTTGTGTGCTTTATCATTTTGTCTTGCTGAGGAGGTTTTTGTAGATGCTTCATCATATAATAATTCTGCTCATGGTTAAACATGATTACAAGAGACAGAGAATGTTTTGTTTGTATCAAATCCCATGCATATGGGGTTCAGTTACACGATGCTTTACTAAAAGACTTAAAAAATAAGTCTTTTAACGTGACATTTCCTTCCTTTTCAGTGACTAAGTTTGGAGTCATCTTATTGCAAAGCAATTTTAATCATTTTTAAAACCAGGTGTTCATAGAGCACCTTTTGATATAGTAAATGGTGTTTGGGAAACAAGATAGGACTGTTTTCTTCTTGGGAATTCCCCTATGTGAATGTGCAAGAGTGAGAATCATGAAGTTAAATTCAGAGCAAGTAACTGATGGGTTTGGTACATCCTGTCATGCCATCCTTAATGCCTGAAGGATCTATATTTGTCATACAGTGAGGTATTTTAAGGCTTGTTGTGCTGGGTTTAGAGGACTACATGATCAAGATCTGCTTAAGCTTCCTCTGTAACTGGAAAAATGGAACTATAGCTTTGATGTAGGCAATCCAGGAGATTCCTAGAATGCATTGAGGATAACTTTTTAAGCCAGGTAACAGACACCCCTACCAGAGGGGATGCAATACTGGACCTGATGCTCACCAATGCAAGTGAGCTCATCGGTGACATCAAGACTGGAGGCAGCCTGGGCTGCAGTGGTCACACATTGGTGGAGTTCACACTCCTGAGGGATATGGGAAAGGTGAGGAGAGTAGTCAGGACCCTAAATTGTAGGAAAGCCAACTTCCAGCTCTTCAAGGAGTCAGTCAGTAGGACCCCCTGGGAAATGGTCCTCAGGGACAGGGGGGCAGAATAGAACTGGCAGATGTTTAAGGATGCTTTCCACAGAGTGCAAGAGCTCTCAGTCCCCAGATGTAAGAAATCAGGCAAGGAAGGCAAGAGACCAGCATGGCTGAGTCGAGACCTGCTGGTCAAACTAAAGGGCAAGAAGGAACTGCACAGGCAGTGGAAGCAGGGACAGGAATTCCGGGAGGAGTACAGGGATGCTGCCCGGTTATGTAGGGATGGGAACAGGAGGGCCAAGGCGTGGCTGGAGCTGAACTTGGCAAGGGATGCACAGAATAACCAGAAGGGCTTCTAGAGGTATTTCAGCCACAAAAGGAATGTCAAAGAAAGTGTACCCCCCCGATGAACAAGAATGGTGACCTAGTATCAACAGATGAGGAGAAAGCTGAGGTACTCAACAACTTTTTTGCCTCAGTCTTCACTGGCAACCTCTCTCCTCACCCCTCCCGAGTCGATGGACTGCAAGGTGAGGACCAGGGGGGAAAAGTCCTTCCCACTGTAAGGGAAGATCAGGTTCGTGACCACCTGAGGAACCTGAACATACATAAGTCTAAGGGACCTGATGAGATGCATCCCAGAGTCCTGAGGGAATTGGCTGATGGAGTTGCCAAGCCACTCCCCATGATATCTGAAAGGTCATGGCAGTCAGGCAAAGTCCCTGGTGACTGGAAGAAGGGAAACATTGTGCCCATTTTTAAAAAGAGCAGAAAGGAGGACCCTGGGAACTTCCGACCTGTCAGCCTCACCCCTGTGCCTGGGAAGATCATGGAACAGATCCTCCTAGAAGATATGCTAAGGCACATGGAGGCCAGGGAGTTGATTCGAGACAGCCAGCATGGCTTCACCAAGGGCAAGTCCTGCCTCACCAACCTACTGGCTTTCTGTGATGAAGTGACTAGATCAGTGGACAAGGGAAGAGCAATGGATGTGATCTATCTGGAATTCTGTAAAGCCTTTGGTACGGTCTCCCACAACATCCTTCTCTCTAAATTGGGGAAATATGGATTTGATGGGTGGACCGTTCGGTGGATAAGGAATTGGTTGGAAGGTCGCAGCCAGAGGGTAGCGATCAATGGCTCAATGTCCAGATGGAGACCAGTGACGAGTGGAGTCCCTCAGGGGTCTGTACAGGGACCGGTGCTGTTTAACATTTTCATCAATGACGTAGACAGCGAGATCAAATGCACCCTCAGCAAGTTTGCAGATGACACCAAGCTGAGTGGTGCAGCTGACACACCAGAAGGACGGGATGCCATCCAGAGGGTCCTGGACAAGCTCGAGAAGTGGGCCTGTGTGAACCTCATGAGGTTCAACAAGGCCAAGTGCAGGGTCCTGCCCTTGGGTCAGGACAACCCCCGGTATCAATACAGGCTGAGGGATGAGGGGATTGAGAGCAGCCCTGAGGAGAAGGGCTTGGGGGTACTCGTTGACAAGAAGCTCAACATGACCCGGCAGTGTGCGCTTGCAGCCCAGAAATCCAACTGTATCCTGGTCTACATCCCCAGCAGCGTGGGCAGCAGGTTGAGTGAGGGGATTCTGCCCCTCTGGTCTGCTCTGGTGAGACCTCACCTGGAGTCCTGCGTCCAGCTCTGGAGTCCTCAGCACAGGACAGACATGGAGCTGTTGGAGCAGGGCCAGAGGAGGCCACAGCAATGATCTGAGGGCTGGAACCCCTCTGCTGGGAGGAAAGGCTGGGAGAGCTGGGGCTGCTCAGCCTGGGGAAGAGAAGGCTGCAGGGAGACCTTAGAGCAGCCTTTCAGTACTTGAAGGGGGCCTATAGGAAAGATGGGGAAAAGTATTTTCAGCAGGGCCTGTAGCGGTAGGACAAGGAGTAATGGTTTAAAACTAAGGGAGGGTACATTTACACTGGATATAAGGAAGAAATTTTTTACCATGAGGGTGATGAAACACCAGCACGGATTGCCCAGAGAGGTAGTGGAGGCCCCATCCCTGGAAACATTCCAGGCCAGGTTGGATGGGGCTCTGAGCAACCTGGTCTGGTTGAAGATGTCCCTGCTCACTGCAGGGGGGTTGGGCTGGATGGCCTCTAAAGGTCCCTTCCAACCCAAAGGATTCTATGATTCTATGATTCTTCTTCCTTTGAAGTCCTGGTTGATGTTTCCCCAGGTGAACAAATGCTGACCCTATACTGTTACTCATGGTTTTCAGTTATTTTTCTCCTGGAAATTGCAGAATGTAACTATATCTTTCCAAAGGACATCTTTGTATTAATTCATTTGAAAGTTCTAGATAGTGGTCAACTTTACAAGTCATTGCACGTGAGAAATAGTTTCCATTTTTACTGTGAGACAGATGAAATTTATTTGAAAGAGGGGAGGAAAGCTATTTGGAACTAGAACAAATAGTAAATATACAACTGTACTGATGTCATTAACAATTCAGAAATACTTTTGAGTTACAACTGATGGGAAATTTCAGTGAGATAAAGTAGGCATGTTGAACACAGAAGCTAGAAAAAAAACAGTGTTCAAGGCAAATAATTTTTGTTTTAATGGGCTTTTGACTTGGAAATAGCAAGAATATCAAAGTTTTGAAAAACTTCATCTAATGTTTGTCATGCTGTGAACTTTGAAAATAACTTTTTCTCTGCTAAAAACAATCACTTCATTCACTTTTGTTGTCCATGTAATATTGGGATGCTCCTGTATTTCTTTTTGTCTTTTAAGAATATTAAGCCCACAAAAAGTACTTCTTGGTTTAGTAGCAACACATAATGAAACAAATCAATTAATTATAAAGCCAAAAAATACTACTATAAATAATTCTGAGCTACATAAATCTGACTGACATTATTTTCTGCATTAACTTCACTTTCAAATATATCTTAATCTTAAAATTTCCATTGACGTAACACCCGTACTTTTGAATGTCTTTTCCCTTATATTACTTCCTTCACTTCTAAGACAACTGTGCTACCTTGCATTTTTTACCATTAGCTCTTTCAGAATTGCACTAATAACTGTTTGCTCTGTATTCCAGCCCTTTCTTCCTGCTTTTCTGTTGCAGATATAAATATTTGACATGAGCTAATTAGTTAACTTCAGCAATACAAATTTTAAAATATTTATTTCAAAACATGTATAAGTTAGTCATTGCTGATAAGGGTTAGGGATTTAAATGAGGTAACTGCTTTGTTACCTTTTTATGTGGTTTATGTATAGCTTTAAATAGAAATCTCTAATGGCTTGAATCAGAGTTATTTGGTGGTGAAATTTTGTTATGACATTTCACTGTTTTGATATGCCCCTGAATATTTTTATAGGTCATCCTAGGCTTTCTTTTAATAGTGACTTTATAAGCCTTGAATGAGATTGGATGTGTGATATTTGACACCTTTTTTTTGTACTAATCTATAGGCAGCAGTTAAATCAAAAAAAGCTACAGATACCTATAAACTATATGTGGAGAAATATGCTGCAGTTAAATCTATTTTTGAACAGAAAATGACAGAAACTGCACAGGTAAGTGTTATATTAAATGAGTTACCTTTAAAATAAATTAATATGTTCTATTTTATCTCTCTGAAGATATCTGAAATCAAAGCTTTTAAAAAATTGGTTCAAAATGGACTGATCTCCATTGGAAATTGATATGAACAATAATGTCAGAAGTAATATGTTTGAAGGGCAAATATTGACTATGTATGTTCTGATGACAGTGTCCTTCAATGACACAGTTGAACACTAGCACTCTAGAAAGACTTTTTGAAGAAATTTTTAGGAAGAAAACAAAATGAACTTTTGGAAGTATTGTAGATGCATTGTGATCATGCGGGAAATCCTGTGAATTGCTGGAGAGCCAGAACTAATTCATAGGAGTTTTAAAACCGAGATCCATCATGTTTTTTCATTATCATCCTGGCAAAACACTTCAGTAACAGCTTGCTAAAGTGTCTTTCCAGGGTTTATCTGAGGTGGTCGAAAGCCCCTACATCTATTCAAATTTCTGTTTTTTTTTTAAAGCTGTTTTAATCTTTATTTCGGAGGATATCAAGTTCTCTATATGACTGCACATGCTGCTGCTTGTTATGTTTTAAAGTTTCTTTTTCAAATCTTTTGATAGCAGACTGTTTTCCACTGCCCCAGATTTCAAAAAGCAAACCTCACTGTTTCTACTTTTAGTAGTAATATTGTTAAGGACTGGTTGGCATATTTATTTGTATGTGTTTCTTGGTTTAGTAAAGCTTTTACAAGATACGAATTTTCTTTTCAGTTAAAGATTCTTTGCTCTCTTCCTTAGTTTCAAAGATTAATTTTTAGGCATAGATGGAATTATTAGGGAGATTCAGTCATACTTGTATTATTAATGTAGAAGTGGAAAAATGTTACAGTTTTCCTTAACTCCTTGGAAATTAAGTTTTTTACTGTATGGGGATTATGTAGGCTGACATGTAAAAAGCTGCCCTGTCCTAAACTATAAACTGCTTTCCTACTTTGAAAACTTCATTAGAACTTGATCTAGTTTGCCTCTGAATAGATACTCAACACAGCTGTTACAGAAAAGGTACCAAATATATCACATACCAGAACACTTCCACCCACCCCTCCAGTCCAGGCATTTGTGACAAAGAAGTGCTCAGGCATGCTACTGCAAACTTCTTCCTTTAATGTGACCGTTACGTTGTCTTGACATCCTTTTGTTGAACAGTTCACAGTAGGCATCTTTTTGTGCAGTATCCAAACTAGGTTCTGGTTGGAGGAGCTGTACTCCCTATGCTTTTCTTTTCAGTTTGAGTTAAATTTGATTAAGTACATTATTTTTCTCTCATTTTAAAAATATACGTGACAAATGTTTATGTTTTTATTGTGTAGTATAAGACAGTGATGATTGCAGTTATTCAGTGGTGTAAAAAGGCTTTATTTAAATAAAAAAAAAAAATCACCAAGAAAATTAGTGGGTACCATGGTCTGCATTATAAGGCCTGTTGTACTTCTCTGGTGTGTGGAGCTGTGTTTTCAATATATGTTTTAAATTACTATTGTTGTCAAAATCAGCAGTTGTCTTCTTTCCATGCTTCTTCCTTTGTCAAGTATTTGTGCAAGGAACTACCTTGTAGAAGTAATCCAACTAAAACTAATGTATTAAGGAAGGTTGGTTTTAACCCAGAAGAGACCTGGGGTCTGATTTATTGAGAGATCACACAAGCATTTGTGTTGGTGCAAAGGAAGAGGTAATGTGATTCTAAGGGTAGAGACTTGTGTCTTTAAGCTGACTTAGTGCAGGCCAGGTGTCACACGCTCTTACTTCAATGTGTGTCCACCTTATACATTTATATCTGTTGCCTTAGCATTTTGTCTCTCTCACTGTAACTTAAAATATTTGTCTATCAGTTACCCCTAGGCAATGTGATTGGGATTGGCATGTGTGATTCCAATCGCTTGAGTCCCAAGACTAGGCAACATTTTTAAACTTAAATGTATCTTAAAACAATTCTTAGAAACAAGTATAATATAATAGTAACAAAAGAATCTTTATCATTGAAATGTAACATTCCTCCTGGAGATTTTCCACAAATGAGGTGGAAGCAAACTGACGTGTGAACACATACTGCTGTTACCCAAAATGGTAACTTTTTTGCAGTGTTCCTGTTAATGTAACTATTGTAATTACTCAGTAAGTGTTCCAGTAACTCCATCATTGTGCGATATGGATAAATTATAGTGCAGCATGACTTTTGCTGTAGACCCCACCTTTTGATTACAAAGAAATCAAGTAATACCAGAAAAATACTGAACTGTTCCGTTGATTTGTTTCAACCCATATAAAAGCATGGCTCTTCTGGATCTATCTAGAATAACTGAAGAAGTTCCTGCCCTGTTTGTTATTTACTTTGCTCTGGAAGTTACTGAACCCCCACTGAAATAGATCCTGTGAATGCTTCTGATCCACTTCAGAGCAAGTTCAGTCAGGTTGCTTTAGATCTTTCTTCAGTCTCACAAAAGCTGTCTGCTGCTTATTCCTTACCTTACAAGAAAGAGACTGTGTTTATAGCAGTTGACTTATTGCTTTCTGAAACAATAAGAAAAAATTTAACAAATAGGACTTTATTAAACTGACCTTGCTAAAACTGCACTGCAAACTTGTCTTCAACAAGCAAGAAAGGTGTGAGTAATGAAAAGGAGTTCTTGTTGTTTACAACTGACAGAAGATAAACATGAAGAGTATTTCACATGGATTTTATTGTCAGTGAATTAGTGAAGGAAAATGTAGGGGCTTTCAGCAAGCAAATTAACTGGGCTTTTCATAATGTCTTAAAAAAATTTCATTTGAACAATTCACTACAACAAAAGAGTGAAAAAAGTAACAGTTTATTTTGTATCTAGAGACAGACTATGAAGATGCTTTTTGTTCAGCTTTATTTGTGTTCTTAGGTAGGCATTAGGTTTTTAAACCAGGCTCAGATGTAGAGAGAGAGAAAAAAAAATCTTTTTACTATACCAGGTGTTACAGCTGGGAAAATGTCACCGTGCTTTTGGGCTATTTGTTTTGTTTTGCGATACAAAAATGATACAAATTTACCTCTCACTGCAAACCACACTTGTGTAAATAACCTTAGTTCCTTAACTGCAACAACCCTTTTACTCAAAATTAAAATTTTCACTTAATGTGATAATGGACACCTGGAAACTCTAATACCTTCCACAGCTATCCATATTGGAAATGAAAATTGGAATTCTGCCAGTATAAGTCCTATCTGTGGAATTTGTTTTAAGTATAATGGTCTAGCTGCATCTACATTTTGGATGCATGGGGGCTACTTTAAAGGTGATGTGGTAGGAAAAATAACAGCACTCATGAATATGTGGAAGCCCACTTCTGAATCAATCGCACCCTAGATTATCTTAATTTGAAGTACATTTCACTTGAAATATACTAATTCTGAAAACAAAATAAATGAGCAGTGTGAACATTCTCAACTGTTTCAGTGCAAAACAAGTTGGCTTATCTGAACACCCTAAGACAGATTTAAGTTAAAAGTTTTCTGAGGACACAAACACCTTGAATTGCTGTAGCTTTATTCTAGGTAATCACGTAGTAGTGTCCTCACTTAACTGTCCTCTTTTCTTAGTTAAACTCCACCAATCCTTTAGCATAAATTTTACATATTTTTCCTTTTTTTCTTTTACTATCTTACCTGCCGTTATCAAAGTGACGTGGCTTGTGATACATGATTTTGAGAGGTTGAATTTAGAAACATGATCTTCCTAATCTGAAATTGCAAGTTATGATTTTTTTCTGCAATAAACATGGAAGGTTTTTTTTGTGATTAAAGATGTAGGAAAATAAATTCACTTTGTTGTTTAGATATTGGATTTGGCAGAAATTCTTCACACTGAAAGATTTTGAGTAAAACTATAGTTGTATTATACAATTGCTATGCACTTGTTAAGAAAACATGTCTCATTTGACAGTTATTCCACCTTTTTAGAAGCTTTTTTTATAATCACATAGCACAGTCAGTTATTGGAACAGATCAAATAGCTGAAAGTGCTAAGTTATTCTTTGAAAGTCCTGTCTTAACTAGAACTGAGTGCAGTTGACTGGATAACTTTGCTGTTGAACAGACTGCATATAAATAAAGTTCAAGAACGAGTAATAATTCTTCACGTTTTAAAACTTACAAGAAAATGTACATGTTTATAAAAAGGAATAATACTTAATTAAACTGTGTATGCTGAGTTGGATAGATAAAGATCCTGTTGATGATTTTTTCATTTTTATTGTAGCTTAAAATGCTGAGAATTGACTTGTGTTTGTTGGGTCATTAACATTACAGATTCATTTCAGTACATCTTTTCAAAATGGACTGATCTTTCACAAGTGAAAGTAAACAATTTGATTAATGGTTATGTCTGTGATATGAATGATGTGGTTGTATTGTAGTACCTAGATAGTTTAGTCTTTGATCAGACCCCCTTGTGTTATGTACTGTACAAGACCAAGATGGCTTGTACTTCAAAGAATTTAAATCTTAAGTATAAAACAATAAACAAGAAATAAGGAAACAATCGCAAGGAGGGGGTTGCTGACCACTGACATAAGAGAAAAAAAAATCTCTGAATGGCCAGCTGTTTTGATATGCATTATAGGGAAGAGTTTAAAGGAAAATGTTTTGCAGAGTTTTATGGGGAGCTCAAACAAAGTAAGTGTCATTGGCATAATCTCAAAAGTTGACTTTGAGTTTAAGTAAAAATTAGGTAGTGGAAACAGGCTGTAAAATCACATTGTGTGCAGATGTTGACATCCTGATAGCGATTGAGAGCAGATATTATAGAGATGGGCCATAGATAACTCTGAAAGCAAAATAATGTAGTTTATGTAATCAGGCAGTCAGTAAAAGAAGTAATGTCACAGAATATGCTACAGATGATGACCATATCCTTTGTAATTAAGAGGAAGACTGCTTGAGGGAAAAAAATAATTTTAATCTGCTTGATTAATTGCTAGAGAGGCATATAAGTATGGCAAAAGAAGGAGTGAGAGTTTAGAAGTTGAGATATTTGACTTGGCTGTATGGAGTTGTACTTGTTTGTGAATCAGAGTACCAGGAGGTGTGAAATGTGGAGAGATGGTCTTCAGAGAACCCTGCAAAAATTGGAGAGAGGATTAAGTGGTGCTCCAAATTTTGGACAATTACGGAAGTAGGAAGAGAACTAGGACAGAGCAGGAGTAAACACAGATTTCAAGATGATTATGGTTGACTGTTGGGGAGGATAAGGACATTTTTAGTTCTGAGCTTTGGCTAGGAGACGGGGTCATTTGAGACGTTGGAAATGGTTTTAAAATGGGTGTCAGGTGGAAGCCTGGGTAAGATGGAACAGGATGACAAGTTCCAGACAAGCTGTAAAGCTTTTATACAGTGAGTTTACAGATCAAACAAATCACAGAATCATGGAATCATAGGATGGAAAAGACCTCTAAGATCATCAAGTCCAACCATCAACTCAACAACACCATGCCTGCTAAACCATATCCCAAAGTGCCACATCTACACGTCTTTTCAATACCTCCAGGGATGGTGACTCCGCCACCTCCCTGGGCAGCCTATTCCAATGCCTGACCACTCTTTCAGTAAAGAAATTTTTCCTAATATCCAATCTAAACCTCCCCTGACGCAACTTGAGGCCATTGCCTCTCATCCTATCGCTAGTTACCTGGGAGAAGAGACCAACACCTGCCTCACTACAACCTCCTTTCAGGTAGTTGTAGAGAGCGATAAGGTCCCCCCTCAGCCTCCTCTTCTCCAGACTAAATAACCCCAGCTCCCTCAGCCACTCCTTATAAGACTTGTTCTCTAGACCCCTCACCAGCCTCGTTGCCCTTCTCTGGACATGCTCCAGCCCCTCAATGTCCTTCTTGTAGTGAGGGGCCCAAAAGTGAACACAGTACTCGAGGTGCCGCCTCACCAGGGCCGAGTACAGGGGCACGATCACCTCCCTACTCCTGCTGGCCACACTATTCCTGATACAAGCCAGGATGCCATTGGCCGCCTTGGCCACCTGGGCACACTGCTGGCTCATGTTCAGCCGGCTGTCGACCAACACCCCCAGGTCCTTTTCTGCTGAGTAGCTTTCCAGCCACTCTTCCCCAAGCCTGTAGCGTTGCATGGGGTTGTTGTGACCCAAGTGCAGGACCCGGCATTTGGCCTTGTTGAACCTCATACAGTTGGCCTCGGCCCATCGATACAGTCTGTCCAGATCCCTCTGCAGAGCCTTCCTACCCTTGAACAGATCGACACTCCCCCCCAACTTGGTGTCATCTGCAAACTTACTGAGGGAGCACTCAATCCCCTCATCCAGATCATTGAGAAAGATGTTAAACAAGACCGGACCCAAAACCGAGCCCTGGGGGACACCACTCATGACCGGCTGCCAGCTGGATTTGACTCCATTCACTACCACCCTCTGGGCTTGGCCATTTAGCCAGTTCTTTACCCAGTGAAGAGTACACCCATCCAAACCATGTGCAGCTAGTTTCTCCAGGATGCTGTGGGGAACAGTGTCAAAGGCCTTACTTAAGTCCAGATAGATGACATCCACAGCCTTTTCTTTGTCCACTAGGTGGGTCACTGTGGGTAGTTAAGGCTTGGCGGTCTGAAGATGTCGCGCTGTACGGAAAGGTAGTGTCCCCCCCCTCTCCTAATAGCCAATAGCGTTTAACCCGTGAAGTAAGCAGACGGAAATGATGCTGTAAACCTAGGCTATATAACGCTGTGTTATTTATCAATAAACGCCATTTGCCGTCCACCACATTGGTGTCTGCGTGCTGATGACCCGAGCGGCCGAGGGGTGGGTCGCCGAGCCGTCCCTGAACCAGGTCGCCATGCCAACGAAGGCGTGGTCATAGAAGGAGATCAGGTTGGTCAAGCAGGACCTGCCTTTCATGAACCCATGCTGGCTGCGCCTGATCCCCTGCTTTTCCTGTACATGCCCGGTGAGTGCACTCAGGATGAACCACTCCATGATCTTCCCCAGCACCGAGGTCAGACTGACAGGCCTGTAGTTCCTGGGATCCTCCTTCCAGCGCTTCCTGTAGTTGGGTGTTACATTAGCGATACTCCAGTCATCTGGGACCTCCTGTTAGCCAGGACTGCTGACAGATAATGGAGAGTGGCTTGGCCAGCTCCTCCGCCAGCTCAGGAAGTATGGGCTGGATGAGTGGTCGGTGAGGTGTATTGAGAATTGCCTGAATGGCAGAGCTCAGAGGGTTGTCATCAGCGGCGCTGAGTCTAGTTGGAGGCTGGTAACTAGTGGTGTCCCCCAGGGGTCAGTACTGGGCCCAGTCTTGTTTAACTTCTTCATCAATGACCTGGATGAAGAGTTAGAATGTACCCTCAGCAAGTTTGCTGACGACACCAAACTGGGAGGTGTGGTAGACACACCGGAAGGCTGTGCTGCCATTCAGCGTGACCTGGACAGGTTGGAAAGTTGGGCAGAGAGGAACCTGATGAGGTTCAACAAGGGCAAGTGCAGGGTCCTGCACCTGGGGAGGAACAACCCCATGCACCAGTACAGGCTTGGGGTGGACCTGCTGGAGAACAGCTCTGTGGAGAGGGACCTGGGTGTCCTGGTGGACGACAGGTTAACCATGAGCCAGCAGTGTGCCCTGGCTGCCAAGAAGTCCAGTGGCATTCTGGGATGTATCAAGAGGAGTGTGGCCAGCAGGTCGAGGGAGGTTCTCCTTCCCCTCTACACTGCCCTGGTGAGGCCTCATCTGGAGTACTCTGTCCAGTTCTGGGCTTCCCTGTTCAAGAAAGATGAGGAGCTACTGGAGAGAGTCCAGCGGAGGGCTACGAGGATGATGAGGGGACTGGACCATCTCCCCTACGAGGAGAGGCTGAGGGAGCTGGGCTTGTTCAGCCTGAAGAAGAGAAGGCTGAGAGGGGACCTAATATATGCTTATAAATATCTGAAGGGTGGGTGTCAGGAGGATGGGGCCAAGCTCTTTGCAGTGGTGCCCAGTGACAGGACAAGGGGCAATGGGCACAAACTGAGGCACAGGAAGTTCCGTCTGAACATGAGGAAGAACTTCTTCCCTCTGAGGGTGACGGAGCCCTGGAACAGGCTGCCCAGGGAGGTTGTGGAGTCTCCTTCTCTGGAGATATTCAAGACCCGCCTGGACAAGGTCTTCTGCAGCCTGCTGCAGGTGACCCTGCTTTGGCAGGTGTGTTGGACTGGATGACCCACAGAGGTCCCTTCCAACCCCTACCATTCTGTGATTCTGTGATTCCCTCAGCACTCTTGGGTGGATCCCATCCAGCCCCATAGTCTCGTAAATGTCCAGGTGGCATAGCAGGTCGTTGACTGCTTCCCCCTGGATTATGGGAGGTTTGTTCCACTCTCCATCCCTGTCTTCCAGCTCAGGGGGCTGACTACCCTGGGAATAACCAGTCTGACTATTAAAGACTGAGGCGAAGAAGGCATTAAGTACCTCAGCCTTTTCCTCATCCTTGGTGGCAGTGTTCCCCCCCTCCACATCCAATAAGGGATGGAGATTCTTCTTGGCCCTCTTTTAGTTGTTAATGTATTTGTAAAAACATTTTTTGTTGTCCCTTACAACAGTGACCAGCCTGAGTTCTAGCTGGGCTTTTGCCTTTCTAATTTCCTCTCTGCATGACCTAATGAGACCCCTGTACTCCTCCCGAGTCACCTGCCCTTTCTTTCATAGGTGGCAGACCCTCCTTTTTTTCCTGAGTCCCAGCAGGAGCTCCCTGTTCAGCCAGGCCAGTTGTCTTCCCCACCGGTTCGTCTTGCGGCACATGGGGACACAGCCTGCTCCTGTGCCTTTAAGACTACCTCCTTGAAGAATGTCCAGCCTTCCTGGACCCCTTTGCCCTTCAGGACTCTCTCCCAGGGGACCCTTTCAACCAGCATCCTGAACAGGCCAAAGTCTGCCCTCAGAAAGTCCATGGTGGCGGTTTTGCTGGCCCCCCTCTTTACTTCACCAAGAATCAAGAACTCTGTCATTTCATGGTCGCTAAGCCCAAGACAGCCTCCGACCACCACATCTCCCACTAGTCTTTCTCTGTTAGTAAACAGCAGGTCTAGTGAGGCACCTCCCCTGGTAGCTCACTTACCAACTGTGTCAGGACACACTCCAGGAACCTCCTAGACTGTTTCCTCTCTGCTGTGTTGTATTTCCAGCAGATGTCCGGTAAGTTAAATGAATTACATTTAAAGAAGCAAAGGATATAGATTTAACTAGATGTTGGGGTCGATGTAGCTTGAGAGTTAGCATGACTAGGCCGCTTAAGCAAAACAGCATAACTGAACAGGCCGCTGGAAAGGGCAGCTAAGAATAACCTTTTGAGAAAGTTCTGATAGTGCATATGATGTGGGTTAGCAAAAACAAGATGTGTTCAAGGACGTGGAGGCAGTCTGTTGCTATTGGCGTTAGTGCATAGTTACCAATCATAAAGGAATGTGGGGCATGTGAACAGCGCGTGATTTATGTCTGTAGCCTGTCCGAATAAGCGTGATTGCGTGTACAGATATGAAAAATGTATATAACCACGCAAGTGGAGCAATAAAGTGAACTGACTGTGCATTGCATCAATGTGTGAGAGTCATTCCCATCCCTGCACGGATGCTGAAACTCGGCAACTAGAGAAAGAGAAAGCATGTGTATACTGTGAGCAGGAAGAGAGGGTGATAAGGAGGAGTTGCAAAACAGATCCAGAAATAGGATTTCTGGGCTTAGATGAAAAACCAAAACTCTTCAGTTATGAAAACTATTTTATTTTTAAACACCCTCCAGCCCTATTTTCTTTTGGTAGGAATAGGTCAGAGTTTAAAAAAAAACAAGATAGGTGAAGGTTTAAAGAGTAAAAAAGTTAGTGGTTCTAAAAGAATATTATGAAGTACATTGTTTCATAATGCTGTGAATTCTGCACCTTTCTTTCTTACACACTGTAATTACCATGATCATGAGCTGAAAAAAAAATTTGTGTTTTTCTGTTACATACATTTATTTATTAAAATTTAAGGTTTAGTATTTCAAGAATTATTTTCATTATGAATAATTGCTGGCATTGGTTTACAGAAATTTCAAGACATTGAAGAAACACACCTTCTTCGTATGAAAGAGATTATAGAATCATTGTCAAGTACCATAAAAGAAATTCATTTACAAATAGGAGAGGTAATTTTTATATTATTGTTTGTTTGGATCATGCTACATATTTTTCTTAACTATTAAATGAAACATTTCTTACTGTGTTTGTGGTAATTACAAGATCACATCTTTCAAAGGATGGTAACTTTTTAAGCCAGTAGAAGGAGATAAACAGAAATGATCAACAGAATTCAAAAGACTTTCAAGCAGATGTGGTTCTTTTTACCACAGATATCAAACATTATGCAACTACTGAATTTGTTTATGAGATGTTTGAAGGAGATTTCAATATCTGCTAAATTGCTGTTTTGGTCCTTTGTGATGTTTCTATATGTGTATTCTCTTTTGTTATTCAAAAATATACTCTGAAATTTTTTCAATTAAATGGATCATCCTCTAATTTTGTTCATTGTATTGGGAATCTTTTTAAAATCTAAATTCAATGTAAGATGAATATTTCCTGCTTCCTCTTGTATTTATAAGTTCAATGTCACAAATTTTGCAGAATAAGGCCAAATAATAATTTTGTGTTAACACAAACCAAAATATTTTGACAATTTGGAGAATTGTTAGTGTGTTTCAAAGGTCTGTTCCCTAGATATTAATTAGCACCCATTTCACACATTTCAGGACACTTGCGCTTTTCTTTAACTAAAACTTGAAATTATATCAGTCTGAAAATCTTCCAAAGTTTTTATACACTTTGGTTTTTATGGGGAAAAGACCTTGAGTAACAGTGTTAAATGAAGCTTTTATAGTATGGAATAATGGAATCACAGACTGGTTTGGGTTGGCAGGGACCTTACAGACCATCCAGTCCCAACCCCCCTGCTGTGGGCAGGGACCCCTTCCACCAGCCCAGGGTGCTCCCAGCCCCGTCCAACCTGGCCTTGAGCCCTGCCAGGGAGGGGGCAGCCACAGCTCCTCTGGGCAGCCTGGGCCAGGGCCTCTCCAACCTCACTATAAAAAATTTCTTCCTTATATCTTATCTAAATCTCCCCTCTTTCAGCATGAAACCATGACCCCTTGTCCCATCACTCCATGCCCTTGTAAAAAGCCCCTCTCCAGCTTTCTTGTAGGCCCCTTCAGGTACTGAAAGGCCGCTCTAAGGTCTCCCTGCAGCCTTCTCTTCCCCAGGCTGAGCAGCCCCAGCTCTCTCAGCCTTTCCTCACAGATTAATTTGAGTCACTGTTTTCCTCAGTTTTGAGATTGTCTGCTAATGAATGGTGGTCACAAAGGTCATGCTATTTATTTCTAAAATATATATGTACTGCTTTGTTAGAAAAACTTCTTATTAACAGCATGTGGTTGTTCCTTTGTCAGACCAAAAAACATTGAGACACTAATGCTTTTACTCAAGCAGGTGGGAACCGTGATAATACAGTGGTAACAGTTCACACCCTTAACTGGTGCTGGCTTAAGAGGCTGCTTGACTTCCTGATGTTATAGTGGGACATGTTGCTGACAAATTCAGAAAATTATGGGTTACAAAAGTGGTTTATATAGAAGAAATGGAACTAAATCCTAGACCCATCATCAAGCTGTATTCTTTCATTCCTCATTTGTATCTGTATTGTACAGACACTTGCTAATACTAAAGCAAAGAAGGGATTTTCTTGTTAAAATGCCTGTTGCTTTTTGGAAGCTTTGTAATGTATTTTAGAGGCAAGTATTTTGAACCTTAACTCTAGAGAAAAGCACTTTTTAAAGTTAAATATATTCTTTCAATTACTGTTTTTGAAATTCTTTTTGTGTGGTGTGTTTTTTTTGAAGGTGCATGAAGAGTTTATTAATAACATGACAAACACTACAGTTGAGAGTTTAATACAGAAATTTGCTGAGTCAAAAGGGACTGGCAAGGAAAGACCTGGTAAGAGATTAAAAATGACAGAGTAGGAAATGTTAATTTAAAAACTGTAGATTTCCACTCCTAATAAAAGGTCAAACCCTATTTGTTAATGTGTTATAGTAGTAATGTACTTACAATTTCAAATTCTCAGAATTCATTAGCTTTAATGCTAAATGATTCATAGAAATTTAACAACAGAATCTATTATGTAAGTGTAGTATTTGTTTTCATGAAGCATAGCATTTTATAGCTCTGAGTCCCTCTGTAGACCTTCGAGGAAGCTCTTAAACTATCCTAGAATCATAGAATGGTTTGGGTTGGCAGAGACCTTGCAGCTCATCCAGTTCCTACCCCCTGCCATGGGCAGGGACCCCTTCCACCAGCTCAGGGTGCTCCCAGCCCCGTCCAACCTGGCCTTGAGCCCTGCCAGGGAGGGGGCAGCCACAGCTTCTCTGGGCAGCCTGGGCCAGGGCCTCACCACCCTCACAGGGAAGAATTTCTTCTTTATATCTTATCTAAATCTGCCCTCTTTCAGCTTGAAGCCATGACCCCTTGTCCCATCACTCCATGCCCTTGTCAAAAGTCCCTCTCCAGCTCTCTTGTAGGTCCTCTCTTGTAGTTTTTTTCAGAGCAAGTATGTACCTAGCAGAGTAGATCTTGAGAATTTGTATTAATTTGTTAAATATAGTTACTAGGTGTCTTACAATGCCTCTGTGAGCTGTTTTTAATATAACATTGTTTCATATTCTCTCTGCTATCTGCTAATGCTGATACCTGAGTGGGCTGAGGTAAGATTGTATATGGAACAATTTCCGAATGTTTCCTGTATATTTTACAATTATTCAATAAAGAGTAAGAAAGAAAAAGTTCGAACTTCAGGGGTTCAAGTTCAGTTGATCTGAAGTCAGGGTAAAGACACATGAAAATTCAGCGTTCAGACTTAGACTTTGATTAGCTGTTGCCAAGATGTAATGGCTAGGGATCTCCATCTTGCATTTAGGATCCTGATTCCCTGGGTTACAAAGACCCTTGGTAATGTATCCTAGAGTAGAGTGCATTTCAGGTCATCCACATTATTAATGTTTTTTTTTCCTAGACAACATAGTAATCATAAGAAAAATAACACTTTTTAATTTAGTGGGAGAAGTTATACACACTGTGTACTTGCTGCTTTACAGAGTCCCATTTGTATTCTCTGGGGTCAAATAAAAGCTTTTGCCATAGTACATTTCATTTCTTCAATCCTACAACTATTTTAACAGCAAAATATTTTAAGGAAAGATTACATTTTTAGTGTGGAAATGTATGCACCTTGAATTTTCTTTTACAGAGTGAAATTATTGTATTGATATCAACTTTGTGATGCAGTCATGGTGCAGAGCAAAGCATAGACAAATTCAGCAGCAAAAGAATACAAACTCACAACAAGTTGTGAAGTGTCAAAGATAAGAGAATAGAAACAAACTGCTAGTGATGTTAATTATGGTTACTGCTTCTATTATATTCATTTTATTAACTTAAAATCATATAGCTTTGACAAAGATTTGGAAGGCAAAGTGAGGTATCATTCTTCTAAGAATGAAATGGAAACATCCAGTGTAGGAGGGAAAAATACTTTTCTGCAATTGAGAACTGTTCTTAATAGAAATGTATTTTAACTCGTGGAGCAAATATTAGAAGTCTTTCTGTGGTGTGAATTTAATAATTAGGACGGAGAAGGAAATGGCTTTTTGTATAAATCTAAGTATTCAGCATATAAAAATGATACTGACTTGGTGTATAAGACAAATGTAGAAAGAATGTCTTACGACTGTCACTGTTGCTTAAGATTCCAGTCAAATCTATTTGAAGGAAATACTTTAAAAATCCCCAGGACCATGTAGGCCTCCTCCCTCCTGTATTATTTGTGGGATAATATACTGAATTAGTTGGTGGGCTGCATTCTGAAATACTGAGTTTTTGAGAAATAAATAAACTAAAAGGATAATGCATAACAAAGTATTTTAGATTATCTCAGTATATTCTAGCTATAGTTATAGTACTTCATAGCAGAGTTTACTTTTATTTATATCTGTAAAAATAAGAAATCTGAAAGGAAGGCTGGTTTGTTGCATAGATTATAAACAATTTGCAATAAAGGTTTATAGATATAGACAATTACTTAAGCTTTTATCTGCATATCTGAGCTTTATCACCTAATTCTTACTGAATTTACTTTAAATATTTTTTAAATGTTTAGTATTGATACAGTATTTGAAGAAGTTTTATTCATAGTTTTTTTCCTCTTACTTCCATTCAGCATAAAACAATAGCCACATACATTCAGTTGCAAATCTTTTAATTTTAACTGGGGGGAGGAATATCACTTAAATGTAAAACAATGAAAAAATGATAGAGAGGTGGTAGGACCTGCAATAACCAATCAGGCTTCAGGTCAGTATTTAATTTGTTCTCTGAACTGTTTTCTAAAGCTTATATGTTCCTGCTATTAGGTCTAATATCAGGTTTGATACAATTGGTTGGAAGATGCTTCTGTCACTCATCCTGCAGTGTTGATCAAAACTATTGTTGGCCACTTCTGATAAATCAGTTTTCTGTTTCTGATAGGCTTCTGCTCCATGTTCATGGAAAATTCATTTATGGTATGACAGAAAATGTCTACTTTTCTTTCACCCAAAGTATATGTTATATCAATAGTGGAGATGATGTGTATTATAGTTTAATGACATATCAATGACTTCTAGCTTTATTTACTTAATCTAAAAATAAACTATAAAAAATTTGGTTTGTTCCAGTATGAAAAGTTGATGCTGCATGAAATACAAACTGCTAGGAAGTATGACCTCGTATTCTTCTAAGATCTTATGTCTGTAATTGGCAGGATAATATGTATAATATTTGTGAATGTCTATATAGCTGTAGTTGGTCATGAATGATTTTCCATTTTTAGTTACTGAATTACTGTGCCCTCTTCTCATATGTGGGAAACTGTGAGTGTGTGTTTGTCCCTGTATTAGTGTTTGCACACTACACAGTTTACCCAGAAGGTACCTTTGAAGGCCAAATGAGAAGACTCAGCTGTGCTGCATTTCAAAAAAATCAGGAACAAAAGCCAAATTTAGATCATTTGTTTTCATTAATTTGTTCTGATCTCATTGTTATGTGTTATTGGTAATTTATTAAGTTGTTGCTCTTATTTTTGCATTTTTCTTAAAAATGTAATAAAGAGGAAAACAGAATTTTTATTGTAGTACAAACAACAATGGAAACCCAAAATCCTTGCTGTCTCAACCCTCCAAATAAACAGTGATCTGCAGATGACAATTATTACATATACTGTGCCATTACTCAGTGTGAGAGGAGTGCTGAGTCATCTTTTAACTATAATAAATATTTCTTCATTGGTTTTGTGCTAGCTTGATCCATCTTTCACAATCAGAATCAGCCAGAACCTGATTTGCACTGCAACCCTGTATTCTTAACCACACAAGTAGGTAGAGAAAATCTAGCAAAGAGGAATAGTCACATACAAGTTGTCTTCTAAGTGTACCAGTAAAAGCATATAGAATTTGGACTGTCTCCTTTCACTATCCATCCAATAAACTTGAACTTTATGGAGGGGCTAGGAGTTTGTATTTTAACAAGCATTGTAAAATTAGTGCCTGCAATCTATCTGCTCTTTGAATTAAATTATAATGGAAGTAGTTGACAATGTTTATTGTCCACAACTGCTGTTGATCAGCTGTCACTGGCTCTTGCACATATAGTAAAGCATTTGACTTTTGTCCCCCTTGTCCTTTTAGATATTAGGAATAATAGTATAAGTCCTTTTAATCAAATGGTGCTTCCACAGTTAATAAGATTCAGAAAAGGACAGATATATTGTTTCTAATCCTTTTCCTCCCTCCACCAAAGCCAGAAATTAGCAATTTGGTCAGTAACTGATCAGTAATGCTGGTTAAAAAAAAAAAAAAGATTTTGTCTGTTGCTTTTTTGGAGCTGCTGAAACCTATTTTGCTTTATTTGCCCATGCAGAAAAAATTGTCTCAAGGCTCCTGGTAACTCCAGTCATGGGGAAGTTTAAGGTCATGGATATCAAATGGAGACATTAGTTCAGGATTTTTTTTATTTATCATTTCGAAATTCTTCTTTCTGGGAAGGCTATCAAGTAGTCTAGAGTTGAGAAATTTATCAGTGACTTAGGACAGCTATAATGCAAAAATCTTCACTGCCTTGCAAGGTAGCACATATCAGAAAAATATGTCCTTGCATCCTTGTCAACATGCTGGTGATCCTTGTTTGTTCTGAGGGAACACATCACATCTGGGAGCTCTGTTTTTGGAGTGCTAACATAGTTTATATTTTGAAGTCTTAAAAAATAATGGTTTACTTAGGTATGGGGTTCCTGCTGAAAGCACTGTGGACTTTTCACAGGCTGCAAAACTTTGATAAACCTTATGTTTGCTATTTGGATGGCAATGAAAACAGTTTAATCTGAATTCCTTAGAAGTTCATTAATGCTGCCAGCATTGCCTGTTACCAAAACCATAAAGCATCAGTGCTTCAATTTAGTAAACATTTAATTTTACCTAGGCTTTAATTCAGCTGACTTCTGGTTTAGTGAACTCAACTTAATTATTGTTCATTTGATTAGAATAATGTTTTATGTGGCTGGCTGGTGGTGGTAGTGGGGGGTTGGTGCAAAGTTCAGTGTGAATTTGACATGCTGTCAGGTCTTTTCTAATGGCTTACATGGGCATTTTAGTCCTAAATGCCTAGGGAGCACTGCTTATGTGTTGGGTTTTGTGTGTCGTGTGTGTCCCCCCCCCCCCGTTAATGGAATAGCATTGAAGTGAGCTGCACCATGACTAGGAAGCTAGTGCAAAGTAACTAGCATACTGTAAATGTACAGTTGTGCTCACTCCATGTTAATATTCCTATTTAAGTTACTGTGTTGTGTTTTAAGAACAACTGCGTTCCTCTAAGAAATTTTAGAAACAAGTTAGTCCTTTCCCAGGGATTGAGAGGCGAAACAAGGGTCATGGAATATTGAAGCTTGCTTTGATTAAAGTGAATAGCTTTTTATGTGCTTGAATAATAAACTCTGCTTTAAGAGAGACTTGAAACAGTGCTGCATGTGGCATGTTTTTTTCTATGGGTTTGTTTAATAACATAATAGTTTATAGAGTTTATAAAAATGCTTTTCTAGGAAGCTAAACAGCAACAAAGTAGATGGCAATAAACACTAAAAATGGTTAATAATTTTTTAACAACTCTGCATGACATCTTTGAGCTTTTCCACAAGGAAGTATAACAAAGCAAGTATTTATTTTATGTTCTTATAAATTATTTTCTTTATAGTTTCTGTAAATATTATAAATATTTTAATGTAGCCAACACTTGTGACTAGATGCATGAATAGCCAGGAGTGTTTTAGTTTCTCAAAGCCTGTGCCCACACATAATTCTACACAGAAGATTGACTGAGAAATGAGTTTAGTTTATCAACACTGACAGTACCCAAGGGTTTCAGAAAAGTATTCTTTGTAAAGGAAGGCGGTCCATTGCTATATTTCAGAAGCTAATGGGAGAAATTAAGTGTGGATATCTTTGAAGATTTTTTTTTAAAAGGTGGGCTTGAGGCATTTTTTTTTTCTTAAGTATTTAAGGGTGCTGTGCTGTAGAGCTCTGTTTTCAAAGAGGAGGTGCAAGCTCAAGAGCTATACCAACAAATGTGTTTTAGTTCCTGTCCTAGATCTCTATTTGATTTTGCCTGCAAAAGTTGGGTCCCTTCATAGACAACAAACCTGCCAAAGCTGGTGTAGACTTAAGGCAGTTTCATCTGCCAGCATAGATTTTTAATGATAGCATATACCTAAGTTGCAAAATTGTTTTAATTTGCAATTTATTTATTTTTAATTGTCTGGAGAGTTAAAACTGTACAGGTTTTGCTCCAAAAGTCTCTTAATGCAAGTAGAAGACTGGTAGCATTGCACTACCAATATTAGCTGAATATGCCAACCAACTGGGAATTTAACATTATTTGGCAGGCAGGGCTACAAATGTGATACTCTGAGGAAGCCAATTCAGCTTTTCCTTTTAGTGTCATTGTATTTTAAGCAGTAGAAAGAAAAATTCATATTGAAAACAAAAATTATTCTTGCTGAGTAGCATCCTTGTTGAATATACAGTGTTGGAAAGGAAGTTCTTGACACACACATACATATAGACGCACACAAGTCCACATCTGAACTTGAAAGCTTGGTAATCTTTTCCCAGTGTGTGAAAAATTGTTTGGACTGCTATTTGAGAAGGAAGACCCCATCCAATTCACAGAATGTTTTGGATGAACATCCACTTCCTCTGAAGTACTCGGAGAAATCAAGAGCTGTCTGTGATATTTAGCAAGAAATTTCGTAAAACAACAGTCCCAAACTAAACTGCGTTCAACCGTTCAACAAAGAGAAAACAGAACAGCAGAAAAGAAAATACTGTATGTTGTTGATGTAAAAAAAATTAATAAATCAGTAACATCACATTAACATATTATTTAAGAATGCACCCACGAGTGCTGAGGGAGCTGGCGGATGTCATTGCTGAGCCACTCTCCATCATCTTTGAGAGGTCCTGGAGGACAGGAGAGGTGCCCGAGGACTGGAAAAAGGCCAATGTCACTCCAATCTTCAAAAAGGGCAAGAAGGAGGACCCAGGGAACTACAGGCCGGTCAGCCTCACCTCCATACCGGGAAAGGTGATGGAGCAGCTTATCCTGGAGGTCATCAACAAGCAAGGGGAAGAAAAGAAGGTTATCAGGAGTAGTCAGCATGGATTCACCAAGGGGAAATCATGCCTGACCAATCTAATAGCTTTCTACGATGACATGACTGGCTGGGTAGATGAAGGGAGAGCCGTGGATGTTGTCTACCTCGACTTCAGCAAGGCTTTCGACACAGTCTCCCATGATATCCTCCTAGGGAATCTCAGGAAGTGTGGTCTGGATGAGTGGTCGGTGAAGTGGATAGAGAACTGGCTGAATGGCAGAACTCGGAGGGTTGTCATCAGCGGCGCTGAGTCTAGTTGGAGGCTGGTAACTAGTGGTGTCCCCCAGGGGTCAGTACTGGGCCCAGCCTTGTTTAACTTCTTCATCAACGACCTGGATAAAGAGTTAGAATGTACCCTCAGCAAGTTTGCTGACGACACCAAACTGGGAGGTGTGGTAGACACACCGGAAGGCTGTGCTGCCATTCAGCGTGACCTGGATAGGCTGGAAAGTTGGGCAGAGAGGAACCTGATGAGGTTCAACAAGGGCAAATGCAGGGTCTTGCACCGGGGGAGGAACAACCCCATGCATCAGTACAGGCTTGGGGTGGACCTGCTGGAGAGCAGCTCTGTGGAGAGGGACCTGGGAATGCTGGTGGACGACAGGTTAACCATGAGCCAGCAGTGTGCCCTGGCTGCCAAGAAAGCCAATGGGATCCTGGGATGCATCAAGAAGAGTGTGGCCAGCAGGACGAGGGAGGTTCTCCTTCCCCTCTACACTGCCCTAGTGAGGCCCCATCTGCAGTGCTGTGTCCAGTTCTGGGCTCCCCAGTTCAAGAAAGATGAAGAGCTACTGGAGAGAGTCCAGCGGAGGGCTACGAGGATGATGAATGGACTGGAACATCTCCCCTACGAGGAGAGGCTGAGGGAGCTGGGCTTGTTCAGCCTGAAGAAGAGAAGGCTGAGAGGGGACCTAATAAATGCTTATAAATATCTGAAGGGTGGGTGTCAGGAGGATGGGGCCAAGCTCTTTTCAGTGGTGCCCAGCGACAGGACAAGGGGCAACGGGCACAAAGTGAGGCACAGGAAGTTTCGTCTGAACATGGGGAAGAACTTCTTCCCTCTGAGGGTGACGGAGCCCTGGAACAGGCTGCCCAGGGAGGTTGTGGAGTCTCCTTCTCTGGAGATATTCAAGACCCGCCTGGACAAGGTCCTGTGCAGCCTGCTGTAGGTGACCCTGCTTCGGCAGGAGTGTTGGACTAGATGACCCACAGAGGTCCCTTCCAACCCCTACTATTCTGTGATTCTGTGATTCTGTAATGCTTTTGCCATGCCTTCTGGGAACCTTCAGTCTTCACCGCTAAGGCTGGTCTCCAGGCATCCCAATCCCTTGAGGTAAGAGAGGAAGCCTGGAGAAAGGAAGACCTTCCCTTGGTCAAGGAGGATCATGTGAGAGATCATTTAAGCAAACTGGACACCCACAGGCCCCAATGGGATGCACCCACAAGTGCTGAGGGAGCTGGCAGATGTCGTTGCTGAGCCACTCTCTGTCATCTTTGAAAGGTCCTGGAGGACAGGAGAAGTGACTGAGAACTGGAGGAAAACCAACGTCACTCCAGTCTTCAAAAAGGGCAAGAAGGAGGACCCAGTCAGCCTCACCTCCATCCCTGGAAAGGGGATGGAACAGCTCATTCTGGATGTCATCTCTAAGCAAGTGGAGGAGAACGAGGTTATCAGGAGTAGTCAAAATGGATTCAGCAAGGGGAAATCACGCTTGACCAATCTGATATCTTTCTATGATGGCATGACCGGCTGGGTAGATGAGGGGAGAGCAGTGGATGCTGTCTGCCTCGACTTCAGCAAGGCTTTTGACACTGTCTCCCATCACATCCTCAAAGAGAAGGTCGGAAAGTGTGGGCTAGACGAGTGGACAGTGAGGTGGATTGAGAACTGGCTGAATGGCAGAGCTCAGAGGGTTGCGATTAGCGGCGCAGAGTCTAGTTGGAGGCTGGTAACTAGTGGTGTCCCCCAGGGGTCAGTACTGGGCCCAGTCTTGTTCAACTTATTCATCAGTGACCTGGATGAATGGACAGAGCGCACCCTCAGCAAGTTTGCTGATGACACCAAACTGGGAGGAGTGGTGGATACACTAGCAGGCTGTGCTGCCATTCAGCGTGACCTGGATAGGCTGGAGAGTTGGGCAGAGAGGAACCTGATGAGGTTCAACAAGGGCAAGTGCAGGGTCCTGCACCTGGGGAGGAACAACCCCATGCATCAGTACAGGCTTGGGGTGGACCTGCTGGAGAGCAGCTCTGTGGAGAGGGACCTGGGTGTCCTGGTGGACGACAGGGTAACCATGAGCCAGCAGTGTGCCCTGGTTGCCCAAAAGGCCAATGGGATCCTGGGATGCATTAGGAGGAGTGTGGCCAGCAGGTCGAGGGAGGTTCTCCTTCCCCTCTACACTGCCCTAGTGAGGCCCCATCTGGAGTACTGCGTCCAGTTCTGGGCTCCCCAGTTCAAGAAAAATGAGGAGCTATTGGAGAGATTCCAGCAGAGGGCTGTGAAGATGATGAGGGGACTGGAGCATCTCTCCTGGGAGGAAAAGGTGAGGGAGGTGGGCTTGTTCAGCCTGAAGAGGAGAAGGCTGAGAGGGGACCTAATAAATGCTTACAAATACCTGAAGGGTGGGTGTCAGGAGGATGGGGCCAGACTCATTTCAGTGGTGCCCAGGGACAGGACAAGGGGCAACGGGCACAAACTGAAGCATAGGCAGTTCCGTCTGAACATGAGGAAGAACTTCTTCACTTTGAGAGTGATGGAGCACTGGAACAGGTTGCCCAGGGAGGTTGTGGATTCTCCTTCTCTGGAGATATGGAAACCCCGCCTAGACGAGGTCCTGTGCAGCCTGCTGTAGGTGACCCTGCTTCGGCAGGGGGGTTGGACTAGATGATCCCCAGAGGTCCCTTCCAACCCCTACCATTTTGTGTTAATGTGAATATACATTTGTTATAGTTTTTATCGTAGAATCATAGGAAGTTTTGGGTTGGAAGGGACCCCTAGAGGTCATCTAGTCCAACCCCCCCCGCAGCGAGCAGGGACACCGCTAACGAGATCAGGTTGCTCAGAGCCCCGTCCAACCTGGCCTTGAATGTTTCCAGGGATGGGGCCTCCACTACCTCTCTGGGCAACCCGTTCCAGTGTTTCACAACCCTCATTGTAAAGAATTTCTTCCTTATATCCAGCCTAAACCTACCCTGTTTTAGTTTAAAACCATTACCCCTCGTCCTGTCACTGCTGTCTCTACTAAAAAGATTGTCCCCATCTTTCCTATAGGCTCCCTTTAAGTACTGAAAGGCTGCAATCAGGTCTCCCCGCAGCCTTCTCTTCTCCAGGCTGAACAAGCCCAACTCTCTCAGCCTGTCCTCATAGGAGAGGTGCTCCAGCCCTCGGATCATTTTTGTAGCCCTCCTTTGGACCCGCTCCAACAGTTCCATGTCCTTCTTGTGCTGAGGGCTCCAGAGCTGAACGCAGTACTCCAGGTGAGGTCTCACCAGAGCAGAGTAGAGGGGCAGAATCACCTCTCTCGACCTGCTGGCCACGCTTCTCCTGATGCAGCCCAGGACACGGTTGGCCCTCTGGGCTGCCAGCGCACATTGCCGGCTCATGTCCAGCCTTTCGTCTATCAGTACCCCCAAGTCCCTCTCAGCAGAGCTGCTCTCGATCCTTTCATCCCCCAGCCTGTATTGATAGCGGGGATTACCCCGACCCAGGTGTAGGACCCTGCACTTGGCCGTGTTGAACCTCATGAGGTTCACACAGGCCCACCTCTCCAGCTTGTCCAGGTCCCTCTGGATGGCATCCCGTCCTTCTGGTGTATCGACCGTACCACTCAGCTTGGTGTCATCTGCAAACTTGCTGAGGGTGCACTCGATGTCGCTGTCCATGTCATTGATAAATATATCGAACAGCACCGGTCCCAGTACGGACCCCTGAGGGACTCCACTCGTCACTGGTCTCCATCTGGACATTGAGCCATTGACCACTACCCTTTGGCTGCGACCATCCAACCAATTCCTTATCCACCGAACGGTCCACCCATCAAATCCACATTTCTCCAATTTAGAGAGAAGGATGTTGTGGGGGACCGTGTCAAAGGCTTTACAAAAATCCAGATAGATGACGTCCATTGGTTTTCCCTTGTCCACCCTTGTTGTTACACCATCATAGAAGGCCACTAGGTTGGTGAGGCAGGACTTGCCCTTGGTGAAGCCATGCTGGCTGTCTCGAATCACCTCCCTGGCCTCCACGTGCCTTAGCATATCTTCTAGGAGGATCTGTTCCATGATCTTCCCAGGCACAGGGGTGAGGCTGACAGGTCGGTAGTTCCCAGGGTCCTCCTTCCAACCCTTTTTGAAAATGGGCACAATGTTTCCCTTCTTCCAGTCACTGGGGACTTCCCCTGACTGCCATGACCTTTCAGATATCATGGGGAGTGGCTTGGCAACTATGTCAGCCATAGTTTTTATGGACTTCGTTACGATTCTGCAGTATGTTGGTATGATCTCTTCCACAGAGGTCACTAAAACACTGAAGTAGAGTATAAATATATTCAACAGCAAGTGAGAGACAGAGGGAAAATGGAAAAAAAAAAACCCAAGAAAAAAGCCTTAGACAACATTTGTAGATGCACCAGGGCAAAAGCTGTGTTTTCAAAATATTAATATTGTGCAAATTTTGTGTCTTTAAATGCTGAGACATTTTTGAAGGTTAAACCTATACTGCCTGAGATTCCAAGTAGCTCTTTGGGCATAAATGGGGGGAAGGGAGATTTTGTGGTAATCCTTAATAATATTTCTCTTATTGTTATTTCTGTGGGTTGAACTACCCTCCCCTCCCCCCAAGAGGTGTCTCATGTACTCCTCATGAGCTGCAGAAAAAGCACACCAAGAAGAATTTCGCATTGACATTTTTTTGTTATTGGTGGTGCATGTATGGAAACTGTCATATGCTAATCAATACTTCTCATCTTACAGATGGGGTGGAGAGGTGGTTTGGCATGTATTATTTTCACCCTTTCCCCACGATCTGAATCTTCTGTACAATAGTGTCCTGGTTTCCTCTGGGATCGAGTTATTTTTCCTCCCAGTAGCTGCTGTGTTTTGAATTTAGTACAAGAAGAATGTTGGTACCACTGATGTTTTCAGTTGTTGGTAAGAAATCAAGGACTTTCTCCAGTTTCTCATATTCACCCAATGAGCAGGTGTGCAGGAGCTGGGAGGGAGCACAGCCAGGCAGCCAGCCAAGCTGACCAGTGGAAATACTCCATACCATGGACATCATGCTCAGTTTATGAATGGGGGTTGGCCCAGGGGGCAGGAACTTTTCCACGAGTTGAACTTTTCTGAGTTTGGCGCGCTCCATGAAATCCTTGAGTTCCGCGATTGCTGCTTGGGGACTGGCTGCTCAATCAGTCATTGGGTGGTGAGAAAATTGTATATCGCTTGCTTTGCATACTCATTATTATTACTATTGTTATTCCTTCCTTTCTTGTCTTATTAAACTGTCTTTATTTTAATCCACGAGTTTCCCCTTTTGTCCATTCTCCTCCCCATCTCACTGGGAGGGAGGGGAGGGGTGAGAGAGCGGCTCTCTGGTGCTTAGTTGCCAGTTGCTGGGTTAAATCACGATAGTCCTTTTTGGTGCCCAATGTGGGACATGAAGAGTTGACATAATGAGAGATTTGACCGGAGCATATTAAAATAAATTTGTGATAAGCATTCATTATGTCAGTTTGGTCATTGCTGGTCTCAATGTGCTCTTATTGGCTCTCAGAGTTATTGTGTAACAGCTTACTTGCTGTATCTACTGTCTATCAGTTATGTGGAGTTTATCACCTCTGGGCGTTAGATTAAGGTTATTGCTGTGCTGTGTGGCACTGGCTTATGGTTTGATAAAATCAATGGTTGCAGGACCAAGGTTTTATCTTTATCCAGTGGGGGCGGGCAGGGCGCAGGGTGAAGCAGCAGCGGTGGCTTTATTTCTGTACTTCGGGAGTCATCTAGTGGGAACTATTAACAACTATACTTTATACTTCTTTTTCTTGGAGGTCCAAGCTATGGGGAAGACATCTTCCTTCATCTTCCCCTTTTCCTCCAGTCTAATTACAACAGCTTTTGAGAATTTAAAATACCCTTGGGATGTTCGAGACAGCATGCTCCTATTGCTAGTTCTCCTGCATAGGTGTCGAGTCTTGCTTAGAGTTAAAAAACTATTTAAGAATTCTGTGGCAACTCCAACCCCCGTGACAGGCACTGCAGCTACTCGAACCCTTGCAACGGGCACCACGGTTACCCCAACCCCTGTGACAGGCACTGTGGCTACTCAAGCCATGACAAATAGGAAACCACTTTCAAAACACTAGAAAGCAAGAAAATATATAATTCCCACAGAGAGCACTTTTGCCTATCTGAAAAAAGATTGTCTGAAAAAAAATAAGATACTATAAGATGTATTATCCTCTTTTTTCTCTTTAGGAGACAGGTCCCATTAAAAATCTTAAACTCCAATGATTTCACGGGTTTAAATTCAGGACTTCAGTAAGAAACCATACCCCTCTTGGTTTACAGGGACAATATGTGACTGTTACAAAGATTCTTCAAAGCAGTCTCTAAAGATGAGGACTATAATTTAATTTATTTACAATGTCTAGTGTTCCCAAATCTTAGCTGACTCTTCTTTAAGGAGAAAACTACTTGAATGTTTCTGCATTTCTTTCATCACTGCATTACTTGAATTGCACACCATGCAGTCAGGCAGAGTCGTTTGTTGCAGATACTTATATTTATAGACTAGGCTTATGCAGTCCTGCTGTTTCTTACTATTCTTTCCCCACCCACCCATATAGCTTTCACAAAACTTTGCTACTTTTGACCCAATTTGACGGAAAAGTTAGAGGTTGCAAAGATTTTATAAAAATGAGGAGACAGGTAGAGAAGAAGGACACAAATTAGTCATGCCATTTAAGGGAAAGGCAATTGTAATGATATGAGTTACTCATTTGGAGAGTCAGCAGGCAGCTGAGTATGTTTTTGTATCTGTGTGTATATGTTGACCAGCTCATGAACAGTTCAAAACCAGCTACATGTCTGTTGTTTATCCAGCCAGAAAGGAAATATGGGATGAAGTTGAAGTGTAAAGAAGAGTAGAAAAGGATAAGAAAGGGGCTGGGAGTGATGTGGCACATGGGACTTTGGGGAATGTAGTGTTCTGGAGGTTGGTGTTCTAGCTGATGTTAATTTTGCTGCTCACAAACCTCATGCTTTCATAAATTACAACTGAAACTTACAGTGTTGTCATATTCAGGTGTTGCAGGCTGGTTGGATTTCTAACTTCAAACTTTGCCTTGGGTATGTGTTTCATGTCTCTTGTTGAAAATTCTTATGTTATCTTAGCAATAAAAATTATTTTCTTTGTAACTGAAGATGTTTACCACCTTTTTAGATTAGAGAAAATAATCTGTTCTCTCCTTGCTCCTGATAAACATCTTAACTGATAACAATTTTTTAAAACTACTCAGATTATGATCATTTTCTACTTTGCTTTTCCCTAAGCCACAGGGAAATACTGCCCCTTGAGAGTAGCATGCTTACTATATTCACAGAGCTTGTACCCACAGTACCTGAAGAGCCTGAGATGAATAATGTTTACTTTGATCTAGTGAACTGAGTGCATGGCCGGAAGCCTAGTAACAGAATCAGGGTTAGAATTGATTGCTTGTTTAGTGGATGCTTACTGGGGGCAGTTTTTCAGGGCATGACATAATATGTTTTTCTTCCTAGTAATAATAGTTGGATTTTGTATTTGCCTTGTTTGTTTAAGAATCCAAACAATAAAACTTTTTTCCCCTCTGTTGAGGAAAGTGCAAATTATTTTATTCTTTTGACCTTAGCAAAACCCTTATCTTCCCAATGACTCCCTCACAGTATACTAGAGATAGGTTTTGTAACTGTTTTAAGGTAGTTGACAAAGAACTTAACTTTCTTCAAGACAATTAGTGTCAATTTGTAGATAAATTAAGTAGCAGGTGTAAGGTTTTTATTTATAAACCCTCTTTTGTAGTTGCCTTGTGTATACTCTGAAAATACTGTTGCCATAGATGTGGACTAAATATGTAGTAGGTACTGCATTATAATTAACTGCAATTGTATCAGTATAGTTATATTTTCTTCATTCATCTTTGTATAAGATCAGTACCTCCTTATTGCTAGCCAATTTGCCTTTTAGAGTTTTTGAAAGTCCACATACTCAAATGCCTCTTGTAACAAGAAAAACAGTACATATATTTTCTCAGTCTGAGATGCATCCTGAGCTGCAGACTCACTGTTGCTTCTTTTATGCCAATGTCACTTATGTTTTTATGTTGTATGCTGTTAGATTAATTAAAATAAAAATTGTCCATTTATTCAAATTGCCTTTCCCCTCTTCTGTTCTGGCAAACCAAAGCTTCCTCATTTTCAAATGTCTAACAACTGCCCCACTTCTGATTTATTTGCTTCAGTCTCTTGTCAAATAGCAGCTGTCTGCTTCCATCTGTCTATAAAACCATCATCCATTTGCCTTTTCTTCATGTCCGTATCTGTCCCGGCTGGTGGAATGCTGTCAGCTGCAGCAGCTTGCCTTGGAAAATGTTTTAGGATGATGCTTGGTGGGAATGTTTATATACACTGATTTTTGAGGCCCACTTCCTTTGTAGAATACTAAACTCTCATTAGCATCCTGATAGCTAGATATGTATCCTTAAGTGACTGAAATTCCACTTTTCATATCTCTTTCTTATTCATATCTTTCTGTCATATCTCTTTCAATCATTTTCAATCAATTCATATCTCTTTCTGTCATAAAGGCTAACCTTCATTTACACACTATATTATTTTTTCTGTCCTGCGTGTGCACAGCATCAAATACTTCTTTCAAGTCTATGTACAGATATTTGAGATATTTAAGCCATAGTTACCATTCTATAGTTTAATATAACAACAGGCAGACCAGACTGTAAAAAAGTTATCTTGAGTCTGAAACTATCCATGCTTAACACAATAGAACATTAATTCAGAGACTTTTGTAAGGGTTGGACTAGGTCTCAGCTATTACTTTTTACATTTTAAGACACTTACCAGGGTAAGCATTTTTGATTTTCACAGTCGTGCTTTAGTTCTAATATTTTCTTTTATTTTGTGTTCATATCAAAGCTTGAGAAAAGGCTTCCTTCTCAATTCACATTGTTTTCTTGTCTTTTATGAGAAAAAGAACAAAGGAAATCTCAGTGCTTTGACTGTGGTACTGCAGATGATGATGATGATTATTATTACTATTATTATTATTATTGCAGTGTGGCAACATCTAGATGGTCCTTTTCAGTGCTTTGGGCTATGATGTGGCAGGGACTCTAGAGACTATTTCAGGGAATTACTTCAGTCCCCCATCATCAGCAATACTTCTTAAATGTGAAACAACTGCTTTTCTTTCTTTGGACGTTGCAATGACAGTGAATCTGTGTACTTGCTTTCAGATATTTTGGTCGTTAGACTATGCAGCATGAGGTTCTGTAAACAAAAGTATCAGTGCAGTTAAGTTAATCTTCCAGATTTTGAGCTGAAATCCTTGTTGGAGTTAACCCATTATCTATACTTCAGTCATCGAGCATAAGTCTGTTAAGAAAACTTTTCTGCCTCATAATGAAAAGGTAGTGCACCTACATTAAAATCTCCGTGTAGCTGTTATGAAAGTTATTGTGATAGCAGCACATGAGTTTGCATGCTTTGACTTGCATCTATATGTTATACCTGTTTGGCAATCTCCATTAATGCCAATCCACTGGGAGTTTTTGATTGTATCATCTAATGATTAAGGAAGCAGGAAGCAGAAAGATAGATTATATTGGTGGTTCGGAGAAGAAAGCTTTTTGAGTTTTGGGTTTTTTTTTTTTTTGCAATGATAGTGCAGATGGTTTTGTTTACAGATGCACAAGTACAGTGGATAGTGCAGGGGAGATTCTTGAGAAAGCATCCAATTCCTTATTGATGGTGTGTTTCCACAGCAATATTTGTGCCTAAGGCCTTTTGGCTGGCTAGGAGAATGCAGCTGATTCTAGTGGGAGACAATGTGATCACAGGGGACACTTCTGGCTGGGCTACAGTATTATTACCTCTTTGAGCACAAAGCCATCTGCCCATGGCAGACTCCAGCTATTATGTGGGCTACCAAAAGCTGTTTTCTAAATTGGTTCACCATACAGTGCCACAGAAATTGTATAATACTGAAATAAATAGGGTTTTATGTTTAAAAATACTACTCCCCAGACAAAATGTGGTACTTTTTACAGCAGGCATATAGGAAACAGAACTGTTGGGAGATCTGCAGTTACAGAACAGAACTCTCAGGAAAATTAAGAACTACTACAAATTTCACTCTATTCTGCTCAAAAGGGCAAAATGTATGAATTTGCCTTTGTTTCCTACAAGCAAATAGTGCAACATGTGTTGTATTGGTGGGGGCAGGTTAAATACAAATTTTAAAAAAACAGCAAATATCTTTGGGGATTGGAGGAAAATGCTGAACTAAATTTTTTTTAATGTTCATGGATTCATTAGCAACAGCCACTAGCATCTTAAACTTCTGGGATTCCAAAGGATGGAAGGTCCTTAATTACAATTAAGTAGGAAAAGTAAGTTAGGATCAGAAGATGCTTTAGAATTTGAACTGAATCATAGAACTGTAGAATCATTTTGATTGGAAAAAAACTTTAAGATCATCGAGTCCAAACTGTTGCGTTAATTTGGCAGATAATAAACCCCCTTGCTTTCTAACGCTCTTCACCGGAGTGAGAGGCTAGGTGCGGCTAGGTTTAAATCCTGAGTGATGTCCAATTTGCCACTACCAGTCCAGTCGCGTTTAATACGTATATTAAACTACCACGATTCTGGATACACTAATAGCAGTCTGCACCTTCAGTCCAGTCGTGCTCATGAACCAGCACAGCCGCATTTGGTCACGTTCAGTGAGAAACTGTGACAACTGGCTACTTGAACAGTGCAGTGTTATTTGTGCAACAGGTACATAGGTTTTTTGAATTGCCGGTGATAGTGACTGTCTGCAAGAAAGCACGTGCAAATATGAAACGCGTGAAAAGGTTATAAATAATAATACAGCCTGGCTATAAACATTAGGGAGTAACTATTCCCGAGAAAAGCTCTTAGTTTAAGTCTCACCCAAGGCGTCCCAAGGCGGGGAGAAGCAAGGCTCAGCCCGTCGGCCAGTCCCGGCTGTCGGAGGCAGTCTGAGGTGGAGTTTCCCTTGACTTGCTCATGGTGTTATCTTCTTTTCCTCCGAAGATCTACGGTGTTATCTTCTTCTCCGAAAATCCCCCATTTCCCTGGCTATTTTTATAGCCTTTCTACCTTTAAGGTGGAGTTTGAGTGACTGTAGTCATACATACCTTTTATCATGATTGGTGTAAAATTCTCTTGCTTCACATTTAAAGGTATAGTTTACAAAAAATCAAGAGCGCAGACTCGAAGAGGGGTGGTCGCACCTCGGAGGCGGGTAGCCTTCGGGGTGGAGGTGTGTTTTGGTATTAAAATGATATTAAAATGAGCAAAGTTCACGAGAGGGTAGCACTTTGGCAAGGTTTCGAAAACCTGTTGGCTCAGGGGGCCAGATGAGCTGCTTATCACTTCTAGAGAACCATTTCTTCCCGCTTTATCATCACGGAGCAGGGCCACAGAGTCTCCACTCCGCTCCATCCTCTATGGTACATTGCAGGGAGTGGCTGTGTGAGTGGATTCCTCGCCTGCCTGCTGCAGCTGTGTCCCATCCTCAGAGCTCCTTTTGATTTCATGCTTTCCCTCAATGGGTGAACACTGCTACGTTTTTCATATAAACCTTAATTTTCACATGTAAAACCTTAATTTTACTAATAATTGCACACAACCATTAACCTAACACTGCCAAGTCCACCACTAAACCATGTCCCTAAGCACCACATCTACACGTCTTTTCAATACCTCCAGGGATGGTGACTCCACCACTTCCCTGGGCAGCCTGGTCCAATGCTTGACAACTCTTTCGGTGAGGAAATTTTTCCCTATATCCAATCTAAACCTCCTCTGGCACAACTTGAGGCCATTTCCTTTCGTCCTGTCACTTGTTACTTGGGAAAAGAGACCAACAACACCTTGCTACAACCTCCTTTCAGGTAGTTGTAGAGAGCAATTAGGTCTTCCCTCAGCCTCCTCTTCTCCAGACTGTTTAGTTGTTTAACCCCAGTTCCCTCAGCCGCTCCTCATAAGACTGTTACTGTTTCTTCCCTCATCATTCCCTGCAACTGGAAGGATAGAGTAGAACACTACGTGTGTTCCTGATCCCTTAACCAGTCATCCCAAGGCCCTGAAGTCTCTCTTCATTGCCCTTGGACTTCTTGTTGCAACTTCATCGCTGCCTACATGAAGAATCAGTAACGGAGAATAATCTGAGGGCTGTACTAGGGTAGGAAGTCTTCTCTTCGCATCTTTAACCTGGGCCCCAGGGAGGCAGCAGACTTCCCTAAGAAGTGGATCTGGTCTGCATATTGGGCCTTCTGTTCCCCTCAGGAAAGAGTCTCCTAATGACAATGACCTGTCTTTTTTTCTCAGTGGAAGCGGTTTCTCTTACAACAATTTCTTATAAGAGAGTTCTATTTTCATGGTTGTTATTTATCTTTCTTGCAGTAAAGCAGCTAGTAGATGCAGGGGAAGGCAAGAGAGTGCATGGAGAGAAGGGACTTTTCTATTAACTGTGCCCATTTTGGTGAAGCATAAAATAAACTAATAGGTATCATTAAGAAGAAAGCGTATTTCAAATTCCCAAGTTAACTTCATACAGAAAAGTGGGACCTGCTTACTGAAAGTTTTTGTGCAGCTTCCATCTTGTTTGTTTGACATAAACATAATTTTTTTTCATTTGTGGTTTGAGAAATGCTATCAAAATGTAGTGTTTATACTGAATCGAACACAGATTTACACTGCAAGAGTTAAATATACAGATTGGGGGTTACATTACAAATAGAACCATTTGAGGTACTTAATCTGTATTTAATTCATGTGGTTAATCCCATTTGTGTAATTCACAATGCTAATTCACAGCTAAATTGTTTTTTACTATCATTGTGGCATCTCTAATTGCAGGGCAATGATTTGTTATGTTGAATTATTTAAAAAAAACTAGTAGTCTCCATGTTTCTTGTATCTATGATCTGTTTCTATCAGCTACTTATTTTAAGACTAAGAGTATGACATTCATTTTTAAAAGAGTACAAGTGAAAACCCTGGAAAATGCTTGCAAGCACACTTTATTTGATGTGAAAACACCCTGAAAATTTCACAGCTCTTGGTTTTATGGTGGATGATCTAGAATAATTGTAATTTCAGAATAAAGATAAATAAATCAGAGTACTTACTAGCATGTGTATTTTGGGGCAGGAGTGAAAGTAGTGTCTGTATTTGAGGTTTCCACAATCTATTTCCAGTTGCTTGTAATTGAAATTTTCAAGATTTCAATCTGTCACTTGAAGTAGTTGCATAAGTTGCAATGGGGGAGGGGGGGGGAAGTTTGGCTACCTTAGCGTATAGAATTGGAAAGAGTTTTGTGGGGTTTCTGTCTTATCTTTAACATGTGTATATATAAACTTGTGTATACTCCATCAAAATGATTACAGAAAGCTAAGTAATAACCCCTGTGTCATGGTGCTAACATGCTAAACTTTGTTTTTACTTTTGTTGGTTCAGTTGCAAGTTACCATTTCAAATATGGGCCAAGGGACTAATACTTAGTAGGGGCTTAAAGTAATGGTGCCTGTTTGCATGTGCTTTCTGCTTTCTTTGCACTTGCACAAGTCCTGGTATGATTCTGCCGTTTTAATTCCCTGAACAAAGTCTTATGGAAAATCACTGTTTTTCTGCAACTTTGCTGCCTGAAATGCCTCATAGCAGGGCTAAATAAATTCTAGATCTAGCCAAATTGAAAGAATAAGGGTTAGGACTGCCCTTTGCAATGACAACTGACTGTTACTTTGTGTCAGCTTGTTGCGAATCCTGATTTAGGACCCTGCCAACTATGCCAATTTGTCATGAAAGGGCAATTTAGACCACTTAAAGAACCACTATCAAAGGTATCAGCAAAAATGGTTTTATTGAAATATGATGTTGCAAAAGTGCGACTTAACAAAGTTTGATGGCAAGGTTCACTCTATTACTTTACTGCACAAAGGATATAACAATGATTCAAAGTTACCAAGACAAAATCTTAGTGCACTATAATACAAGGTTATGCACAATATCAGTCACTTGCCAAAGATCTGCAGTTGGTGAAAGTTCTCTCTGCCTTGAGGAACAACCTTGAGGGGCATCCCAGCTCAAGGAGAGATCACCACCATGCAACCAGCTGCTTTGCAGGGAGAGCTCAAAGAAGGCTCGCTTAGGCAGTCATATTTATGGGATAAAGTGGTTGGCTTGCAGTCAAATTAGATGCAATGGAAAAGGTGTGCATGAAACTCCTTGTACCCACAACTTATTTTGATCCTTGATAAATGAGTCTTGGAAGACTGTTATATTTTCTCTCTCCTGTCTAGCTAAGGATGGGGAGGGATAGAACAGCTTGGTGAGCACTTGGCATTTAGCCAAGGTCAACCCAACATACCTACTATTCATTAGTTGATTGCATGATCGGTGTTCCAAGCTCATGTGTCACTGTGTCACTCTGCTCCTTTCTGGGTTTTCAGAGAATAGTTTGGAACTAGAGAAGTTCTTGGTCTGGTTACAGCTCAGGTCTTTACCTCCTTTGGAGCCTGAACCAAAGTACCGCTAGTTTGGTTAAGGAGCCAAGTGCATCCATCACACAACTATAATGGGAAGCCATAATAATGAATTTATTTAGATATGGCACTTAACCAGTGCTCTCTGTTTTTTTGTCCTGTTTAATCTTAATTATTTTTTAAAAGCTTTTTATCTTCTTTATTGCTATGTTTAAGATTCTGCACATCACTTAACTATCCAGGTAATTGGCTATGAAGAGGAAACAGAGGAACTAAAAATGCAGAGTTAGAAAAAGTGTGAATCTCCAAATTAGGGCTATAGCTATGCTTTTATCCTTTTTGATTTT
Source organism: Opisthocomus hoazin (assembly GCF_030867145.1). NCBI lineage: Eukaryota > Metazoa > Chordata > Aves > Opisthocomiformes > Opisthocomidae > Opisthocomus > Opisthocomus hoazin. The sequence continues at coordinate 49,190,146 of NC_134453.1, read as the reverse complement.
TCTTGTTCATTAACAGAAGATAAACTTAAAGCCTTACACTATATTATAGATGTAATTTTGAATGAGAAGAGGAAACAAATTAGAAATGTTTCATATGGTTGTAATAACATAGGCAATGAAATTGTATTTAGACAGTGTGCACGAGTATTTTAATTTTTCAGTATGAAAGAGTAAAAATATTTAATGACTTGCTGTACATGTAGGATTTTGCAGTCTTTGACCATTGACAGAGTATTTGTGGTCTTCAGTTACCACCTAAATTTTTAATTAGATTATTTAGTATTTTCAGGAAATATTAATAGTTATTAAAATATCTTAGGGTTTGACCTTCATTTGAGATAAATTTAACCTAATGTTTATCTTCGCTGTATTTTCTTTAAGGCCCTATTGAATTTGAAGAATGTAACACATCCAATGCAGTTGAAGGTGAGTTGTTGTAGCATAGTTATTTACCTAACAATCCTGTGGATAGGACCTGAAACTGAGGAGAGAAGGATATTCACATGTGAATTTGTATAACACTAAAGTATTCCAGTAGACCCAAAAGCGGTTTTTCTTTTGAGAAACAAACTTCTATGAAAATGAGACCTACAATACTTTATAAGTCTGATGCACTATGGTCAGAGAATTTTGATGTTTCTTATAAATATACTTTGTCCAAGACCCTGTCTTTGCAGAGGCTTGGGTTTGGTTCACTTATGACTGTGTAATTTAATTTACAAGTGTCAAAACATGGCCCAGGCTCTTTCCATTGTTGCCGTGTTAGTTATACCAATTCTAATGCAATATTATGTTCGCAAAGCCTTACTTTGTCGGTGTAGCTTATTTTGCTTAGGGAATTGTTTTAAGTGGTTAAGAACTGTTTTATTTGCATAAGCAATATATTTACTCTTGGGACAGAGGAGTTAACAGTATAGCTATAGCAGACCACAACTTTTAATTTGCTAAGATTGCAGCTGAGACTTAAAATCTTTTTTGACTGAAGCAGAGAAGATCCATATTCAGAAACTACTCTCGTATTCCATTTGTCATTGTTTTGGGCTGAATAAAGCACAGAAAGGAAATAAATACCAGACTAGCATTTAAAAATAATTTTGGAGCAATTTCTGTCTCTATTAAGCTATAAGATATGGCTGAGTTTATAGCTACCTGATTTGTGAGAAGTTTTGAGTTATTTCACCCTGAAAATTTCTAAAAGTGAAGAGATTCCTTATGTGCTGTGTAATGTATTTTTGTAAAGGGGAATATAGTGGGTTTTTCAACGATGTGCTCAAATTGTCAGTTGTTAAATTTTAGAAACCAAATTATTTCCACTATTTTGCTCAAAAGCTTGCTGTAGGTAGTATCTTACATCAAAACAAAACTGTAGAGTAGTTGGATCAGATGCTTGCACTCAGTCATTTTGTTTAAAGTTTGGCACTCTGATTCAGCAAAAATTGGGGAGAGAAGCAGACATGACAGTAAGTCTGATGCGATATTTAAATGTATTTTCATTTTAGTACATTAAATGGGTATGAAAGCAAACTGTATTTCTGTACTAAAGCCATATATATCCAGTGCTAAAAACAGGGAAGAAAAGACAGAGTGGAGGCATGGTTCCAGACTCAGTGGGAGCCAGCATTAGAGCTGGCTACAGCACTGGGTAATCATGAACTCAGCATCAGCTGAGAAGCCAAGAGACATTCTCGTTTTTACAGGACCAAAAACTCACTTTTTAAAAGAGACAGGGGCTTGCAGCTACCGGGAACATACAGGGAAATAAGAACAAGGTGTTGAACTGCAGTAGCTGAGAGAGGCAGGGTTCAATTTCTGATCCAAAAGCATTAGTTGTTCAGGATCGAATGGAGCAATACCAAGCTTGGAGAGTTGGATTTACAATGCAGATCAGTTTTATAAAGACTTATGTTATTAATGTGTTGCTTGAACCATATTTTAATTTTTTTTTTGTGTGAAGCTGATGTGGTTTAACCTCACAGGTTAAGGCTCCACCCAGCCGCTCACTCACTCCCCTCACAGGGGGATGGGGGAAAGAATCAGAAGGGTAAAAGTAAGGAAACATGTGGGTTGAGCTAAAGACAGTTTAATAGGGAAAGCAAAAGCTGTGAGCACAAGCAAAGCAAAACAAGGAATTCATTCACTACTGCCCATCGAAGACAAACACCATCACTCCGAATGTCCCCCCTTCCAACTCCTCCCCCTCCTAGTTTTATTGCTGAACGTGACATCATATGGTGCAGAATATCCCTTGGGTCAGCTGGGGTCAGCTGTCCCAGCTGTGGCCCCTCCCAACTTCTTGGGCACCCCCAGCCTCCTCGCTGGTGGGGTGGGGTGAGGAGCAGAAAAGGCCTTGACTCTGTGTAAGCACTGCCCAGCAACAGCTAAAACATCCCTCTGTTATCAACACTGTTTCCAGCACAAATCCAAAACATAGCTCCATATCAGCTAATGTGAAGAAAATTAACTCCATCCGCCCAAACTAGCACATTCTCCACTCCTTATTCCATACCATTTACGTCATGCTCAGGTCCCATACTGTCCAATACATTTTCCAGCCAAAACCAGCACATTGTGTTACTGAAAAACATACTGGAATAATGTTCCCCTAGTTCAGCTCCATACCTACCTCCACTGTTAGATTTTTGTATCACTCGTCATGGCAGCATTTAAAAGGTATTGGTATGCACCAGTGTTTGACATTGCTAAATATGTACTCATCTCTCTGATCTTTAAATGAAAAGTGTTTGCTTCATAGGGATAAAACCACGGAAGAGGAAGCCTTTTGGTTTGTCAGGAATAATGAAAAAAGAAAAAGATACTGATTCTGTGTAAGTATATTTCCAGCTTGAAGCCATGTCTTGTATGATGTTTAACAAAAAAAGGAGTTTATAACAGAAGTTTAGAGGAATGCTATGAATATTAAAACATCACAGCTATTTAAGATTTTTGTAACTAAAGATTTTAAGGAAATAATATAAATGTATTCATAGTAGTCTACTCATGTTTCATTCTTTCCTCTGCATAGGTAAGTAGTTCTCCCTTGTTCTACATTTGAACATTGTAGATAATGTGATTCTCATGTGTACTCCTAATGAAATGGTAGCTCTGTATGTGGAATAAGTACTGTATGTCTGTGTTTGCAGAATTGAAGCTTCAGTTATACTTTTGTTAGAAAAACTTTTGTGTACTGTATAGAAGGACAGAAAATTTTGTTATTTTTTTTTCAGTAAATCACGTGCACATTCATTTCTGAAAGACCATCATTTAAGCTCATGATTGATGTCCCAGCTATACCTTTGTCATATTCACTGCACGCTCTGTCTTAGATGGATTGGTAGCATTCTATGTATTAGTAATTATGGTTACTATATTTCAGTGTATTTTGTTCATAATTTCTAGAAGCGTTTTCTCAGTTGAAGTATTTGATTTAACAGAAAGCAGCTTTCAATTTAACAGAAACTTAGCAATATAGAAATACCCACTGACAGTATAGAAATACTCCCCACTGACTGGAGAAGGGCCAACATCACCCCCATTTTTAAAAAGGGAAAAAAGGAAGACCCGGGGAACTACAGGCCAGTCAGCCTCACCTCTGTGCCCAGCAAGATGATGGAGCAGATCCTCCTCGAAACCATGCTAAGGCACATGGATAACAAGGAGGTGACTGGGGACAGCCAACATGGCTTCACCAAGGGCAAATCGTGCCTTACCAACTTGGTATCCTTCTATGATGGGGTTACAGCGTTGGTGGACAAAGGGCGGGAGTTGGGGCTGTTCAGCCTGGAGAAGAGAAGGCTCTGGGGTGACCTTAGAGCAGCTGCCAGTGCCTGAAGGGGCCTACAGGAAGGATGGAGAGGGACTTTTCACAAGGGTGTGCAGTGACAGGACAAGGGGGAATGGCTGTAAACTAAAAGAGGGCAGATTTAGATTAGATATTAGGAAGAAATTCTTCACCATGAGGGTGGTGAAACACTGGCCCAGGTTGCCCAGAGAAGCTGTGGCTGCCCCCTCCCTGGCAGTGTTGAAGGCCAGGTTGGATGGAGCTCTGAGCACCATGGGCTGGTGGAAGGTGTCTCTGCTCATGGCAGGGGGGTTGGAACCAGATGATCTTTAAGGTCCCTTCCAACCCTTACCGTTCTATGATTCGATGAGTCTATGATTCTATACTATCAGTGGCAACATCTGTATACATTTTTTTTTTAACCAGCCTTGTTTTTTTAATCTAGTGCTGAAAAATTAATGACCTAAGAATTGCAGATGCCAGTTATTTGCACATACAAAGTGCCTTACAGCTATTTTTCTTTTGGTGTTTGATTTTAATAGTAATATACTTATAAACAATGCTTTTTTCTTCTCACTGTCATGATGCCATTAGGGCTCCAAGGTGTTATTTTCTTAAGTCATTCCTCTCTATTTCTGTTCTTTCCGTGATTTAATCTTTCCCCCACCCTCTCTTATCTACTTTATTATGCTGAAGTAAATGGTGAGAGAAATTTTGTATATAGTGTGATTTTGGTGAGCAGTAATCTGAGAATACTATTCTGTTACAAAGAATTATTTTTTCTGATTATGATTTAGTTTAAAATATTTAAATTAAAATGTTATAAATATTTGACATTAATATTTTAAATACTTTTACTCCCCTTTTAAGAAATAATCAGTTTTCTCTGGAAAGTTATTTACTACACCTTTTTTGTGATGCAAAACTGTTGCAGTATCAAATAGCTGCAAAAAAAGTATGTTCAATCATTTGCCTTTTGTTTCTTGCATTTACTTAATTGCAAAGTAGTGATTTTGATAGTATTGAGTACTGTTGTATGATTGAGTTCTGTAGCTGTCAGCTTTTCTTGTCAAACAAAAAAATTATTTTGCCACCACAAGGGCTATTACTCAAGCTAATCTCATGTCATGTTATTAGCCTGCTTGCAAACCAGACATCTCCTTCCATCCATTATTTGGCAGATGATGAAATGTAATCTGGCCCCAGCAAAGATTCAGGGCTTTTAATAGTAGTTTTCTGGAGACAGTAAATGCCAGGAAGCTCCAAATTAACTCTTTGCAGGTGTATCACTCAATGTATCCTTACTCGGGGATCATGTTTTTCCTTGACCTGTAACAGAAAGAAAATTTTTTCAGGCACCGAGGGCTGAAAATTGGCTTCTATATTATGTGAAACACTTTGTACGCTTGTCCATTGGATCTGAATACTTTTCTAAATGCTGTCTTTTCCCAAATACATTTTATTTAATGTTAAAAGATAATATGGATGTCTCTAGAAGAAATTTTGGTTTTTTATGGCACAATGATGTCATCAGAAAATATAAATAGGCACTGCTACTCTGAAATGGGAAAATAATTTGACTTGCTTTCAACAAGTTGGTCTGAAACTTTATTTATATTATTTGTTTTCATATTTATACACAATACAATGAATGAAGTGTGACTGTATGTTATTGACCTCCTATGTAACACATGCCATAGGCTTTTACAGAGATTCTTGCATTAATCCATAACTTCTAAATTAACTAGAACATCACAGTTTAATGTAAGGTTTTCAAATAGTAGAGGATTTATTATGTGCTTAAGTAAAATACTATAATAGTTAAAAAATTAAAAAAATTTATTGCTAGTCTAAATTTTCTCTGATTTTATCTTCAGCTGATGATGTTGTTATAGGCTGTACACGATAGAACACTGTATCTGGAGCTGTTGGAGCGGGGCCAGAGGAGGCCACAAAGATGATCCAAGGGCTGAAGTACCTCTCCTATGAGGAAAGGCTGAGAGAGCTGGGGCTGTTCAGCCTGGAGAAGAGAAGGCTCCAGGGAGACCTTAGAGCGGCCTTTCAGTACCTGAAGGGGCCTACAAGAAAGCTGGAGAGGGGCTTTTGACAAGGGCATGGAGTGATAGGACAACGAGCAATGGTTTAAAACTAAGGGAGGGTAGATTTAGACTGGATATAAGGAAGAAATTTTTTACCATGAGGGTGGTGAAACACCAGCACGGATTGCCCAGAGAGGTAGTGGAGGCCCCATCCCTGGAAACATTCCAGGCCAGGTTGGATGGGGCTCTGAGCAACCTGGTCTGGTTGAAGATGTCCCTGCTCACTGCAGGGGGGTTGGGCTAGATGGCCTCTAAAGGTCCCTTCCAACCCAAAGTGTTCTATGATTCTATGATTCTATGATTCTATGATCATCAGAAACTTCTCTGCACATAAAGGTCAAGTCCTTTCTTAATCTCCTGTTAAATTAGGCTGTAAGCTTGTTTAGTTTCTGTAGGGCAGGCTTTCCACATATAGAAATACTCTCATGTTTTGTAGGCTTTCCTGTTTATAAACACAGGTTTTTAAAGTGTTGACACCTAAGCTGGATATTGTGTCTAGTAATGGTTTTACACAGAAAAATACCATACACAGTATATTCTATTACATATTGCTATACAGGTTCAGTCAAGGATTTCACTTCTTTTTCTAATCACTGCTTTGAATGATTTGGTTTTAGTTTTAGATAAAATTCTTAAATTCCCTTACAGAGTCCCCATTTGCTGAAATATGTTACCTTATAGTAGAAACATGACCTAGTTCTTTAATCTTAAAGAAACATCATGTATCTAGTGATGTAAAAGCACATCTGTCTAAAACCTGATGTCCTCATTTTCCACTTCACCAGCATTTGCAAATTATTGAGTTTTGCTTTGTATCTTGAGAATGATTCCTGTGAGGTGCTGTCAATCATCTGAATGATACTAGATCTGCCATTACTTTTCGAGATCTATTAGCTTGCTAATTTTGTAAATCTTCATTATGAGCTGAATTGCTTTCATTGTAGTTTGCCTAACATCTTCCACTTTTCTTAACTTTTATAGACTTTGGGCTGTCTTGTTTGAGTACAGACACTTTTTGAAAGCAAATGTCATAACATCTGTTTGTTACACCTTTTGAGAGAATCTAATACGTTGTCTCTTTGTTCTGTAAAATATCTGTTTCTGTTGCTGTGAATTCAGCTTAGCCAGCAGAGGGCTTTTGTGTGGGGCCTTTCAGAAGAGACTGGATCCTTCATCTCACTGTCAATTTCTTAACAGCCTATATTGAATTCCATATTAATGCCTTCATGTTAGCAAGTTTTCATATCTATTTTTAAAGACACCCTAGTTTTTACATTTAACCCATTTAGCCTTTCAGAAAAGATGATTTAATTTGCTACAAAATTGATTTTTTTTCTCTTTTTTTATTAAGTACACATTTAAGATGTTCAGTTTGAGTATATAAAAATACTGTTGTTCAGTTACACTGGCACTTATGGCTTTATTTGTCAGGGTGCAGATTAGAGAGGACTGGTATGCTACTCAAGTATTTCCACATACTGTAAATATAATTGCTTCTGTTTTTTGCATACATCAGTGAGAGAGATTCAGCATCATTCATTTTTTAAAATATTACTGCTTGAATTCAAGTTATAACAAAAAAATGTAACACTTGTGAATAACATGCTTGCAATCACTGCCTTTCTGCTGACAATTTTTTTTTTTTAAAAGTGTTTCTTAAGAGGATAGTCTATTATTTTTTCCAGCATCTTCTGGTGCTTGACTGTAAATGAGCTTGACAAACTCAAACTAAGAATGAAATTCCAAAAGAGAGAAGCTCTGAATTCCTTTAAGAATAGTCTTAGTTGCTTTAAGAACTAGTATTGTCCAAAATGTTTTGCAATTATATGTGGACTATTTCTTTAGGATTGGTGATTTTTTTTTTATTATGCACGTCATCCATAGAGACCTGACTCTTAAGGTATATTCATCCAAAACACAGCGTGATACTCCAGACTTCCCTTGATGTTTGGTTGGGGCTTTTTTTCACTATGATGTGAATTTGGTTTTTCAGCATTTACTATGAATTTTTCTTCTGCAGTGTTTTTAGCATAAACTTTCAGCTTCTTTTATTTAAACCTCATTCAGTTGAATATGGATTATTTATAACGAAAATTTTAACAGAGTTTGAAAGGCAAATGGCTCAAATGCAATGTTTCAAATTAATTGAAAATATTAAAGGAAGTACCAGAACCATATGAATAAGATTATTTGTGCATTTTATAATTGTATATTTTCTTTCTTTTTTTTTTTTATAGGGAGTGTCCAGATACAGACTCAGTTGTAAGTAGACTTATTTCCAACACAAATGCATATGCTAACATTGTCAAGCACTACAATATGATGAAACATGACTTATATACAGTACCTGCAATGTATTATTTATGTGATAGAGGAATTACTATTTTGATAACATAGTCAAAGTGTTAATTTTGCTCAGAACATAATCTTCAGCAATATATATAAATATGCATCAGTAATACATTTGTACTTCCTAACAATCTTAGGTTTTGAACAAGGTGGTTTTACTGCAATTATTTGCTACTTTGTTTTGCAAGTTAATAGTTTAAATTGCTTGACTAATAGATTCTAAGTAAGAAAAAAGTTCAGAGGACCCAACTTTGCATCACCATGTTCCTCTGCTTACTACTTTCTCTTTGGAGAACCCTTCTAATATTGTCCTGCGTGATCACTGACAATAGTGTGTAGGAATATACTCTTTAAGCATTTATTCATGGTCTGTTTTTCATTGCTCTCGGTTTGATCTGTGATATGTCTTACAATTTTATTTATTAAATTCAAGTAAGTGACAGTTGCAAATGAAACTGGTATGTTAATGCTTTTTTATTTCCTTAACTGAGCATTTTCTTTTTATTTAAACATGTATGTTGTCTTGAATGATATGTAATTGAGATCGCAGCTCCCTATAGCTATAGTAGGGAATAATTTACAGAATGATTTAAGTGACTTTCTGTAGACTGATTTGTTTTTCAGTTCATTTATTTAGATAGCAATTATATTAAACAATTTAAGTTTCCAAGCTCACCTGTTTTGTGGATTTTATTCTTTGCATTTAATATCTGGGCGTTTTGGTACCTAATATTAAAACTTATTTTGAGAAACTTGGTTTAAAAAATCTAGTAGAACCATTCTTCTAAATAATGAAAACTAAGTTTTGCCACATAATAGAAATATTTGTGCATGAACAGCCTTATAAGCATCATTTGAGACAGTTATTTTATCGTGTATAAAGTCATCTTGATTTAGAGCACATTTCTTGGGCATGTTTAAAGTAAATTAACTTTAGAATCATCCCTATAATTATGAGTTTTTTCATGGAAATAATGTCTTTTGACAGTTCAGGATGAGTCATTTGAATGAAACAACTGGGTTTGACGTGCAGTGTTTATTTTCTTCCTTGTGTATTTTGGTCTCTACATTTAAAAAAACATTAATTCAACAAATTCAATTGTAAATGTGCCTGACATTCTTTCTGGCTGCATGAGGCACACCATATGATCATTTAATTGTTCTGTCTAGATGTAATTTATATATGGTTAAAAAAATACGACCTAACTTTCATAGTGTCTAACAACAAAACCAGTACTTTTGTTGCATTCTCTTTTTTTTATGCCCAACATTTTATGAATGCATTTGGAATTCAAAATGTAGTCTATCATTTCTTCCTGCTTTTCACAAACAGTATTATTCCAAATGGTAGAATGCTTTAATAGCAGAAGCTATTACTGTCCTTCTCATGAAAAATGATGCAGCATACCATAGAGAAGATTAATTTCATCCCTTACAAACAAGCACCCCAGAGTGATTTTACATTTTAAGGCTGGCATCCTTTTCTAGAAGGTCCCATTTCAAATGTTTTTCATTCTTCTTGTCTTTTACTTTAAGATTTCCTTTCTGTTTCATTTTTCAAACTTGATCTAAGTAGTTATAGCCATCTATATTGTTATCTCTATGAGGATTTGTTTTGCATGCATCTTTGCAATCACATAATCACATTCCAAGAAATTAAACTCTGAAAAGTATTATTGAAAAAAAAAAATAAAGCAACTGTCATTTTTGTTTTACTGCTAGAAAATACTGAGGACCAGCCCTCAGAAAATTCAACTTATTTAAGGTGTCCCAATTATGATTTTGTTCAACTTTGGTCAGTCACAGAAAATCTCTATGTCTCATATTATTAACATGATATTTTTTTTTAAATGTGCCTTTTGTTTATTTGTCAAGAATTTTAATTGTTTTTCTATTATGTGAAAGGAATGTGAGAGAAAACCACTCTACAATTATTTATAGCTATAAGCACTGAGGTAAACACATTGAGATTTTAGAAATTAAGGATCTGGTAAAAACTGAATTCAATACTTTATCTACCAGTTCTATGCGATATTATGGATCTTTCATCATTCAGTATGTAGCCAATACCATTAGGGCCTTCTCACTAGTCCAAAATGTGTAGTGCAGTGTGTTCTAACTTGTATTCTCTGTTTTCAGAAAACAAAGCAGTGAGATGGTCCTAAGAAACATCTTTTGTACCAAAATGGAAGTTCTCAAATTTATCTTTTGCAAGCTATTTGCTTATGCCCATCCTTTCTTTATAGCCACCAGAATATATATATTGGAAAATATAGTTTTAATGCATATGAATAAATTGTTATTTCCTGTCAAGAATTTTTTGCAACTGCTATAAGGGGTTTTTATGTGATCGTGAGTAGGAAGGCAGCTGTGAACTGAAAACTGGTATTTGTTAAAAAGGTTGAACGCTTCAATAAGCAGCTTCTGTTTAAATATAGATTACAGTATATTCCCGTGCTGTTATATGCCTATCTACACATGTAAATTCAATTAAGCCTTGATAATTAAGAAAAACAGAAAGTTAACTGTGTGTACACTGGAAAGAAATAGCAACTGAAGTTTGGCTCTGTGTATTTATTACCTAGCAGGTTGCTCTATGGACAGAACCAATTGTCTCGTTTACCATGGCTTTGTCATATCTCTAGGGATGGTCTATAGGAAGATACGAGCTGTAATATTTTCTTCTGGAGAAGCATTTACAAGGTTCCACTTGTGTCCAGTAAGATTTGAGTTTGGATTGCAGCCCTTCCCTTGGTTGGGATACTTGCAGATCTCTCTTCTACTTGACTGCCTATTTTCATGAAGACTATAGTAATGTTATTATCTTTGAGTCCTCTGTTCTGTCTGTCAAATCCATTTGAAATTGTCCAGTAAGTTCAAAAGTAATTAAGAAGGGAGCCACAGATGCACAGAAAATAGTGCTGAACCTTTTTTCATAGGAAACTGGAATGCAAGCAAATATATCGAGGCATCCAAAACTTTTCATTAACCTCTTTACATATGAGTGTAGCATAATTAAGGTTTATATATAATTATACACCATTTTTATTGCTAGGGACTGACTGAATTTGGAACTTTCAAACTCTAATTTGTGTAACACAAGTGTAACCTTCAGTGAAATTAACTTTTTTTATTTGCATTTTGTAATGTTTAGTTCTGACATATTTTGAATAGCTGCCGTTGATACAGGGTACAAGACTTTGTAGTCACAGTACAAGACAGGAGCACTTTGAATACCTGATTTTCTTTCTGCATCTCTGGCAATGGAAGAAAGTGACTGGTTGCTCTTTGGTTTTGTGTTTTTTGAGTTAATAGGCACCCTAAAGAGAGGAAACTGAGAATATGTTATACCTCTGTCTTAACCTAAGGATATACCTGAGGCAAATTTACATCTCAAATATGTCAAAAGCAGAGAGGCTCTTTTTTCTCCTGTTCAGGTTATGAGCTTCAACTGCTTACTTTGAGTTCACTTTGGTCTTTGTCTGGATGTACAGGAAGTCAGTCCAGTTCTGTAAAATGGTAGAAATTTAATCTGGCCAAAAAAGAAACAGTGATCTATTCAGCTCAGTGGTATCTTGAAGCATACACTGAGGAAAACTTGATAAGGAGCTCTCATAACCACTGTAGATATCCCAGAAGAAGAGAAAAAGGGTAGAAATCAAACTGAAGTACAATTAAGGTTCTTTGTTTCTTGACCCGTTGACCAAACTGTGAGCAGTGCTAATGTTGCTGAGGAAGGGCCAAATGAAGTAGCTAGACTGCAGTATGCTCCACATGTTCCTCTCTTGTCCTTTGTATGTACTTCAGAGGAACCAATGACATGGTTATGGTGTGGCTTCTTCCATTGCTTTTTAGATGTCAGATGGGACAGAGCAAGGAAACTGAGTCAAAGTATTGACTGAAACTCTAAAAATAAGTTTTGGGAATAGAATGCTCAGTCCTCATGCTTTTTGTATAGGCAGTTTTACTTTGTTATTTATTATGTACTTATGTTTTATTTCTTTAAAAAATTATTCACTCTAGAAAGTTTGTAGAACATACTAATGCAAAGGCAGAGTTATAAATCCTACATTTTTTATATATATTTAAAACTATATAATACCTTAATCAATAATGTGTTGTACTACATCTGCAAACACAGGGAAAGCTCTGGGGTTTTTTTATCGTTATATGTTTAATTGCTTGATAGAACCTCTTAGAATGTGAAACCTTCTTCCAAGGAAGTCCACCTTCTCAGTGACTGCCAGAGAGTTCAAGTCACATCCATATTGAGCATATTTTTACTGCAAATAATACTACAAATAACATGTTTGGGTAGGGGGCTAATAACTACTTCTTACAGAAACCCAAAATTTGCAAAGATCTTCCTCTCCGTTGAAGTTCAAAAATGACATGTATATACAAGAAGGTAGTGTTTTTTTCCTCCTTTCAGCGTGGTAGGCAAATCAGGTCTTGTCTGCACTGTGTGCCTGGTACTTAAAAGATGCACTGTGGTACACCACATAACATATAGTTCTGTCTTTGTAGGAGTGTGGAGAAGGGAGTAAGAATTAGTCAAGTAAATGTAAATACCTTAAATACCTTCATTAACATGAGATTTGTGATTACGTATCTCACCCAAAGGTCTGTGTCATCTACCACTGTTACAAAATGTTAGTAAATAAAATTCTGATGTTTCAGAAAACAGAACTGTCCAACTGTTCAAAATATTGAAAACAATATTTTGAAATTACTACTTAATTTGGAAGTAAGATTTTGAGGTACTGTTTTGCTTGTATGTGACATAATTTGTCTTTCTCAATAGAAAGATACATTAAATATCTCTTCCACCATTTGTCATTTTTAGAAGAAATTTATAACTGTTGAGGTTTTGAAGACATCTGGGTTGTGGTTTTTGCAATAAACTTACTGTAGCATGTCAACAGTTCACATAGACTACCTATGCATGCAAAATCATGAGCAGGCATTTCTTTTTCTGTTTTGAATGGGGAAAGTATCTGTGTATCCGAGTCTGTCCCTTTATATATAATATACATGATTGTGGGTTTTTGCACATTTTTAAAATTTAGATGATCATATTAGAGACTTGTTTTTCACTGTCCCAAAGAACTTTTATGAAACTAAGTGCTTAGCTATGAATTCTAAATGATTTTAAACATAATTCTCTTCAATTAATATTTAATTACAGAATCACAAAGAATCACAGAATGGTCGGGGTTGGAAGGGACCTCTGTGGGTCCCCCAGCCCAACCTCCTGCCAAAGCAGGGTCACCCAGAGCAGGCTGCACAGCACCACGTCCAGGCGGGGTTTGAATATCTCCGGAGAAGGAGAATCCACAACCTCTCTGGGCATCCTGGTCCAGTGCTCTGTCACCCTCAGAGGGAAGAAGTTCTTCCTCACGTTCAGCTGGAACTTCCTGTGCTTCAGTTTGTGCCCATTGCCCCTTGTCCTGTCGCTGGGCACCACTGGAAAGAGTCTGGCCCCGTCCTCTTGACACCCACCCTTCAGATATTTATAGGCATTTACAAGATCCCCTCTCAGCCTTCTCTTCTCCAGGCTGAACAAGCCCAGCTCCCTCAGCCTTTCCTCATAGGAGAGATGCTCCAGTCCCCTCATCATCTTCATAGCCCTTCATAACGTGCTGAGGGCACGCTCTGTCCATTCATCCAGGTCATTGATGAAGAAGTTGAACAAGACTGGGCCCAGTACTGACCCCTGGGGAACCCCACTAGTTACCAGCCTCCAACTAGACTCAGCGCCGCTAATCGCAACCCTCTGAGCTCTGCCATTCAGCCAGTTCTCAATCCACCTCATCGTCCACTTGTCTAGCCCACGATTTAATTGCCTTCAAGAACTGAAAAACTGAATTAGTTTGAAGTTTCCAGATGCTAATTAGCTTTAAAAATCCAGGATGGTTCTGGAGATGCATAAATGAAAACTTTGGAACCCAATTTTGAACACTTGTATTTTAAGTTTCATCCATGCATTTTAATTAATGTAGATGTTCTTTGCTAAAGAAACAGGACAGACTTGCTGCCTTTTCAAGGAGAAGAGAGGAAGTTGCAACCTGTATAACTTGGAATGCTTTTACTTGCATATTAAAGTACTGACTAGTGTTTAGGAAAGGTTATGCTCCTGCACCATCAGAGCCTCCAGTGACTTAGCTGAAAGAATTAGAAGTAGAAATAGGGAAAATATTTGGGGCTGAGAGGATTGTAGGCTTATTTAACACTCATTAGCAAAGTTAAAATGGTTCTATTGGTTTCTGACCTTTTTGATAGCATACCAGTAAAAGCAGATGCATTAAAACTTGCCAGTTTCCATAGGAAATTTGGAGGTTGTTTTGTTGCATTGTGTTCCCAAGGAATCTTATCTGTCGCACTATTTCTGAACTATAGAGCATAACTTGAGATAACTGTAATAATTAATAATGAATAGCAATGACTTTCATGAGGTGTAATCAAATTTTAGTTTGTCAATGGTATAAAATTCAGTCTGATGTAAGAGCAACATATGTTTTTTAGTTATTTGTCAATACCATAATTTTTGTTGGTTTTTTTTAGAACATTCCTGATGTAGATGATGAAGGATACAGCATTAAACCAGAAGCATCACAGGATATCCTTTTTGCTGTTATTGTGCCAAGTTATTTCGTGTTATTACAATTATTTGGGGAGGGGAAGTACTTATTAAAGTGTTAAGTCAAGGAAGATGAATGATATTCATTTTTATGTTGCAACCTTGTCATCTTATGTTCATAGCTTCTGCAAAATGATATTTTTGATATGCAGAATAGATTTTTGTTATGAGTGATTTTTATGGATTTCATGATTTGCTTTGCTCTTCCTTTGAAGAAAAAGATTCTTGTCCTCTTTTTTTCTTCCATCAGAAACAAAGGGAAGCTCTACTTAACAGCTGGGAATAATTGCTGTAGATCTAAGCAAGCCTAATATGTTAGCAAGATAGCTAATTTTTGGAAGTGTATTCACCGATTTTTCTGGGGACTACAGATAAAATAAAAGGTAAACTTACACTTTGCAATTACTTTAAATTGTGAAAACTTTTAACCAGTTGAGAGCACCTTAAAGTGGGCCAGTCTGTCATCATAGCTTCTCTGTTCTCATCAACTTTGCTGAATATGCCTCTGTTGCCCATTGTTATAATTGGTATAAAAGTGAAAGACTATTATCCAGTTCTGGGGGGGGGTGCATTATGTCATGTTTTGCATATTTTTATGAAATGGAGACAGGAGTGAATAACATCCATGCTTTGTAAATGATTCACCTGGATGTCCTTTTCTCCATTATCTTTTTTGTCATGAATCAATGGAAAAGGCCATATGTCCAGTGAAAAAGCTCAATGGTTTGCCATTCCTGTCAGCCAGGTAGTACTTCAGCTTCTGAAAATCTTGAACAGATTCACAAAGTCATCAGTTCCCTTCCTCTTTTCCTCCCTTAGCCTCCAAGAGTGGATATTTATTCTGTTGGTGGGAACTCTTGAGATGATTTGTTGGAGGACATTATCTTACCGTAATGGCAGTCAGTCTTAATAAGACCAGTCTTAAGTGTTGGAAAAGTACTCATCCTAAAAATTACTGACTGACCTTTCAGTTCATGGCGTTCAGTTCTAAACTGATCTTTGTCAGTAACCATTTAATAAACTTAATACCTCAGTGGTCAGCTCATGCCACTTTACAAGAGCCACCTGATTCATAGGAAATGAATCTTGAAACTCAGTGATAACTTTCAAGGCAGGAAATCTTTTGGTGAAATGAAAAACAACTTGTCTTTTAAAATTTTCTTTTCCAGATGTGATCCTTTTTGGGGGACAGGTAGCCTGTAAGATGAAGATGTTTGACTTTTTCCTTACCATGTCTCAGGGTTTCTTTCAGTTGAATTGAATTTGGAATGTCTTTATGGTTCAGGGTTTTAATCTTTGTGAGGGAATAGTTTGAAGAGATTTCACTCAAATGGCTGGCATATTTCCAAGTGCAAATAACAGAAGTCAGGTGTAGAATATGTATGCTCCCCCTAGGTGGCAAGACACTTTTATGTTTCAGCAGAGGAAAATTTCCAACTTGTTTCTTGTCAAAACAACTGCATCTTTTAAGACTTAGCATAGGCCTTTCAGAGCTTTTGTTGAGTGCAGTTCCTGTGCATATAAAGAACCGAGGCTAAATTAATCTGTATATTTTGCTTATTTTGAGGGCTGAGTTGTCATTGTGATTCCTTTTTAGCCAAGGATGACAGTGCTTTAAGCGGCTGATGGGGTTTAGTTTATTGTGCAGCCTTCTGTGTAACTGACATCCTTTGTTGCAAAGTTTTCAGTGCCTCTGCAAAAAGGGCATGTAATGGTGACTGCTGCTTCCTCTACTGTTATGCTTGGTACAGGTACCATGGCATTTCATTGCTAATTAAAAAGGCTAGGACTTTCCCTCACTTGGTTTAAAAGGATTTCTACAATGCATACATTTTTCATACATGCGTCAGAATCCTTTGTTGAGTCTTACAAATCATAAATTTAACATACAGAAGCGTTGCTACTGTAGAATTTTTCATTTATCCTGATGCTTTCAAATATGCAGTTGTTCAGTTATATGATATTGTGCCTTTGATAACAGAATACTATTATGAAGATGAATGGAATATAAAAACTAAATTTTAACTCTGAGTTGTGAATTTTAGATAGTGGATAAAACTGAAGTGTCTATATAAGCACACAAAGAGCTTAGGCAGCATTGCTTATCTGTGGTGTTCACTTAATATGAGCATTTTATAGAGAGTAATAGTGAAACAGATTAAATAGAGGAATTTGAAGTATTTCCACCTTAACCGAGAAAAACATACCAAAGAGAACCATTTCTGTTCATCCAGTGATTCTGACTCTGAAGATGATGAACCCAGGAGGTTCCATGTAGAAATAAAATCTGTCCAGTCAAATAGCTCTCAATATACTATGCCTTCCTTGGATGAATTAAAAGTATCTATAGGGAACATTGCTCTTTCTCCAGCAATATCTGTAAGTAATTTTGTTCCTTGTATTTCTAATGAATAGAGAAGAAAAGTGGTAAGGAATCTTTAGTGTTAACACTGACACTAACACTAAATTGAGACCCACCCGGGAGTCCTGCGTCCAGCTCTGGAGCCCTCAGCACAGGGCAGAGCTGGAGCTGTGGGAGCGGGGCCAGAGGAGGCCCCAGCAATGACCCGAGGGCTGGAACCCCTCTGCTGGGAGGAAAGGCTGGGAGAGCTGGGGCTGCTCAGCCTGGGGAAGAGAAGGCTGCAGGGAGACCTTAGAGCAGCCTGCCTTTTGTGACAGGACAAGGAGTAATGGTGCTAAACTAAGGGAGGGTAGATTTAGACTGGATATAAGGAAGAAATTCTTCACTCTGAGGGTGGTGAAACACTGGAACAGATTGCCCAGAGAGGTAGTGGAGGCCCCATCCCTGGAAACATTCAAGGTCAAGTTGGACGGGGCTTTGAGCACCCTAGACTGGTGGAAGGGGTCCCTGTCCTTGGCAGAGGGGTTAATCTGTAAGGTCCCTTCCAACCCAAACTATTTTCTGTTTCTATGATATATTTTACTGTTTAGAATTTATTTTAGGTTCAAGTTCAATTATTTTTTTTTCTTGTGCACTAGGTCATTTTTGATGCACTTTATTGCAATGTAATGTTAAGTAATTCTCCCTTCTCAGTTTTTAACTTTACTTTGAGTCTTGGGAGTGCTCAGTCCTTGTCTTTCTGCTGTTGCCACCACAAAACATTTGAATACATATGGTGTTAGCTGAGCATGGCTTTTAACATAGTTTACTAATTTGTATGCAATAATATAGAAACCTTTAAAAAAGATCATATAATGTGGATGCATATAACTTTTACAGTGCAGCTTTATTGTATATATTCTGCCAAACCACAGAATGATCCTTTTACACCATGGGATGATATTACAAATAAATAGTATTAAAGTATGCTAGTACAGTATTCAGATCAGAATATAGATGGCTCTGATTTTAAGGAAAATATTATGCATATTAAAATATTAATGATTATTTTTCTCTTCCCTCCCCCATGTTTTCAAAGCAGAAACACAGTTCTGTAAGTATAGAATGGCTTTTCATTCACATTTTTAGATTTAAAACCAATGAAGTGTAGCATGTGAGAAAGTCATTGGGAAAACTTAAGGAATGTTTCTATTCTTACCTGTCAGGCATACCCTGTGATATAAAAGCTGTTTAATTTTACTGGCCCAGCCTGTCAAGGGATTTAGTCGTACTGTTGCCTTTGTCAGCTCTACAATCTTTATTCCTGCCTTTTCTTACCAGTATGGTGGGTATGCACTAGTTGCTCTATCTTGGCTCATGTTCTGGTCTTCTGCAAGCTCCAGAATGTTCTGCCTGGCATTAAAAGCAAAATATGTTGCGGAAATAAGACCCCTGGGAGTATTTAGTGTTTTATTTGACAGTTGGTTAAAGAATTTATTCTTATGGGTTTGGGTTTTTCTGTTTCAGGCACAAACGAATCGAAATTCATCCAGTAAGTGTGAATATTTAACTTTTAGTCTATTTATGTTAGCTTTTTAACACAGCATGAAAATATTTTTTGTTGTTTAATAAATAAACTTATTAAATATTTGTATTTTAAGTAGGAAAAAATTTTCTTGTCAGTTCTAGGTATCTTTATGATATTTTCATTTGAGCTACTCACAGTAAATTCAAAGGACAAAATTATTTGGTCAAAATTTCAAAGCAGCAAGTAGACGCCACCCAAAGACCTCTTCTTTTTCTGTATACTCAGCTGTTCCCTGTTCTGGGAAACAGATGAGACTGTGACAGTGATTAGGAACAAGTCCAAGAGCCAAAGGCAGGGGGGCAGGAAATCCCATGGAAATGACTCCTGTGTAAGTTCTTAAAACCCTTCCACCTGCTCAAGTTGAGTATCATCCACAAAAGAGCAAAGCACTCTGTTTTATAGTCAAAGCCAGAAAACATGGCCATGGAGACAGAGCGGTAGTCTCTGTCCTTCAGAGTTTTTCTCAGTAGGAAACCAAGACAGGTTTCCTGAAGAATAATAATAATGTAAACAGTATCATTTCAGGAAGAAATTTCAAGTGACCAGCACTTCCTCCTGAAATGCAGTGCTCTGTTTAGTCCTCTCCTTTTTGGAAGGTATTTCAGGAGCATCTGAATTTATATTAACAGAGATAATGCATTTTCTCTTTTCCATTTTAATAATTTATAATTAGTTTTGAACTGCAACTATTAATATTTACTATATTTTTATAATGAAGCTGAAATATTTTTATTTTAGAGTGGTGATAATACTGTGTCTTTTGCTTAGGTGAAGAGTTAACAAAATCAAAGATTTCTACTCCAGCTAATGAGTAAGTTCAACTTTTAAAATATCAAGTGTAGTTTTGGGGGAATTTGGTCTTATTTTGATCTAAGACTCTGAGACTCATTAGAAATATCAGTTGACTGCTATTTTAAGTCAGGTATAAATTGCATCATAAGAGTTAAGGAGTAATTATGTAACAATGGAGATTTCTATTCACTTGTTTCCCCTTCTAATGCATTTGCTTCATTGTGACATGTCTTAATGATATTTATAATTACATGATTGTAAAATATTGTTTTTTATTTAAATTTCAGGTTTTAAATAAGATGGATTTAGTTTCCATCATATACTGTTCCATTGTAAAGCGTTTAAGAGTACAAGCCCCAAATTTGGACAGGTCTATATGCATTGCTCATATATGTATGATTTGTAGACGTATGTCTCGTTGAAAATCAAAATAATTTACTGACATTATGAAATATGTCCACACACAAAGGTGCACCAAGGTATCAGTTCACATAGTTTCCTTATGTGTAAATCAGTTCCTTGGCATGCAATTTGTAAGTACTTTTAATTTTTATATGCAAAGACTAAGTAATACAGAAGATGAATTACCAAAGTTGTGATTTTATTTTTATGAGTATATACATTTTCATTAATATTTCAATTGTAACTCTTACTATAGAAAGGGGAACAGTGACCTTCTGGCATGGCATCCACTCTTTAGCAGTTCTCTTGACTCTTCCTCTTCAGCCTCCCTGGCATCCTCATCCTCCTCAGGTAAAATATTTGTTAGTGGAAAATGTTTTCTGCATATTCTTCAGGATGTTCTGTTGTTGCTTTTTTAGACGTTGCAAGGGCATGCGCTTTGACTATTTGTCCAGATTTCCTCTGGGATCGAGTTAATTTTCCTCCCAGTAGCTGCTGTGTTTTGGATTTAGTACAAGAAGAATGTTGGTACCACTGATGTTTTCAGTTGTTGGTAAGAAATCAAGGACTTTCTCCAGTTTCTCATATTCACCCAATGAGCAGGTGTGCAGGAGCTGGGAGGGAGCACAGCCAGGCAGCCAGCCAAGCTGGCTAGTGGAAATACTCCATACCACGGACATCATGCTCAGTTTATGAATGGGGGTTGGCCAGGGGATAGAAACCCTTTTCTGTGAGTTTGAATCTTTTCTGTGAGTTCAAACTTTTTTCCATGAGTTTTTTGGCATAATCCAAGGGGAACAGGAGAAAAATGACAGGACTGAGACTGGAATTAAGGGGGAATTCCTGGCACCACTTGCGAGTAGGTGTATTGGGAAGAAGAGGGTAGGCTGAGGAGTATGAGAGGTGGAGGGGAGGGGGCAGATACTGCGTGGGAATTTTGGGTGCAGGATTTTGGAGGATATTAGTGTGGGCAGGACACTGGCAGGCTTTCCTGAAACTTGGTCTTGGGGGGGGGGGAATTTACAGAAATAGGCAATATTGATTTTTGCATTCAAAAGGCAGTGAGGGAAAGGGAGACAAAATAGCATGTGAGTCGGTATGGGTGTTAAACAGGCTGAGAGCAGGAGTTGTTGAGAAACTAGTTCAGAAAGAGGAAGGAGAGACCAAAACAAAAAACAGATATTAGGGCAATGTTAGGACCTGCTTACTGAAAACATTTACTTTATTTACATTGATTATCTCAGGGGACTTAAGGTGGAATCTACTATTTACTAACAGTAGCAGATATGCTGTTTCATGATTCTCAGCAGTCTACCTCGACATGTCTGTTCTCCAACCCCTACTGTCTTAATGTAGAGACTCTTTTCCTCCCATGTGCAGAGTACATATATCAATAGGAAAATTCTGTACAACTAGTGCTAATTCTTCTTGACCTTAGTAATGTCCTTTCAGCAACAGCTAGCATTGCTATGTAACCCTTAGGGTTTTAAGTGGAACTTATTTCTCCACTACAAATTCACATTCCTTAAAAGTTATGTTTAATAAAAAATCTAGCTTACAGAAATCATTAGAATCACAGAATCATAAAAAAGTTTGGTTTGGAAGGGACCTTTAAAGGACAATTAGATTGTCTCTTCCTCACTTAGGTATCCAGTCAAGATTATTGGCTAGTGGATCCACATCTGTAACATATTTAAGGATAAATTTTATATATATATATATATTTATATATATATTTAATAGTAAGAGCAATTGTTCTCAGGGTACCCAGCCCCCTGAGATGGAAGACGGGGACGGGGAGCAGAATGAAGCCCCCATAATCCAAGGGGAAATGGTCAGTGACCTGCTATGCCACTTAGACACACATAAGTCTATGGGGCCGGATGGGATCCATCCAAGGGTACAGAGGGAGCTGGCGGAAGGGCTCACCAAGTCAATCTCCATTAGCCAGCAGTCCTGGCTAACCAGGGAGGTCCCGGTTGACTGGAGGTTAGGGAATGTGATGCCCGTCTACAAGAAGGGCCAGAAGGAGGGTCCTGGGAACTACAGGCCTGTCAGCCTGACCTCGGTGCTGGGAAAGGTTATGGAGCAGATTGAGTGCCATCTCACGGCACATACAGGACACCAAGGTGATCAGGCCCAGCCAGCTTGGGTTTATGGAAGGCAGGTCCTGCTTGACTAACTAAATCTCCTTCTCTGACCAGGTGACCCGCCTAGTGGAAGAGGGAAAGGCTGTGGATGTTGTCTACCGGGACTTTAGTAAAGCTATTGACACCGTTTCCCACAGCATTCTCCTGGAGAAACTGGCTGTCCATGTCTTGGACGGGCGTACTCTTCGCTGGGTGAAAAACTGGCTGAGTGACCGAGCCCAGAGAGTGGTGGTGAATGGAGTTAAATCCAGCTGGTCACAAGTGGTGTCTCCCAGGGCTAAGTTTTGGGTCTGGTCTTGTTTAACATCTTTCTCAATGATCTGGATGAGGGGATTGAGTGCTCCCTCAGTAAGTTTGCAGATGACACCAAGCTGGGCGGGAGTGTCCATCTGCTCGAGGGTAGGAAAAGGGATCTACAGAGGGACCTGGACAGACTGGATCAATGGGCTGAGGCCAACTGTATGAGGTTCAACAAGGCCAAATGCCGGGTCCTGCACTTGGGTCACAACAACCCCATGCAACGCTACAGGCTTGGGGAAGAGTGGCTGGAAAGCTGCTCAGCAGAAAAGGACCTGGGGGTGTTGGCTGACAGCCGGCTGAACATGAGCAGGAGTGTGCCCAGGTGGCCAAGGCGGCCAATGGCATCCTGGCTTGTATCAGGAATAGTGTGGCCAGCAGGAGTAGGGAGGGGATCGTGCCCCTGTACTTGGCACTGGTGAGGCCGCACCTCGAGTACTGTGTTCCCTTTTGGGCCCCTCACTACAAGAAGGACATTGAGGGGCCGAAGCGTGTGCAGAGAAGGGCAACGAGGCTGGTGAGGGGTCTAGAGCACAAGTCTTATGAGGAGCGGCTGAGGGAACTTGGGTTATTTAGTCTGGAGAAGAGGAGGCTGAGGGGGGACTTTATTGCTCTCTACAGCTGAAAGGAGGCTGTAGCGAGGTGGGTGTTGGTCTCTTCTCCCAAGTAACTAGTGATAGGATGAGAGGCAATGGCCTCAAGTTTCATCAGGGGAGGTTTAGATTGGATATTGGGAAAAATTTCCTCACCAAAATTGTTGTCAAGCATTGGACCAGGCTGCCCAGGGAAGTGGTGGAGTCACCATCCCTGGAGGTATTGAAAAGACGTGTAGATGTGGTGCTTAGGGACATGGTTTACTGGTGGACTTGGCAGTGTTAGGTTAATGGTTGGACTCAATGATCTTAAAGGTCTTTTCCAACCAAAATGATTCTATGATTGTGTGAATATTCTGAAAATAAATTGTGCTTTCTCAAAATAATCTGTTTTGCTAGCTGCATTATTGTATATATCTGGTGTTGGAGTCTGTAGAACAAGGCAAAGGATACCTAATTTGTTGTACGGGTGGTTGTTACTATATCCATTTCTTTATTCCTGTGCCTGAATAGGAGGCTAAATCAGGTTAGGAAAGGTTCACACAGTCCCTTCTGTCGGCAGAACTGTGGGGAGAGTAGCCTCTGACTGATGGGCAGTGACAGGTAATTGGTATCTGTAACACCCTCTGTAGCCATATCTGAGGGGAGTCATCTACCCGAGGCCTCATACCTGAAAGTGGCTTGCGCAGAGAGGTCTATATTTCACTGAAATTGGTGGAATATGGTGCCCTGTGAGCATAAGTAGATTTTAGTTGTGAAACATCTGTGCCTTGGCAAACATTATCTGCTAAATAAGTATTTAAAGCATTTTTATTCCAGGAGTTAACTAAGCTATGTACATTTGTGAAATGATCCATGGAATCTGAGTGTTCTAAAATGTTCTGAAGTATAACAAATTTGTAATATGTTTGTGGAAAAAAATACTGAATTGGGGTATTTTATACTGTTTATTAAATCAAGTTAACTTCTGATGCTCACTAACCTGCAGCTTAGTTATGAAGACTAAAAAATAGACGACTTTGACCTCATTGTATTTTCCTTGAAATCTGTGTTTTACCTTCAACTTGAAGGTCAATATAGGTAAACTGATGCTTAAAGCTTTTGAATATCTCAATCCAAAATTACTTAAATTACTTATTTTGTATCCAGAATATATGCATATCATGATCTAGTTTTTTTCTTTTTACTGTTAAAACATTTCTTTAGATATTATTTTGTAACTCTGAGTTAATCATTGAACACCTAAACTACCATAGTATTTGAGGAGACAGTGGTTTATGCAGCATATCAGAAAAATTTCGTCATCTGTGAATAATCCTGCTTTATTAGAAGTTCAAGCTAACTTTGTTGTCTTGAACAAGCACAATAAACATTTTTAGGCAGCTATTGATATTTTTAAAATGCTTCTTTTTATTTATCTTCCTCATTTTCATCCATGTGCATTTTTAAATGAGTCTTGCACATTTCCACATTGCTTTGGTATAGGATTTTTAGTAGTGTTTTAAAACCTTTGAATGATATTCAAAATATCTGTTAGAAAGATAAAGCTATGTTAAAATTCTGTTTATTTGAGCTTGGAGAATATAGTTGTTCATGACAAAAGGACAGCTTTAGACAGGACAACTATACTTTTAACCTGAACTTTTGAACGTGTTGCTCTTTTTAATTCTGTATGCCACTCTGTTCCTAGCTTTGCCAATCTGGAAGATGTTGAGAATTGGCTAACCCTGCATTTGCTGCTTCTGTTGTCATCTAATGCAACAGGCAACAGCCAAGTGCAGGGAATACTTGTGGAAAACACCTGTTTTCCAGCAGCCTGAAGACTCTAGGATGTGAGAGGAAATAAACTGGGGAAGATGGTGCCTCATACATACAGTTACTCACTAGATATGGATTGATACAGACAGAAGAATATCATACAGGATCTCATGACTACATTGTCTGGACAGCAATTTATGTTGGGCCTTCCCATTACAGAAGTTAAGGGTAAGAGGATAAAAATGTTTGGAAGGAACAGAGAAGGGTAGGTTCGATAAAATAACTTTGAAATAACTGAAATGAAAAGCAGGAAAATGTGGAGAGGAAACAAGCATGGAGTAGGACACGAAGGAAAAGACAAAGATGAGAGAAAGTGAAACCATGACAGGGAAAAGTTAGAGGAATAAGGAAAGTCATGAGAAATAGGGCCTTAAGGGGAGAGAAACACAATAAATTACGTGTTGGCTTACTTAAAAAAATGGAAAATGGCGTGGTTGACGGTATGAATGAAGTACGTGTGATATGTGGCTAGGTTTTTTTTCCTTTATTTGTTAGTGGTGTGATTTTTAGCCTAGTAAAGCAGTTATTTTTCATGCTGGCTAGTAATCCTCATGCAGAGAATATTGAATATGTTTTTGAAATCCGGATTTATATTGAAATTTTTATCATTTCAGTGTTGCTCCTAGTTTCAATTCTTCCCTTTTCCTTCAGCTACACTGAAAGAGTATAATAGGAGCTCCTACTCATCTACCACTGATTTGCCTGGGTGTAGAGTATCTTAGTCTTTGCTTGGACACCAGACAGATTCTGGGTCTAGAAGCCCACCTTCACCAGACTTTACCATTAGCACTTTGTGCAAATCTTGTGTTACAGCAGCACCATCGGGGAGTACCAGTACTTTATTCTCTGTTTCATGGTCTCAGAGTCAGTGGGTTTCCTTTGCTGATGAACTTCTTACAATTAGACACACAAGCACAGACAGGAAGGAGCCCCCAAAAATTGCATTTTGAGACTGAAAATGCCTGCCTTGCCTTTTCTACTTTGCTTGGGAATTCTTCCAACAGGTGTGCTTCTGAGGATCAAAGCGATATTTTCAATAATACTCTATGCCACAAACAATTAATTGAAGAAACTGGCATTGCTACTGAAATTTATTCCGCATCATCTTCAGAACTACTAGACTATAGTTTAGTGTCTTCTTGTGTTCATACAAATAAGAGTATGGCAAGCATGCATGATGTACTGGTCTTTGTTAATAGCTGACTCTGAAAAGCAAGCTTTAGACTTATTTTTCTTTTTTATTGCTCACCTGATGTTAAAATGAACTCATCTTCTTACTTAGAATGTACTAAACTGCTTGTTAGCACCAACTTCCTTCAAAGTTAGGACAAGGAAATAAATATTCAGCTTGAAATAAGAAAAATTCAAATTATTTAGTTAAAGGCATTGCTTTTTCTTAACTGTGCAGAGCTTTGCTTTTCTAGAAATAGGAATGTATAGATGTTTTCACATTAAATAAAGTTAAATAAATTGGATTTAAACTGTTCCTTTTTAACATCCAATATTTTGAAGTGTGGATGACATCGTGGTAATGCTACATACTAAGAGGGCAAATGAAAAGTGCGTTTGGGCAAGTGGGCCATGACTCACTGAATACCTGTGATACTGCATGTCATAGTTTGGCCCTGGCCGGCAACAAAGGGCCACGCGGTCGCTCTATTGCCCCTCCCCCCACTGGGGTGGGGAGGAGAATGGAAAGAAAAAGGCAAAAACTGGTGGGTTGGGATAAGGGCAGTTTAACAGAACAGCAAACAGAGGGAACAGGAACAACAACGATACAGATAAGGGGAAAACACAACACAAACAGCAGGAATGGACAGAGCATACCCATCGAATACCCTGCTCTGTTTGGCCAGGTTGGGTCAGCCCACCTGGCTGTGTTCCCTCCTGGCTTCTGGTGAAAATTAACCCTGTCCTGGCCAAACCCAGGACACTTCAGCAGACCACTCAATGTTTAGCATGCACTGTCTTCCTGGGACATGATAAGAATTTTAAAGGAATAACTGATATTTCAGAAGTTAATTTACTTGGGGACATTTGAGTTTGCAACTCTTAAGGTGGATGTGGTCAGTATTAGCCTAATTTTTTTCTTCCCAAGTCAGTGATGAAACTCCCATACTTCAATGACGGCAGAGTTATGCTGAATGCCTGAGGAAATTCCATACTTAAAAGTTACATTTTTAAATAACGTTAACTGATTTAATTAAAAAAGAACCATTTAGAATAATATGAGGGAGTTGATAGGGTGTGCTGCAACAACATAGTCATATATTAGGGTTTCAGTCTATTTTGAAGTTAATTTTAGATCAGGCATACGCATTGGATGGCATCTAACATTTATTTTGGAGTAGAATTCTATTCAGAAAAGTGACTATGTAAAAGTGGCATCTTGGTACTGCTGCCACCATCTGTTAGTTGTGTCTGTTAGGTTTAGACGGACATGAGGCAGTATTTTTTTGACTGCTTTTTACTTCTGATAACTCAGCTAAGAGATAATATGGAGTTACTGTGTTCTTGCAATCAACAGAGTAATTTGTTATACTGGTGTATACTTATTGAAGTCAGTGGGATTTCAGAGGGCATAATTTGCTGTAAACAGAGTTATGCCGTTGTCAGCCAGGACCAAATATGAATTTCTGCTGAATTTTCCATTTGTGGTGAAACATGACAGACTGTCCTATATTCTGAATCCATATAGACTATACACAAAAGGGAACTCGGGTAAAACCATCTTTTTACATACGAACCTCTGAGAACAGTTAGTATAAAATCATTTGAGAGCAATGAGAAAGCCCATGATGCCATTTTTAGAGTCACTTTTCAAGGTATCACATGGCCCTATTTTAGAAACATTTATTAGTGGTAAATCTTACAAAACGGAGTTTGTAAAATAGGACCTTTTAATAGAAGCATAACTTCCAGTTATTCTATTCAAGTGAGTACATATTAATGTTCAGTGTGACCTTTCTAATATTGATTTCCTTAAATTTGCTTTCTTTCAGCAAGGCCCACAACTCCTCTTTCTGTAGGCACCATTGTACCCCCTCCAAGGCCTGCTTCAAGACCAAAGTTGTCTACAGGGAAACTTAGTGGAATTAATGAAATAGTATGTATTGATTGTTGTTGGTTTTGTTTTTTTTTTTTAATTCTCTGTTGTAACTCGGTTTCAGATCTATCATTTACACTGTTAGAGTGGAATTATTTTCCAGCCAATGTTCAAGGAATCACATACTTAGATTTTCACCATTGCCAGATAGGCACAGAAGTTGTTCATGATAAACATGTTACTATAACAAAATAATTTTTAACTGAACTAAAAAGGTTGAAAACATAAATTTTGCATCAGCTGAATGTTTTTAATTGAACAAATCAATAACTTGAAAATTAAAGGATAGCATATGTGTGGGATTAATTTTTCAAAATGTGAAATACTAGCGAAGTTATTAACAAAACTCCATTGATTTAGAGATATCACCAAAACTTTGGGGAATGAGGAGTATTAAGCAGATCTTCATCAGTTGCGTGTTGACACAAGTAGCCCTGCTGTGACTTCGCCCTGCCCTTGGTGCTGGTTGGTGGAGAAGGGAGGTGGCAGATTGCAGCAGCTGCTCATGGTGATAGTGAGAGGTTGCACACTACCTGCATGTCTGCTCACTGCTTGCAGTGCAGGTCCACCTGCTGATAAGGAATGTGGCAAAGAATGCAAATACTCAGGCAGCATATCAGACCAAGCCATGCTTAATCTCTTCTATGAATATTATGTTTCTTTGGGTTTCATTTGACTTACTGACTTGGAAAAATTTTACCGTGGTAAGACTCTCTTACTGTCTTTCAAAGTAGCAAGATACTTTCACCATATTCTTGTTATGGAAAAAATTCTGGTCTTATGCTTTGACAAAACTGAAACATTGTTTAACTCTTTTGCTTTTCTGTAATGTTATAAGGTCAGAATAGGGTTCATTTTGAGATTCTTTTCTCATTCCAATGTAAAATTGTAGTAATTGCTCTTAGACCAAGAAATCTGTTTTTCATATTGTCAGAATTAAAGAGAAGAATTTAGCTGGTACTGTTCTGCTATAAAGTATGATTCTACACAAAGTTACATGTTTTAGAAATTGGCTATTATCTGGATACAAGTGGAAGATTGTAAGCTGTCTTCATTATATGTCACCTCCTTTTATAATTCCCACAGTCTGCATAAAAGTCACATACTCAGTGACAAGTGTGACAGAATCCAAGTAAAAAAACAATTACCCAATCAAAACAGATGCTTCAGGAGTTCCAGTACCTTTTATATAGGTTAATCCCAAAATGATCATTAGTTATTTTAAGCTAATACCTTAACAGTTAAATGGATCATAAAACTATCCAAAGATTTAGGGTGGAAGGGACTTTTGAAGATCTCCTTTAGGCCAACCTCCTGCTCAAAGAAGGGCCAACTTCAAAATTGCATCAGGTTGCTCAGGGACATGTTGAGTTTTGAAAACCTCCATGGAGGGAGATCTCACAACCTCTTTGGTCAACCTGTCCCAGGGCTTAACCACAAGGTTACAAGAAGGATTTTTTTCCCCTATGTTCAGCTGAAATTTCCTTTGTTACAGCTCTTGCACCTCTGAATAGAGACTGACTCCATCTTTGTAGCTAGTGAAAGACTGATAGTAGATCCCTCCTTAGGCTTCTCTTCTCCAGGCTGGACAAACCCAGGTCCTTCAGCCTCTCCCTCTCTCTCATGTCCTCCAGTCCTCAACTATTTTAGTTGTCCTCTGCTGGACTCACTTCCAGTTTGTTAGTAGCTCTCCTTTAGCTCTAAAAATCCATATATACACAGGGGTATAGGCTTAGGTTCTGCTACTGTGTTATATTGCAATTATTGACAGGCTGTTACATAATCTATTAGACTTAACTACCCAGGCAAAAAAAATTAATAACGATAAGCTATGAAACAATGGAATTGATTCCTATAGAAAATGTGGATTCTCTGTTTTACACTAAAAACTAGGATAGATAAAGCATTAAAATAAATATGTTGAGAAACACTATGAAATTGATTGGGAAATGAAATGAAGAACTCTACAGTCTTTTTTCATCTTTTTAAAACCACTTTCTGTCTCTGTAATACCCTTGTGATCTCTTGTGTTTAGCCTAGGCCATTCAGCCCTCCATTGACCTCTAACTCAAGTCCACCACCTGCAGCTCTCTTGGCACATGCAGAGAGCATTTCCTCAATATCCTCTTCTGCTTCCCTCAGTGCAGCAAACACACCTACAGTTGGTAAGTTAAATTAACCATTCTAACTCATTTTAGAAATGGTATAATTCTGCCACTGAGTTCCACCTGTTAGGAAAACCATTCCTTGGAGTTACATGTTCCATATGTGAGTCCAGTCTAGGTACTTCAAGCATCCTTTGCAATATCTGCTTCTAAATGACACTGAGAGACAGGACAGTGGATTTGACTAGATTAGACCATAGATACAATTATGGCATGTTCTTTACTGAAATATTTCTCAAAATTAAAATATTCCATGAATTTGTATTTGGTGTGCTTGTATAACCATTCATCAAGCACAACATTAGCATGTATTTGTTCAGAAGATGTTTTGTATATGTACAAAAATATTTTGGGATACTGATAAATTTGAATTAATATAAATGTTCACAAAAATGAATTCTTTTTATGATATTTTTATTTTGTTTGTTATCCTGTAATTGCAGTTTCCAAAAAAATGAAGGTTTGCTTGTGTTGTTAAAGTCAAGTCCTTCAGTTATGATATTTGATTGTAACAAATAACAAGGAGACTTGGGGGGGGTATTTGTGTTTGGTTTTTTTTAAAGACATTTTAACATGTTTCTGTAGCACAACTGAAGTATTTAATTCCTGAACACTATTACCACTTTAGTCCCAAGTTAAATCAGACTCTTGAGTTAACACTTAGTTATCTATGAATGTTACTGATGCCAAGTATTCCTCACCCAGGCTCAGCACCTCAGAAGAGCATCTGCACAGCTTCTAGGAGTTCTGCATTGAAAGCAATGCAGCTCTTTCCACCCTGTGCAGGACTAAAGCTAGTAAGATCTGCCTAGCCTTAGCTGCTGCAATGCTGGCACAGTTCAGTGTCCAGCAGTTTCCCAAATGCTGAGAAGCATCACAGAAAGATAACTGATATTTCGGTTGTCAGAGTCCATCCAGGCTCACTTCCTCATGCCTCAGCACTGGTGCCAAGGAACCAGAAGTTGGTGGCAGCAGTATCAATAGCCCCAGCTGTGTGTTTGTGTTATTGGAGACAGTGACAGAGTGAAATCGTGAGGTGAGGGAGGAGGTAAAGAAGTATGTGCTGACACCAAGGTTTGACATAGCTATTAACCTGGCCTAGCAAAAATAAACAAGGCCAGTTCTATCTGTGTTGATTGTATGAATTAAATAGTCCTGGAGAGCTGGGAAGGGCAGTGCAGACGGCTGAATGATTTTGGGACATGAGGATATACTCTGCACTACTGTCTGTATTCTTTTGGCTTTTGCACAATCCAGTGTTTCCCTCACCACATTTATTCTGAATAACGAAAAGCTGACTAAAATTATCTTGTTCCAAGTGAGCTCATAGGCATGCATCACTGAATTTCTTTTATGCTTTAGCCTTGTTTTCATTTGCAAAGTATTTTTTTATATATTAAATTGTTTAACATCTATAACATCTATTTTTGCTTGAAATATTTTGTTTTCTTGCAATGTTTTGTTTCATTTAAACATAATAGAGGATAATCTTTTGATTGGAACACTTCCTACAATTGAAAAGCTTTGTGAGACACCACCAGGTATTGTACTAGAATCAGATTTACATGTTAACTAATCATCATAATGCACTACAGCTAACAATATTGTATTTCTTTTGAAACAAATTTCTCCAGCTATTTCTGGTGTCTGACAGATACAAGTAGCTTGAAAACTCAACTACTTAACAAGTTATATGTTGTTGAAGTCACCAAAACTTGATATAACCACTTTTATACAACATAATCTTCCATCTGTTCCCTCCCAAAGCAAGCTGAAAATTGGTCGTGTTTCTTCAGTTTGTCATTACCACTTTCTTGGAAGAAAAGGGAATATATTTTTACTGTGACAATCCTTATTCTCATAAGACAAGTAGATAAAGCCATTTCTATATTTATAAATAACACAAAGCTTTGAAGATACAGATAATAAAGATAATATTTTTTAATATATTTTATTTTTATGACAGCAGTTTAGCCAATATTAAAATTACCTGAATCATTGTTCCTAAACTGAACTAAAACCATTTCATCAGACTTATTTATTTGCCCTTTTTATGGCCAATGATGTAGTCTTTTAATCTGCAGTTGGGCAACCTCCTCAAGTGTGTCAATCATAGAATCACAGAATGGTTTGGGTTGGCAGGGACCTTACAGACCATCCAGTCCCAACCCCCCTGCCATGGGCAGGGACCCCTTCCACCAGCCCAGGGTGCTCCCAGCCCCATCCAACCTGGCCTTGAGCCCTGCCAGGGAGGGGGCAGCCACAGCTCCTCTGGGCAGCCTGGGCCAGGGCCTCACCACACTCACAGGGAAGAATTTCTTCCTTAGATCTAATCTAAATCTGCCCTCTTTCAGTTTAAAACCATTACCCCTTGTCCTATCACTCCATGCCCTTGTAAAAAGCCCCTCTCCAGCTTTCTTGTAGGCCCCTTCAGGTAATGGAAGGCTGCTCTAAGGTCTCCCCGCAGCCTTCTCTTCTCCAGGCTGAGCAGCCCCAGCTCTCCCAGCCTTTCCTCCCAGCAGAGGGGTTCCATCGCTCGGATCATTGCTGGGGCCTCCTCTGGCCCTGCTCCAACAGCTCCAGCTCTGTCCTGTGCTGAGGGCTCCAGAGCTGGACGCAGGACTCCAGGTGGGGTCTCACCAGAGCAGAGCAGAGGGGTAGAATCCCCTCCCTCGACCTGCTGGCCACACTGCTGGGGATGCAGTCCAAGATACAGTTGGCCTTCTGGGCTGCCAGCGCACACTGCCGGGTCATGTTGAGTTTCTCATCAATCAGCACCCCCAAGTTCTTCTTGGCAGGGCTGCTCTCAATCCATTCTCTGTCCAGCCTATATTTGTGCTTGGCATTGCCCTGACCCATGTGCAGGACCTTGCACTTGGCCTTGTTGAACTTCATGAGGTTCACAGAGGCCCACCTCTCCAGCCTGTCCAGATCCCTCTGAATGGCATCCCTTCCCTCCAGCATGTTGACTGCCCCACACAGCTTGGTGTCATCAGCAAACTTGCTGAGGGTGCACTCATTCCCACTGTCCATGGAACTGACAAAGATGTTAAACAATGCCGGTCCCAGTACCGACCCCTGAGGAATGTCACTCATCACTGGTCTCCAGCTGGACATCGAGCGGTTGACCGCAACTCTTTGACTGTGACCATCCAGCCAATTCCTTATCCAACGAGTGGTCCATCCATCAAATCCATGTTTCTCCAATTTAGAGACAAGGATGTCATGCAGGACAGTGGCAAATGCTTAAGTGTCAATGCAACTGTTTGCATGGTTGTGTCATTAGCTCTTGAGTCAGCATAGCTGAATGGCTGTTAACAGTGGTTGGGGCTGAGGCAGGTTGTGGGCATCAAAGCCAGATTTGCTGCTACTGCTGAAGGTCTTAGAACTGTACCCGTGAGCTGGACTGCAGCCAGAGATACAGTGAGTCTGCCTTGGCACAGCTCTGTGACATCCCATCCCTCTGAGATCTCGCAGCAGGCATGTGACACAGGCTCTTTGAGCAGTGGTGCAAAAAATCAGTACAAAGCGCTCCACTACACTACCGCACTAATAAAAAGATAGAACTTCCAGTATTTTCCTTTATATTCAGTACACATTTAAAACATTACTGAGAAGTAAAATCCCATGACAACTGGTTTTGTTAATTATACACACACATTTCAAAAAGCCTTAACTGAGGTCTGAGTTGATTTTTATAGGTATGCCTTGGAACTTTGTTTTGTAGGCACAGGCATCTGTGAAGGCTGATGCAGGCCTGGTAATTATTTTTCTTGTAAACTGCTATGTATTTCCAGGTACCTCCAAGGTACTCCCAGAATTTTTACTACGTAAACTTTAGAAAACTTTGCAAAATATTTCTCCAAAAATTTCTGCTTGGGAATTGTAATCTTTGTTGGGTGAAATAGTTATAGAATGTTCAACAGTTCACTTATGTGGTATAATATTAATGTATGTACATTTATGTTCATACATACCATAACTGAATTCTTTCATTTCTGTGACTATTTTATCATACACTTTTCCATACTATAAGCATACAATAGGGACATTTTTAAAGTATTGTAGTTAACATCCAATTTCCTTTGGATCTGTTGACTTCAGTTTCATCAGTAGCCATTTGAATGCAGCGTTCCTCTGTTTCATATGTATTTCTTTGTGTCTGTCCATTTACAGAATGTCATACTGATAGTCCTGTTTTTGTAGGCTGCTAAGCAGTGTTTTGATGGTGTGATTGTACTGTACTATGTTTATATTTTTCTACATGCTTTTCAAGTAATACTTCGGACTCTGCTGTGACCTTGATGGTAGTAACCTCTTGTAAAAATGACAGGTGTAGTCAACCGTTCTGAAATCTATTGCAAAGCTTTTTGAAAATTAAACCTATACACTGTATGTATTCTAGGTATTTCACGTGGTCCCAGCCCTGTCAGACTTGGAAACCAGGACACCTTGCCTGTTGCAGTAGCCCTTACTGAATCTGTTAACGCCTACTTTAAAGGAGCAGATCCCACAAAGTTAGTTAAATAGTGAATTGTTTTGAATGTAATAAGTTACAATAAGAAAACACACTGGTGTGTTTGGGGAAAATGTATATACATTAGGAGGGGGGTTCACAGAGTTTTTTCCCCTGATATAAGTGACAGCAGTGGCTTATCACTCTATTGGCCTGCATCCTGCTAAGTATTCATATACCCCTGCTTTACAAAAATGTGTTCAATGAGAACACTGAAAATGAGAAGGGTTTTTATTATAGTCAGGTAGGTGCTACATGTAAATTTGAGCAGCTTAAAAGCACCTCATTCCCTCCGTCACATTTCTTGCTATGTTACTTAGGCCTTGCCTAAGCATAGTCGTGCCATGTTTTCAAAACCTGAAAAATATCCACCCATACTATTGTATGCTTAACCAGCTAAAATTTTTTTCTTATTTCATCTGACTTCCAATTTGAAAGTGATAGTACATTGTCATAGTGCCTGTTGTGGTTTAACCCCAGCCGGCAGCTAAGCCCCACGCAGCCACTCACTCACTTCCCCTCAAGCAGGATAAGGGACAGAATCGGAAGGATAAAAGTGAGAAAACTCATGGGTTAAGATAAGAACAGTTCAATAATTAAAAAAAAAATTAAAAAAATAATAATAAAAATTTTAATGAAAAAGAAAATATCGAAGAGAGAGAGAAATAAAACCCAAGAAAGACAAGAGATGCAAATGAAAACAATTGTTCACCACCAACTGACCAATGCCTAGCCAGTCCGCAAGCAGCAGCCCCTCCGCCAATGTCTCCCCTAGTTTTATTGCTGAACGTGACATCATATGGTGCAGAATATCCCTTGGGTCAGCTGGGGTCAGCTGTCCCAGCTGTGGCCCCTCCCAACTTCTTGGGCACCCCCAGCCTCCTCGCTGGTGGGGTGGGGTGAGGAGCAGAAAAGGCCTTGACTCTGTGTAAGCACTGCCCAGCAACAGCTAAAACATCCCTCTGTTATCAACACTGTTTCCAGCACAAATCCAAAACATAGCTCCATACCAGCTACTGTGACAAAATTTAACTCTGTCCCAGCCAAAACCAGAACAGTGTCACATTACCCTAATTTGAAATTTATTTTCTGTTTTGAATTCAGCTCATCAGTTTGTAAAAATACAATTGCTTTAAAGTTAGTATTAAAACTAGGCGGTTAAATGAGTTGCAATGAATCTGATGTTTTCATTCTCTTCTAGATGTATTGCGAAGATCACTGGTGATATGACAGTATCATTCCCAAGTGGGATTATTAAAGTCTTCACCAGCAACCCATCTCCAGCTGTGCTCTGCTTCAGGGTAAAAAACACAAGCAAACTAGAGCAGATTCTTCCAAATGCACAACTCGTATACAGGTTTTGTATTTTTTTTAATATAATAGTAATCTATACAAATTGTAAAATGTGAATTGTTGTATATGTAAATCAGAATTCTCTACAGTCTTCTTAATTTGCTTATACATAATTTCATTTCCTGAACTAATCTTGTTTAGCTGCCGCCATTAAAAATTTCAGTGATTACTGGACTTGAAACTTATGCTGAACATAACAGGAGCCATAAAAAATACTTTGCAATGTAGCTGTGTTTTTTACACACATTTATAAATAAAATGGTTTAATAAACGATTTTAAGAAAACAAAACAAAACATCTTTTCTAATCATGAACAATATAACTAATTACAGATACATTACAGATATAGAGGACATTTTAAAAGCAGATATCTGTTTCAGCTGAGCAGTTTCTATTTAATTTGTTGGAGAAATTATTTGAAAACCAGTTAAATACTTCTAGATGCTACATTTTTTAAATTACTGAAATAACTTGAAACGATCAAGCCACATGCATCCATTCTTTTGTATTTAATTTCATTTGATCATTAATGTAATGGATGATTTATACAAAATTAAATTTATCATTCTTTGTCATAACAGTTTATAACTGAAATGTTAGCAGAGCCGTATCTGACTGAATTATAGTGAAAAATTATTATTTTGGAAAAAAATGAAAATGTCTAGCGTTCTTTTCCGAGTGTTGTAACGCTTCACCTCTAATTAGAAAGGATACATGTACTGGATATTTATGAAGTTAATGGTAATAATTTGACTTTTCATCATATACTGCAACAACTATCATTTGCTTAGTGTTTAAAGAGATGGAACTTTTAATGTGAGTGATATTTGTGGAGACAGAATTTCTGTTTTGAATTGCACTTGGTTGTGGAGCAGTAGAAGAATTTTGCTACTGGTTTCATTTGTTTCAAATTTGAAGACTTCTGTGATAAATGTTTATCTATATATTTTACTGAAAATGGAAATTGCGTGAATGACAATACTGTATTGAGAACCAAATTCTAAGTCAATTGGTCAGGCTACTGGTATGTAAATCACTGTTCTAGGACATTCAAGCCATTTCAGTCATATTTACTGTGTTCCAGGTGCTTGTTTTCAGCTTTCATTCTGCACTCACTCTGCATGCCTCCTTAGGGATAGATGCAATTCCTCTACGTATCCACAGATGATCCATGGAGCATTTTGATTCTTAAGTGATTTGAATTTTGTTTCTGAATCAGTTTTCTTAAAAGCTTCATCCTTATTAAAAAATAAACCTGATGCAACCAGAGCTGAAAATATTCTTGATCTGCAAAACACCTTTTCATGCTCCGGTAGCTCCTAACCAGGATTTTGCTTCTGCAGTCATGTGCACTCTTACTTACATATAGAAATGATATAATAAATTGTTACTAATGAATGTAACTATAAGTATCTGAGAAAAAAAATGTTTATAATTATTTGAAAATGTTACCATACATACAGCACAAATCTTAATTCAGTGCATTAGTGAAGTTATGTCATAATAAAAAATACTTATGATTTTAGATTTTATTCCAAATTGGATAACATTCATTTTCAAAGGCCGCTTTCATCCTCACCTCCCACACATTCTCACAGCACTTGATTGTATTAAAATTGTATTTTATCAAATGTAAAATCCAAATTCAGCTTTAACTCCATCTTGTGATGCAGCTCATAAGTGGAGGAAACTCACTGCTCCACAACCTGGAAGGAGAATTTTTGCCAGACACAAGAAGCAGTTAATTTGTCTTAATATTTAGGAAGGCACAATTATGTGTTATAAAGCATTAGAACAAATTATTGCTTGAAATAGTGAAGAAGAGGAAGAATCTAGTCTTAATTTTTAGACATCTGAAATAGTAAAACTTAGTGTTGCCTTCTGATTCCTATCTTTCTTTTTCTTTGTAGTGATCAGTCACAAAGTGACTCCAGTACTAAGGATTTTTGGATGAACATGCAAGCTATAACTGTCTACCTCAAGAAATTATCAGAGCAGAATCCATCTGCATCCTATTATAATGTGGATGTTTTAAAGTATCAGGTAAACACTTTTTTCCCTTCGGAATTTTTTAAGGAACTCTGGCAGATTTCATATCTATACAGAAATTATTAGAATTGTTCTTTGCCTGCTTGCATGCAGATGAGCTGTCATCATTCATCTAGGCCAATTATGGGTATGTCACTGTTTCCAATACATAGGCTCTGCTCAGGCTGAGTACATTCATGTTAGATTGGATATTAATAAAAATTTCTTTACTGAAAGAGTGTTCAGGTACTGGAACAGGCTGCCCAGGGAAGTGGTGAAGTCACCATCCCTGGAGGTGTTCAAAAAACATGTAGATATTGCACTTCAGGACATGGCTTAGCAGGCATGGTGGTGTTAGGTTGACGGTTGGACTTGATGATCTTAGAGGTCTTTTCCAACCTTAATGATTCTATGATTCTACATGTTATGCCTTCATGTCATTCCCTGTTCATTCATGACCTGTTTCAGCTTGCTCACACTTCAGTCCAATTCATGTGTGCAAGCTTCAAACACTTCTTTAGGTACTTGTTAACAAAGTTAAGTTTTCCTTGAATTCAGGGGCTTTTGTGGGGGTTTGTTTGAGTTTGTAATTGTGTTTTGATTTTGTAATTGCATAATTTTTGGATGCTGTGGCTAATCAACTGTAATATATGAGGACGCATGATGTTCTCACCTCTCACAATATAATGGAACAACTTATCCTGGAAACCATTTACAGGCCCATGAAAGACAAGAAGGTCATTGGGAGTAGTCAGCATGGATTCACCAAGGGGAAGTCATGCTTGACCAACTTGGTAAATTTCTATGATGGCATGACCGGCTGGGTAGATGAGGGGAAAGCAGTGGATATTGTCTACCTAGACTTCAGGAAGGCTTTAAACGCTGTCTCCCATAGCATCCTCATAGGGAAGCTGAAGTATGGGCTGGATGAGCACACAATGAGGTAGATGATTGAAAACTGGCTGAACAGTCAGGTCCAGAGGGTGACGGTCAGTGGCATGAGGTCTAGTTGGAGGCTAGTAATTAGCCAGTGTACCCTGGGCTTAATACTGTGTGCGATCCTGTTTAACATCTTCATTAAAGATCTGGATGAGGCGGCAGAGTGTACCCTCATCATGTTTACTGATGATGCCAAACTGGGAGGAGAGGCTGATAGGCCAGAGGGTGGTGCTGCCATCCAGAGGGACCTCAACAGGCTGGAGAAATGGACTGTCAGGAATCTCATGAAGTTCAACAAGGGGAAGTACAAAGTCCCGCATCTGGGGAGGAACAACCCCAGGCACCAGTATATGCTGGGGGCCACCCAGTTGGAAAGAAGTTTGACAGAAAAGGCTTTGGGGGTCCTGGTGGACACCAAGTTAAACACGAGCCAGCAATGTGCCCTTGCTGCAAAGAAGGCTAATGACATCCTGGGCTGCATTAGGCAAAGTATTGCCAGCAGGCCGAGGGAGATGATCCTTTCCCTTTATTCATTACTGGTGAGGCTACACCTGGAGTCCTGTGGCCAGTTCTGGGCTCCCCAGTACAAGAGAGACATGGAGCTACTGGAGAGAGTCCAGTGAAGGGCCACAAAGATGATGAAGGGACTGGAGTATCTCTCCTATGAGGAAAGGCTGAGAGAGCTGGGACTGGTTGTCCAGAGAGGTGGTAGAGTCCCCATCCTTGGAGATATTGAAAAGCTGTTTGGACATGGTCCTGGGCAGCCAGCTCTAGGTGGCCCTGCTTGAGCAGAGGGGTTGGACCAGATGACCTCCAGAGGTCCCTTCCAACCTCAACCATTCTGTGAATCTGTGAGAAGATGTTATGTCTGCCAACAAAATATCTTCATGAAAATTCAAGACAGACAGACTCTCCTCAGAAGGGAGAACAGGGATTTGCTAGGCCTGCATTGAGATGGTTGAACATCTGAGCCAACTGTCTCTACAACAAAAAACAAAAGAACTTATCAGTGCAGCTATTAATCATAGTAGCTTTCCACATAGTTTAAAATCTTGGCATACTGAATCTATAAAAAGCATGTTAGGTAGACAGAGAATTCTTGAGAAAGATGAAAGGAACAGAACATATCTCTGGATTGCAGAAATGAGTACTGTGGAAGAAAGAGATCGATTTAAGATCTTTACTGTTGGGGAAAAATGAGGCAGTGGCATGCGGAAGCCTGGCAGATAGAAAGGGTTCTCGGCAGCCAAGGAATGACGAGAGGGAACACCAGGGCATAGAAGGTTCCTCAGATAGACTAGGAAGGTGGTAGAAGTGCATCAGGATACTAGCACAAGCTCAGCTGCACAAGCAGCAGCATCCAATGCTTCTGCAGCAGGAAAATGATGCATTTAATAGGTAAGAACTGTTTTGCTGACTGCCTGTCCAATGATAGGTATTGCCCTATGCTGCTGCCTGTTTGGGCAGCTGAATTGGTGTGACACACAACTGCTAAGAATGAAGTCATTTTGCCACAAGCATGTTTCTTGAGTGAGGCAGAACACAAGACTAAAACAAAACTGTTTTGATTTATGAAAAAGATAAAAGCAAAAATGCCAGGAGGCCTGCATGGATGAACAATGAGCTCCTGGACAAACTCAAGCACAGAAAGGAAGCCTACAGAGGGTGGAAGCAAGGACAGGTAGCCTGGGAGGAACACAGATAAATTGTCTGAGCAGCCAGGGACCAGGTTAGGAAAGCTAAAGCCCTGATAGAATTAAATCTGGCCAGGGAGATCAAGGGCAACAAGAAAAGCTTCTACAGGTACATCGGTGATAGAAGGCAGACTAGGGAAAATGTGGGCCCTCTCCGGAAGGAACACAGGAGACCTGGTTACCCGGGATATGGAGAATGCTCGGGTACTCAATGACTTTTTTACTTCAGCCTTCAACAGCAAGTGCTCCAGGCACACCACCCAAGTCACAGAAGGCAAAAAGCCAGGGACTGGGAGAATGAAGAACCACACAATGTAGGAGAAGATCAGGTTCGAGACCATCTCAGGAACCCACAGGTGCACAAGTCCATGGGACCTGAAGAGGTGCATCCACGGGTCCCGAGGGAACTAGCGAATGAAGTTGCTAAGCCACTATCCACCATAAATGAGAAGGCGTGGCAGTCCAGTCAAGTTCCCACTGACTGGAGAAGGGGCAACATCACCCCCATTTTTAAAAAGGGTAAAAAGGAAGACCCGGAGAACTACAGGCCAGTCAGCCTCACCTCTGTGCCCGGCAAGATCATGGAGCAGATCCTCCTCGAAACCATGCTAAGGCACATGGAAGATAAGGACGTGATTGGTGACAGCCAATATGGCCTCATTAAGGGCAAATCGTTCCTGACAAATTCAGTGGCCTTCTACGATGGGGTTACTGCATTGGTGGATAAGGGAAGAGCAACTGATGTCATCTACCTGGACTTGAGCAAAGCATTTGACATTATCCTGCATGATGTCCTTGTCTCTAAATTGGAGAAACATGGGTCTGGTGGATGGACCACTTGGTAGATAAAGAATAGTCTGGATGGTTGCACTCAAAGAGTTGCAGTCAACCACTTGACGTCCAGGTGGAGACCAGTGACGAGTGGTGTTCCTCAGGGTTTGGTACTGGGACAGGTGCTGTTTAACATATTTGTTGGCAACATGGACAGTGGGATTGGGTGCACCCTCAGTAAGTTTACTGATGACACCAAGCTGTGTGGGGCAGTCAACATGCTGGAGGGAAGGGATGCCATTCAGAGGGATCTGGACAGGCTGGAGAGGTGGGCCTCTGTGAACCTCATGAAGTTCAACAAGGCCAAGTGCAAGGTCCTACACAAGGGTCGGGGCAATGCCAAGCATAAATACAGGCTGGGCAGAGAATGGATTGAGAGCAGCCCTGCCAAGAAGAACTTGGGGGTGCTGGTTGACGCGAAGCTCAACATGACCCGGCAGTGTGCGCTGGCAGCCCAGAAGGTCAGCTGTATCCTGGACTGCATCCCCAGCAGTGTGGCCAGCAGGTCGAGGGAGGGGATTCTACCCCTCTGCTCTGCTCTGGTGAGACCCCACCTGGAGTCCTGCGTCCAGCTCTGGAGCCCTCAGCACAGGACAGAGCTGGAGCTGTTGGAGCAGGGCCAGAGGAGGCCCCAGCAATGATCCGAGCGATGGAACCCCTCTGCTGGGAGGAAAGGCTGGGAGAGCTGGGGTTGTTCAGCCTGGGGAAGAGAAGGCTGCGGGGAGACCTTAGAGCAGCCTTCCATTACCTGAAGGGGCCTACAAGAAAGCCAGAGAAGGACCTTTGACAAGGGCATGGAGTGATAGGGCAAGAAGTATTGGCTTCAAATTGAAAGAGGGAATATTTAGATTAGATCTAAGGAAGAAATTCTTCCCTGTGAGTGTGGTGAGGCCCTGGCCCAGGCTGCCCAGAGAAGCTGTGGCTGCCCCCTCCCTGGCAGTGTTCAAGGCCAGGCTGGACGGGGCTTGGAGCACCCTGGGCTGGTCCCTGTCCACGGCAGGGGGATTTGGGACTAGATGATCTGTAAGGTCCCTTCCAACCTAAACCATTCTGTGATTCTATGATTCTATGAAAGCCACAACAGGAAGGAGCCTCATGGGCCAGAGGGAGTTTAAACCTTTTTTTAATTTTTTTTAATTGAAAATTGAAAGAACAGGAATAACTTTAGGCTACAACAATCTTCAGAATTCTGAGATTAAGCGCTCAGTGGTCAATGGTTCTTTTTGTCTTTTGTCAGGATTTAGAGTTATACTGGTTGCCATCATTTCCTAATTGTGCCCCAAAGTGGAATATTTTAATTGAGCTGCTTTTAATGTTTTATTCTTTTACAGGTATCTTCTAATGGCATCCAGTCCACTCCCTTGAATCTTGCAACTTACTGGAAATGTAATGCTAGTACTACTGATGTGAGAGTGGATTATAAGTACAATCCAGAGTCTATGAATGTGCCTAGAATGCTGTCTAATGTCCAGGTTGTGGTACCAGTAGATGGAGGAGTAACAAACATGCAATCACTTCCACCTGCAAAGTGGTAATATTAACACTTTTTACTATTTCAAATTCATTTCAGTATATTCATTAGTGTTGGCCAGAAAGATTTCACTAGAAGAAACAGCTAATCTTTGCTGGCAACAGGGACAGTGGGATCGAGTGCACCCTCAGCAAGTTTGCAGATGACACCAAGCTGAGTGGTGCAGTTGACGCACCAGAAGGACGGGATGCCATCCAGAGGGACCTTGACGGAGCACTGGAACAGGCTGCCCAGGGAGGTTGTGGAGTCTCCTTCTCTGGAGATATTCAAGACCCGCCTGGACAAGGTCCTGTGCAGCTTGCTGTAGGTGACCCTGCTTCAGCAGGAGGGTTGGACTAGATGACCCACAGAGGTCCCTTCCAACCCCTACCATTCTGTGATTCTGTGACAAGCTGGAGAAGTGGGCCTGTGTGAACCTCATGAGGTTCAACAAGGCCAAGTGCAGGGTCCTACACCTGGATCAGGGCAACCCCCAGTATCAATACAGGCTGGGGGATGAAGGCATTGAGAGCAACCCTGCCGAGAAGGACTTGGGGGTACTGGTGGATGGAAAGCTGGACATGAGCCACCAATGTGCGCTCGCAGTCCAGAAGGCCAAGCATCTCCTGGAGTCCTGCGTCCAGCTCTGGAGCCCTCAGCACGGGACAGACCTGGAGCTGATAGAGCTGGGCCAGAGAAGGCCACAGCAATGATCTGAGGGCTGGAACCCCTCTGCTGGGAGGAAAGGCTGGGAGAGCTGGGGCTGTTCAGCCTGGGGAAGAGAAGGCTACGGGGAGACCTTAGAGCAGCCTTTCAGTACTTAAAGGGGGCCTATAGGAAAGATGGGGACAATCTATTTAGCAAGGCCTGTTGTGACAGGACAAGGAGTAATGGTTTAAAACTAAGGGAGGGTAGATTTAGACTGGATATAAGGAAGAAATTTTTTAACATGAGGGTGGTGAAACAC
Organism: Opisthocomus hoazin; assembly: GCF_030867145.1. Lineage (NCBI taxonomy): Eukaryota > Metazoa > Chordata > Aves > Opisthocomiformes > Opisthocomidae > Opisthocomus > Opisthocomus hoazin. Next base: position 49,146,190 of record NC_134453.1, on the reverse strand, counting down.
TGGAAGAGGCTGCCCAGAGAGGTAGTGGAGGCCCCATCCCTAGAAACATTCAAGGCCAGGTTGGACAGGGCTCTGAGCAACCTGATCTGGTTGAATATACCCCTGCTCATTGCAGGGGGGGGTTGGGCTAGATGACCTCTAAAGGTCCCTTCCAACCCAAACCATTCTATGATTCAAGTGTAAGAACTTAATCACTGTGCCTGTGGTTTGACAGCAGGTATTTGCCCAGCTGTAACCTAATTCCTGGACTGTTTATTTCCAAGAGGGACAGGAGGGTCATTTTAACATGAAGGTTAACAGCACAAAGAATACCAAGTTGAGGGAAGTCAGGCTTTGTTAACCTTATTACTTATAGTTTACCTTATAAAGCAAGGTTCAGAAACAAAATAAACCTGGTGTATTTATCAGGAAGGTTCTGATGTTTTTGGAGGCCATACATTTACATGTGTTAATTGGACAAAGTGGTAATACAGTATCATTTTAAATGGGAAAAATCCTGGCAAGACTGAATCTTTCTTGACTTGGTATTTCAAGGGAGCAATACTTTTAACCAAATCACCTTAAGCTTATTCTGAGCAAGGATAGGTTTGGTGTCCTGCCTGCAGAACTTGACTAGAACTTTTGGTGAAGCCAGTCTCTCCCTCCCTTCTCAGGCTTCTTCCGCAAACCCCTCATCAATGAAACCTGAGTGAGAGCAGGAATGCCCACCCAGAATACCTAGTGTTTGCTAGGAAGACTCAAAACTTAGTGACAGTTTCATTGCAGATTCATCAGAGTAAGGGACTCAAGCCCCAGGTAGTCTCTTTTTCACCCAGGCAACTACCCAAGGCCAGAATTTTGAGCCTTGAAAGCTGACAAAAAAAATACAGTCATGTCCCAGGCAGCTCTAGTATGTGTCTCCTGCTATATGTTTGGTCTAGTGGGTTGGGTGGTAGGTTTTTGGGTTATTTTTAAGAATAAATGTTTCATAAATTGAACTCCTGCAAGTAATCACTACTATCTATGCTACTTGTGTGAGCATTTCACTCCTCCTACACCAATGTCAAAGACAGTTTCAAACCTATCAGCACTTCACAGCTTTAAATTGTTGACTTTCCTTTGATGGAATATCTGCAAAGTGCTCAAAGAGTTAAAAAGCCCTGTCAGCTTAGAGACTATGGTGCTTGGTGCCATTTGCTTTTCTGCCCCTTTACAGCATCAGAAGTTATCTTAAATCCTGAGTCACTTCTGCCAACTAATTTTACTAGAATGGAAATGGAATAAAATTCACACAGCCAGGATTCTCACATAGGGGAGAGCAATCAATATTGCTCCCCCTCATACCGTCATCATGAAGCATAAAGACTCAGCTTTCAAACTGTTTCCAGCTTATAACTAACCTACCATTCTCTTACAGGAATGCAGAACAGATGAAAGCTTATTGGAAAATATCTAGCATTTCAGAGAAGTCTGAGAATGGAGGCAAGTTGAACTCTTTTGTTTTGTTTTCTTGTACAGAAAAATGACAACAGTAAAAAGGTAATAATTTTAGCCTCTATGTCCTCATGTCTGTTTACACTTGCTATATCCTGTTTATCAGTTTGCCTTCTCAATGAAATTCCTCCTGAGAGATTCCATTAACAGTGAGATGTAAAAACATTAATTAATTATAAAAAGAAAAATAGTGAAGCCCCTTGAAGTGAAGCCCCCTTTCTTCCATCCGAGAGTACTGAAGGAGCTTGCAGAGGAGCTTGCCAAGCCACTCTCCATCATCTGTCAGCAGTCCTGGCTAACAGGGGAGGTCCCAGATGACTGGAGGATCGCCAGTGTGACACCCATCTACAAGAAGGGCCAGAAGGAGGATCCCGGGAACTACAGGCCTTTCAGCCTGACCTCAGTGCTGGGGAAGATCATGGAGCGGTTCATCCTGAGTGCACTCACCGGGCATGTACAGGACAAGCAGGGGATCAGGCCCAGCCAGCATGGGTTCATGAAAGGCAGGTCCTGCTTGACCAACCTGATCTCCTTCTATGACCAGGTGACCCACCTAGCGGATGAGGGAATGGCTGTGGATGTTGTCTACCTGGACTTTAGTAAGGCCTTTGACACTGTTCCCCACAGCATCCTCCTGGAGAAACTAGCTGCCCATGGTTTGGATGGGTGTACTCTTCACTGGATAAAGAACTGGCTGAATGGCCAAGCCCAGAGAGTGGTGGTGAATGGAGTCAAATCCAGCTGGCGGCCAGTCACAAGTGGTGTTCCCCAGGGCTCGGTTTTGGGTCCGGTCTTGTTTAACATCTTTCTCAATGATCTGGATGAGGGAACTGAGTGCTCCCTCAGTAAGTTTGCAGATGACACCAAGTTGGGTGGGAGTGTCGATCTGTTCAAGGGTAGGAAGGCTCTGCAGAGGGATCTGGACAGACTGGATCAATGGGCTGAGGCCAACTGTATGAGGTTCAACAAGGCCAAATGCCAGGTCCTGCACTTGGGTCACAACCACCCCATGCAACGCTACAGGCTTGGGGAAGAGTGGCTGGAAAGCTGCTCAGCAGAAAAGGACCTGGGGGTGTTGGCTGACAGCTGGCTGAACATGAGCCAGCAGTGTGCCCAGGTGGCCAAGGCGGCCAATGGCATCCTGGCTTGTATCAGGAATAGTGTGGCCAGCAGGAGCGGGGAAATGATCGTGCCCCTGTACTCGGCCCTGGTGAGGCCGCACCTCGAGTACTGTGTTCCCTTTTGGGCCCCTCACTCCAAGAAGGACATTGAAGGGTTGGAGCATAGCCAGAGAAGAGGCTGGTGAGGGGTCTAGAGCACAAGTCTTATGAGGAGTGGCTGAGGGATCTGGGGTTGTTTAGTCTTGAGAAGAGGAGACTGAGGGGAGACATCGCTCTCTACAACTACCTGAAAGGAGGTTGTAGTGAGGCAGGTGTTGGTCTCTTCTCCCAGGTAACCAGCGATAGGACGAGAGGCAATGGCCTCAAGTTGCGTCAGGGGAGGTTTAGATTGGATATTAGGAAAAATTTCTTTACTGAAAGAGTGGTCAGGCATTGGAATAGGCTGCCCAGGGAGGTGGTGGAGTCACCATCCCTGGAGATGTTCAGAAAACATACAGATGTGGCACTTCGGGATATGGTTTAGCAGGCATGGTGGTGTTTGGTTGACAGTTGGACTTGATGATCTTAGAGGTGTTTTCCAACCTATGATTTTATGATTCTATGAAAACAGCTAGTACTGCTACAATGTAGTTTAGACTGTCAAGGAAATTGTTAGAATCATAGAATCATAGAATGCTTAGGGTTGGAAGGGACCTTTAGAGGTTATCTAGTTCCAACCCCCCTGCAGTGAGCAGGGACATCTTCAACTAGACCAGGTTGCTCAGAGCCCCATCCAACCTGGCCTTGAATGTTTCCAGGGATGGGGCCTCCACTACCTCTCTGGGCAGCCTCTTCCAGTGTTTCACCACCCTCACGGTTAAAAAATTTCTTCCTTGTATCCAGTGTAAATGTACCCTCCCTTAGTTTAAAGCCATTACTCCTTGTCCTGTCACAACAGACCTTGCTAAAAAGATTGTCCCCATTCCTATAGACCCCCTTATAGTACTGAAAGTCCACAATCAGGTCTTCCCGTAGCCTTAGCATAGCTTCTAGGAAGATCTGCTCCATGATCTTCCCAGGCACAGGGGTGAGGCTGACAGGTCGGAAGTTCCCGGGGTCCTCCTTTCTGCCCCTTTTAAAAATGGGCACAATGTTTCCCTTCTTCCAGTCACTGGGGACTTTGCCTGACTGCCATGACCTTTCAGATATCATGGAGAGTGGCTTGGCATCATCTAGTCCCAGGCCCCGGAGGTAAGAGAAGAAGCCTACAAAGAGGACGACTTTCCCTTGGTCGAGGAGGACTGTGTGAGGGATTGCTTAAGTGATCTGGATGTCCACAAATCCATGGGCCCCGATAGAATGCACCCACGAGTGCTGAGGGAGCTGGCGGATGTCATTGCTGAGCCACTCTCCATCATCTTTGAGAGGTCCTGGAGGACAGGAGAGGTGCCCGAGGACTGGAGAAAGGCCAATGTCACTCCAATCTTCAAAAAGGGCAAGAAGGAGGACCCAGGGAACTACAGGCCGGTCAGCCTCACCTCCATCCCGGGAAAGGTGATGGAGCAGCTTATCCTGGAGGCCATCATGAAGCAAGTGGAAGAAAAGAAGGTTATCAGGAGTAGTCAGCATGGATTCACCAAGGGGAAATCATGCCTGACCAATCTGATAGCTTTCTACGATGACATGACTGGCTGGGTAGACGAAGGGAGAGCCGTGGATGTTGTCTACCTTGACTTCAGCAAGGCTTTCGACACAGTCTCCCATGATATCCTCCTAGGGAAGCTGAGGAAGTGTGGGTTGGATGAGTGGTCAGTGAAGTGGATAGAGAACTGGCTGAATGGCAGAACTCATAGGGTTGTCATCAGCGGCGCCGAGTCTAGTTGGAGGCTGGTGACAAGTGGTGTCCCCCAGGGGTCAGTACTGGGCCCAGTCTTGTTTAACTTCTTCATCAACGACCTGGATGAAGAGTTAGAATGTACCCTCAGCAAGTTTGCTGATGACACCAAACTGGGAGGTGTGGTAGATACACCAGAAGGCTGTGCTGCCATTCAGCGTGACCTGGATAGGCTGGAAAGCTGGGCAGAGAGGAACCTGATGAGTTTCAACAAGGGCAAGTGCAGGGTCTTGCACCTGGGGAGGAACAACCCCATGCACCAGTACAGGCTTGGGGTGGACCTGCTGGAGAGCAGCTCTGTGGAGAGGGACCTGGATGTCCTGGTAGACAACAGGTTAACCATGAGCCAGCAGTGTGCCCTGGCTGCCAAGAAAGCCAATGGGATCCTGGGGTGCATCAAGAAGAGTGTGGCCAGCAGGACGAGGAAGGTTCTTCTTCCCCTCTACACTGCCCTGGTGAGGCCTCATCTGGAGTACTGTGTCCAGTTCTGGGCTCCCCACTTCAAGAAAGATGAAGAGCTACTGGAGAGAGTCCAGCGGAGGGCTACAAGGATGATGAGGGGACTGGAGCATCTCCCCTACGAGGAGAGGTTGAGGGAGCTGGGCTTGTTCAGCCTGAAGAAGAGAAGGCTGCGAGGGGACCCTATAAATGCCTACAAATATCTGAAGGGTGGGTGTCAGGAGGATGGGGCCAAGCTCTTTTCAGTGGTGCCCAGTGACAGGACAAGGGGCAATGGGCACAAACTGAAGCACAGGAAGTTCCGTCTGAACATGAGGAAGAACTTCTTCCCTCTGAGGGTGACGGAGCCCTGGAACAGGCTGCCCAGGGAGGTTGTGGAGTCTCCTTCTCTGGAGATATTCAAGACCCGCCTGGACAAAGTCCTGTGCAGCCTGCTGTAGGTGACCCTGCTTCAGCAGGAGGATTGGACTAGATGACCCACAGAGGTCCTTTCCAACCCCTACTATTCTGTGATTCTGTGATTCTGTCAGCCAATTCCCTCAGGACCCTGGGATGCATCTCATCAGGTCCCTTAGACTTATGTATGTTCAGGTTCCTCAGGTGGTCATGAACCTGGTCTTCCCTTACAGTGGGAGGGACTTTGCCCCCTCTGGTCCACATCTTGTGGTCCATCAACTCGGGAGGGGTGAGGAGAGAGGTTGCCGGTGAAGACTGAGGCAAAAAAGTTGTTGAGTACCTCAGCTTTCTCCTCATCTGTTGATACTAGGTCATTGTACTGTTTATACATCAATGCTATTTGGAAATGAGGAGTTATTCAAAGGAAAATGCGTTTAATATCCATGTTCTGTTTTTCCACACACTGACAATTGAGATAAAGTAGAAAGCGGTAAGTGGAAGAACTGGGGGAAAGAAAACGAAAAATAAAATCCAAAAGTCCTGTGACAAGATAGGCTGAACTATAGATGATTCTTGACCAGCATTTTGATGGTTTTTGTTTTGACCACATATACGACTCCAGGAAAAAAATAAATGCACATCTGCTCAGAGTGGTAATTTATATAGCATCTTCTGAGGTACCAATAGTTGTCCTCTGCCCAGCTGCTTTTCCCTGAGGTCCAGTTGATGTTACAGCCCTTTCAGCCTTTGCAGATGCAATGTTTTTCTGAAGCAGGAAAAAAAATGAGCCAAATGGAGGCATCTCATCCACAAAGCCTCTGTGGAGAAATGGACTTGCATTGTAACAGAATGGCCTTTGGCCCCATTAAGAATTTAGTGAAGGGAATTATGAAAGCAGAAATTTGCTTGTAAATATGACTGGTTTCGTCTAAAAACCACAAGCCTGGGAAGGGAAAACCTCTTCTATTGCTGCAAAGGCTGCAAAGCTGTGGTAGTCATTCAAACGAGATCAGAGACAATTTGACCTGATAGATCAAATTATAACTAACATTAACTAACAGTTATTTTTGTAGTCTGGTGTACTTCATCATTCACTGACTTCACTGTTCTCTGCCATGTCTTCCATTATGATTATGTAGGGAGATCCTTCTCTTTTTTCCTTTACCTAACTGCAGAGCTTCTTTTAAAAGAAAAAATCGTACTGAAACACAAATGGAGGCAGATAAAGACCTACTGCGCACCTGCAGAGCAGCATAAAATGGGCTGCCAGTGATGCAGATCATGTCTTGTGTGCGTTCAGTAGACTTGCACATATCCCACTGCTTCTGCTATATGCCCTTCTCTTCCCACCATCTTTCTTCCCCTTTTCTTTGAGTATAAATACTTAGTACTCACAAGTCAGCGTTTAAGAGGAAGTAATACTACACCGATCTTACACTTATGGAAACAAAGGGAGAAGTTGCAGAAACACTCTTAATATTAGGACAAATGTCTTGAAGTCCTCCTTATTCTGTTGTACAGGGTAGTAAAATGTTTTGGTTTTTTTATGTTCCAGCACATTATGTGAGCTGTCAGTTGTAGGCTGAGATAAAACACACAACAAACTTTGAAAACAATTGAATATATGAGTTTCCATATTACAGCGGAAAGAAGTTCTGATTTACCCAAACTGTGACAGACCTACTGAAGAAATGAAATGGACTTTAAGCCAAATTTATCAGGAACAAGCCATTGCATAAAACAATTTCATCCATCAATCCCTGCTTTTACCCTAGTAACATTTCAGTTACTAACTTTCCTCCTCGTTTAGCCATTCCTACTGACTAGTTGTTTTAAAGAAGCAAAAATATTGACTTTCACTATTCCATTAATTAATTAATTAAAACTCTTTTTTTCCCCAGCATGTTTTGCAAGAACAAGAAAAGACTTGTTTAAGAACTAGAAAGAGACCAGCAATAATGTTGTGTTTTTTTTTTTTTAAATGGCTTACATTGGCTACAAAAGGTGTACTTGAAATAATTTTGAACTATTACTACTTTATAATGGCACTGAAGTGAACTTCACCACTATCTATGAAAAATCAATTGAAGTTTTTGGGGAAATGTATTTAATCAGACCTTATCTTTATTAGAAAAATAAGAATTTCTGGGTACATTACTGTTCAGCTGCATTTCTTCGAATGGTTTTGTTCATGTACATTCATCCAGGCAGATCATGAAAACATTTAAATATTCTGATCTACTTTCAAATCTGCTAATGAAAAGTACTACAAACACGACAGACCAGCAAGCATAAATTATTATTATAGGAAACAATCAGGTATTTAATATAATAAGAGATTACCAGGCTGTCTGATATACACATTCTTCTACGACTATAGCTTCATAGAATCACAGAATGGTTTAGGTTGGAAGGGACCTTAAAGAACAACTAGTCCCAACCCCCTGCCATGGACAGGGACCTGTTCCACCAGTCCAGGGTGCTCAAAGCCCCATCCAACCTGGCCTTGAGCCCTGCCAGGGAGGGGGCAGCCACAGCTCCTCTGGGCAGCCTGGGCCAGGGCCTCACCACCCTCACAGGGAAGAATTTCTTCCTTAGACCTAATCTAAATCTCCCCTCTTTCAATTTGAAGCCAATACTTCTTGCCCTATCACTCCATGCCCTTGTCAAAGGTCCCTCTCTGGCTTTCTTGTAGGCCCCTTCAGGTAATGGAAGGCTGCTCTAAGGTCTCCCTGCAGCCTTCTCTTCCCCAGGCTGAGCAGCCCCAGCTCTCTCAGCCTTTCCTCAACAGCAGAGGGGTTCCAGCCCTCAGATCATTGCTGGGGCCTCCTCTGGCCCTGCTCCCACAGTTCCAGCTCTGTCCTGTGCTGAGGGCTCCAGAGCTGGACGCAGGACTCCAGGTGGGGTCTCACCAGAGCAGAGCAGAGGGGTAGAATCCCCTCCCTCAACCTGCTGGCCACACTGCTGGGGATGCAGTCCAAGATACAGTTGGCCTTCTGGGCTGCCAGCGCACACTGCCGGGTCATGTTGAGTTTCTCATCAACCAACACCCTCAAGTCCTTCTTGGCAGGGCTGCTCTCAATCCATTCTCTGTCCAGCCTGTATTTGTGCTTGGCATTGCCCTGACCCATGTGCAGGACCTTGCACTTGGCCTTGTTGAACTTCATGAGGTTCACAGAGGCCCACCTCTCCAGCCTGTCCAGATCCCTCTGGATGGCATCCCTTCCCTCCAGCGTGTTGACTGCCCCACACAGCTTGGTGTCATCAGCAAACTTGCTGAGGGTGCACTCATTCCCACTGTCCATGGAACTGACAAAGATGTTAAACAATGCCGGTCCCAATACCGACCCCTGAGGAATGTCACTCATCACTGGTCTCCAGCTGGACATCGAGTGGTTGACCACAACTCTTTGACTGTGACCATCCAGCCAATTCCTTATCCACCAAGTGGTCCATTTGTCAGACCCATGTTTCTCCAATTTAGAGACAAGGATGTCGTGTGGAATCTTGTGGTAATGTGTTTCGCTTCTCTCTAAATCATTCACTGATCACTGTCTTAGGGTATTGGAACAAAAATGAGAGTTGTACTCTCATCTCTTCTGAAAATTTATATAGGACTGTCATTAGGAATAGATCTTAAAGATCACCATGTTAGTTCTACTCCTTACTACTAAAAATTTTGGGAGATTATCTTGGTCTTGCAAAACAGCCAGCCTTTCAGTTTTGTTATTTTTATAGGTTCTGGATCCCTCAGGGCAAAATTTGAACTTTCAGAAGGACCCAGTAAACCAGCAACACTTGCAGTGCAATTCCTTAGTGAAGGAAGCACCCTTTCAGGAGTAGATGTAGAGCTAGTAGGCGCTGGCTATCGACTTTCCCTCCTTAAGAAGAGATTTGCCACTGGTAAGACACCAATGTGCTTATATATTCAAATTGATATGGTACATTCTATAGTGCTAAATTATAAAATATGAAACTATTAAAAAAGTGATGCATAAATAATTACTTTTTCTGAAAAGCACGGCTAAAAACTGTTGCACTTTTTTTGTTCTTAGTCAAACTTAGACACAAATAGTTAGTCAAACTGCTCCCAGGAAAATTCTGACAAAATCTGTTTTATCTGCTGACTGAAAAACTCCTACCTTTGTTTTTCAGGACGGTATATGGCAGACTGCTGATGAACCTGTGGAAGTCATTGGATCAAAGGAGTGCAAGAAGCTCACTCTGCCCTCTCTACTTTTCAAACACTATTTTAACATGCATTAATTTTTAAAAATGTTCACCTACTTTGAGGCTGAACCACAGAACAGAAAACGCACTTTTAAAAATCATTTTGCAAACTTTTTATTACTTTATAATAGCACTGAAGTTAACTTCAACACTGTCTGTAAATGATCATCTGCAATATTTGGAAAACTTTGCTAAAATTTTAGTAAATTTATATATATGAAGTCAAAATAATCAATAGTTGTAATGACAGTAGGAAATTGTATGTTATACTGTAAACATTAAACCGAAAAATGTAGGAAACCAAGTAAGAAATATTTGAGCTTTCCATAAGTAATATTATTTTTTCAGATTCTTTAATTGCCAGTTTTTAAAGAAAACAGAGGCAAAATCTCATGTAGTTCTTCCATCCACTCATGCCATAAAACCAGCTGAGTTAGAGATATATAAAAAAAATGTAACTTCATGCCTACGTATCATATGTTATTAACATTTAAATTGTTTTATGTAGGGTTTTTTTCCTAAGTGCAATGTGTTACAAAATTGCAAAAGACATAAGAGATTTACTTCTGCAGTTAGTAAATTTTATGGGTGTTGTGACTGTTTGAATCAATGCTGTAGATTTAATTTATTTTTATATGAATTGCATAACATTTGTGCCTTTAAAAAAAAACACAACTGTGCCTATCCACTTTGTTATTCACATGCCTCAATTCCTTTTTCAGAGTTTGGCTCTTCATCAAAAAAGCATGGTGTTTGTATAATACATACAACTTTATAAAAATTCCTGTGACTGGCATTTAGAAGGCAGATTTGCAAAACTGGAGATTGTTTCAAAAGAGGCTTAAAATACTGGTTTACTTCCTCATGGGGTAATTGCAATAAATGTGGCTGTAGTGAGGGAGATGCATCATGCAGGACTTTGAAACTTTGAGATAGTAACTTCAATGTCACCATAGATGAAAATCCTGAAAAATCATAGAAGACAGTAAAAGCAAACAACATTTCCTTTCACTTTCACTGCAAGTCTTTGGAATTTAAGCGATTTGAGGGTTGTGTGATGTGAATGTAAACATAGTACTTTGGGAGGAATAGGATTTTATAAGTGTATTTTATAGCAGCAGGATGACAACTACTGTCATTTTTATTAGCTTAAATTTTATCTAGACCCACCAATTTTAATATTTGTATTGTCATCTAATTGGCTTGCCACAGCCTTAGCACAGGGAAGTGACACATTAGTAATGTTTTTTAAAGCAAGTCACTAATTTAGAAAATATTTTATGTATTTGTATTAAGTGTTTTTTCAATGCTGAAATCAAAAGTATTTGGGCAAAATAATTCAATAATCTACAAGTGGGAATTTTATATTAACATTTTGAATACCAGTATCTATTTCAAATTCTCTATTAAAGCAATAAAAATTACTTGATCTAATTCATGCAAAAGCCGTAATGAATTGGACTGCTGAAGCTTTACAATAAATTAAGCTTTGTAGAGGCTACATAAATTCTAATGAATACTATACACTTTTGCAGATGAGAGTTCCATTATTATTACTAAGCACATACTGTACTGTAGATTTGATTGGAAGAGTATATTTGGCTCTTAACTTGCTAATCTTATTGAATGGTAAATTTCTAACTCATATAAAATGGTACAGTCTTTTTACTGGAATCTTAATTGTAATCTGCTTTGCAATCAAACTTCATTTAATATGACAATATTTTTTTACTGAAAACCCAAAACTGTATTGCTGTTTTTAATCAAGTATTACTTTCATTTCTTAGTCAAATTAATTAGTTCTGTTTCAGCACTTTTAAACTAGGTGATTATATATACATTTGCATTGGGTGCAGGTTACAATTTTGAAGCCATACAAGTTTATATAGGCTTTTTGTAAAGAAATTAAAAAACAATGTAAAAAGTACATGTGTCTGTCTGATAAGAAAACCATATGTAGCAAGCTGGCTCTTGCTTGTGTAGACAGCACTATCCTTTGTAGTTGCCTCCTAAGCGAATTAATTTGTAAACACAACTGAAGGATCTGAATTTTTATGGATTGTTACTACATTGGACTGTAAATTACAGCATACAAGTTTATCTTACAAAAATTATAAATATTTCTGATTTTTCGTAAAATATAAATTTTTTTTTAATTGCATCAATAATAAACATGTAACATATAATTTAAATACTGATTTATATTGCTTATACTTTTGCAGTTAGTCCCACAGAGCTTCTAAGCAATAATAGAAGAAAACTATGCCTGTATTGAACATTTTATAGTTGGACTTGCATTCAAGAATGAGGTTAGGCGCTTAGTCAAGGGGTGAAAGTTGTGTCTATTTGGACTTTGGTTCTCTGTCAAAAACCACAGTCCTTTAAGGCTGCAGAGAAATAAGTTCAACACAAACAGAATGTAATGAACAGTTTTTGGGTTTGGGTTTCTTTCTTTTTCCTTTTCAAATTGTATTGGTGCTTATTGCCTGGGTGCAATGTTTTATCAGTACTAACACTGGGACAGCTTTAATAACACTGTATTAGTGATGACTATTCATATAACCTAGCAATGACAGTAGTGGGGAGTGGAAGGGAAGGCTGTGGAGGCTGTGGATATTACATACGGAGTTTATCTAATTACAAAGCAGGAGGGAACATCTGGAGGGGAAAATCAGAAAAAAAGATGCACGATGCAAAAATGGGCTGCTTCATTTAACCATGATGAGGAGAGAACTGAGTCATTGCTGAACACATTGACACTGCTAACTTTCTAGAGTACAAAACATGACAGGAAATGAGAACTTCAAGAAGGGAGATTGGGTGATGCTAAGAGGAAAAGTTGTATCATAATCAGGATGAAGTTGGCATGATTTATGATTGAATTATTGTGATTATTAACCTGTTCATTTTTTGTTTTATTTTTGTTTCTAAGATTATTTTACTTTGTAAAGATTGTATGCTTTCTATTGATATTGAATTAACCGAGAACTTAAAAATCAACATGTCAGTAAACATGGAGGTCAAACTGAGTTGAGAAAGAATACTTAGTAGTGCAACAATATGCAGATTTGAAGATAAACATCAAGTTTTCAATTAAGAGGCCTGGTAATTAGTCCAGTCAAGGGCACTGCACAGTAAATATGCTATTTGCTGCTTTAGTACCTTGAACTGTTTTTAGTTTACTCTATCCTCAGAGGAATTCCTGAGTTTTTTCACGCTCCAAAGTAAAATTGCCCTTTCATGACAACTGAAATGGAAACCAATTATCTAGCAATTCCAAGAAAACAAAAGGTACGCAGATATTAAGACATCTATCTTAAGCTTCTCAAACACATAAGATTTGAAACGTAATGCTTTTTGGCATGATGCAAGACCTTCCTTTCCAGTTAGAATGCAAAACCCATCCCACTTGTAACTCCCATGCTGTTCCAGTTGATAATCAAATATCTTAGCTCCTTCAAATACCCTATATAAATCTTTGGCAGTAGTAAAGCTAGTTAATTATGCCTGAAAAACTATCTGATCACGTACTTAGATAATCACAACCCTGCTTGAGCTGTATAAATCCAGTTTTTAGTAGTTGTGAGTAGTATGTGGGCACTGGCTTGCAATAACAAGAGTTAAATGCTAACAGAAGTGCCAGAACAGTGATCTCTGATGCTTTAAGTTAAATGAATACTAGAAGGACCGAGCAGCATTGTACCCTTTTACATCCCTAACCAATAACTGAAGATTCTCGGGAAGTAGAAAGGAAATGGCTTGTGAGCTCTCCTTGCCATAGTCTGTTCTGCCATTGCTGAAGACAGAGTCCTGGGTTAGATGCACCATTTGGTCTGACCATAGGGCACTTAAGTTCTTCAGTCCTGCCCACCAGCAAAAGATAAGAATCAAACCCTTGGACTATTGCTTTCCAGCATAATAAGGATGGTGATGCTTATTGAAATGATATCCAGCCAGCTGAAAAAGTCAAATTAATAAGCCATTACTTATTAAACTATACAGGCTGTGGGATTAAGAAGGAAAGATAAAGATTCAGACGTTCATTTGTTCAGTTTCAATTTTTGTTTCTGTGCTCACAGCTTGGAAGGACTATTCTCAGACTGCCAAAGTAGTACTTAAATCATCTACTGTTTTGGACTGGTGGAACATAAGAAATTGGAAAGGATTACTTTAATCTTGTCATTGATTTTTTTCTTGTGCACTCATGAAAATATATGGTTATTAAGGAAGTAAGGGTATGTATAGCATTTGATAGCACTATTTAGAGAAAACAGCTCATGTCTACAAAGCCGAGATTTTTCTGATAATTATATCAATAGTTAGGCCTCATCTAAGTTATTAGTTAAGCATATCAATTTAATAAAGGCACAAGTCATTGTACACATCCCAGACATTTCAGTTTAGTAAAGATGCAACACTTTGCAGGTCACCTTTCCACCTACCGTCTCTGTGGTGGTTTTTAAAATATAAAAGAGTTCATATATAATCACAGAGTCATAGAATGGTTCAGGGTTTGAAGAGCCCTTTAAAGGTCACCTAATCCAACCCCCCCTGCAGTGAGCAGGGACACCTTCATCTTTCTTTAGCAGGGCAACAGGCCCTGCTAAAAGGTTTATCCCCATCTTTCTTATAACCCCTTTTTAGGTGCTGAAAGGCTGCAGTAAGGTCTCCCCGCAGCCTTCTCTTCTCCAGGCTGAGCAGCCCCAGCTCTCCCAGCCTTTCCTCCCAGCAGAGGGGTTCCAGCCCTCGCATCATGGCTGGGGCCTCCTCTGGCCTCGCTCCAACAGCTCCAGGTCTGTCCTGTGCTGAGGGCTCCAGAGCTGGTCACTGGACTCCCTGGGGGGTCTCAGCAGTGCGGGGCAGAGGGGAACAATCCCCTCCCTCGACCTGCTGCCCATGCTGCTGGGGATGCAACCCAGGATATGGTTGGCCTTCCAGGCTGCCAGTGCACATTGGTGGCTCATGTCCAGCTTCTCATCCACCAGTACCCCAAGCCCTTGGCAAGGAAGGTTCACACAGGCCCACTTCTCCAGCTTGTCCAGGTCCCTCTGGATGGCATCCCGTCCTTCTGGTGTGTCAACTGCACCACTCAGCTTGGTGTCATCTGCAAACTTGCTGTGGGTGCACTCAATCTCACTCTATGTCATTTGTGAAGATATTAAACAGCACCGGTCCCTGTACAGACAAAACCACTTGTCACCAGTCTCCATCTGGACATTGAGCCATTGACCACTACCCTCTGGATGCAACCATCCAAACGATTCCTCATCCACTGAACACTCCACCTATCAAATCCATATTTCCCCAATTTAGAGAGAAGGATGTTGCTAGGGACTGTGGTGAAGGCTTTACAGAAGTGCAGATAGACAACATCCGTAGCTCTTCCCTTGTCCACTGATCTAGTCACGCCATCATAGAAGGCCACTAGGTTGGTCAGGCAGGACTTGCCCCTGGTGAAGCCATGCTGGCTGTCTGAAATCACCTCCCTGGCCTCCATGTGCCTTAGCATATCTTCTAGGAGGACATGTTCCATGATCTTTCCAGGCACAGGGGTGAGGCTGACAGGTCGGTAGTTCCCATGGTCCTCCTTTCTGCTCTTTTTAAAAATGGGCACAATGTTTCCCTTCTTCCAGTCACCAGGGACTTTGCCTGACTGCCATGACCTTTCAGATATCATGGGGAGTGGCTTGGCAACTCCATCAGCCAATTCCCTCAGGACTCTGGGATGCATCTCGTCAGGTCCCATGGACTTATGTATGTTCAGGTTCCTCAGGTGGTCCGGAATCTGGTCTTCCCTTACAGTGGGAGGGACTTTGCTCCCCCACTCATTGCCTTGAGGTCTGTCCACTCAAGAGGTGTGGGAAGAGAGATTGCCAGTGAAGACTGAGGCAAAAAAGTCATTGAGTACCTCAGCCTTCTCCTCATCTGTTGATACCAGTTTGCCAGGCTTGCTCATGAGGCCAAGGAGGGGGTACGCTTTCTTTAACCTTCCTTCTCTGGCTGACATACCTGTAGAAGCCCTTCTTGTTATTCTTTGCATCCCTTCCCAAGTTCAGCTCCGACCATGCCTTGGCCTTCCTGACCCCATCCCTACATAACCGGGCAGCATCCCTGTACTCCTCCCAGGATACCTGTCCCTGCTTCCACTGCCTGTGCAGTTCCTTCTTGCCCTTTAGTTTGACCAGCAGGTCTCGACTCAGCCGTGCAGCTTTGTGGATATAAGCAGCTTAAATATCTAAAAATGCAGTTTCTGAAGTTTGTGATTGAGATGTTGGCTGTTGGTCATTGGAAGGGCCATCAATGTCCTGACATAGATACATTTGGCTAAGGTTTAATGACTTTGAATATTTAGAGATTTAGCTATACCACAAGTAAAGTACATGTCCATGAAGCACATCATCTTCTTCTAAAAATAATTTTTTGTTAAATGTCTTGATTGTTTGCCATACTGATGATATCTAGTAGTTTTAGTAATTTAAAGAAGACACTGCATGCTTATGACTTAAAATATTGTTGAGCATAATACTAATTAATACCAGGGTGTGAGAACAGGATACAAGGAGAATGCCAGATCACTGTTCTAGCCAAGCAGTGGCAGAATATTTAAAAATTTGAGGCAGAAGTAATGACAAATTTTAGAAAAACATCTACATACCTTCTAGCTGTTCAGAAACACAGTCATTCTTCCTGCAGTTTCCCCAAGGACGTAGTGAAGAGGCTGGTATTGCTAGTAAAATATTTATTTGGAGAGATGTCACTCTAGAAAACCAGATTGTGTACAGAAGGATATATATGGGTGTGTTTTTTTTTTTAATTATTTTTTTTTTAGAGACCATGGATAAGCATGAACTTCTTGGTACAAATATCTGGGCATTTACAATTAAACTGATTCTCACTGTTGAAAGCTCAGGCTGTGGCTAGTTACCATCATAAAAAAAGTATAAGACAATTATTAAAGTGAGTAGCTTATCAAAAGCATAGTAGCTGTTGTATTTTAGTGCTGAAATGCTTTTATTGTGGAGAAAAAAAAAAGTAATATGGGATTGTGTCTCAGTGGAGTCCTCTAAGTTTGACTGGCTTCTAAATATAAATATTGAAATCAAACTGTACAGAGGAGGGGAGGGTTGTGTGTGGTGGTTTTTGGATGTTTTTTGGGTTTTTTTTTTTGCTTTAAAAATATTTTTAAGGATCTATTAATTTCTGTGTCTGTCCCTGGATTCTTTTTTTCAGGTTTCAACATAACTAAAAGCTACTGCTTCAGTATGAAAAGTACAGAGACCATTTTCAGATTGTTCGTACTCTGTATGTTGTGAGCTTATAGTCACAGCTGTTTGATGCAGTAGTACATAACTCAATAATCATAGTATCTAGAAAGCTATAAATGCTGTGTGTGCAGATTCAAATTTCTTTAACAGTTTCTCTCTTCAGAAACTAGAACAACTCAATCAGTATCCGGATTTCAACAACTACCTGATTTTTGTTCTTACAAAGCTGAAGTCTGAAGGTAAGTTCTTGAGGTATTAACTGGTTTATTTTATTTTTTTTTTCTTATTTTATTTAGCCTGAAAGAAATAGGAAGCTGATTTCTATAGTTGGTTTGCTGGTTGGTTGATCTCCATAGTCATGTAGAACTCTATTTATCCTCTTAGGAGTCTTTGTGGAAAGAGATAACATGTTGGTGCTTGTAGTTTCAGTCTTGGAATAGATACCTTTCTAAATGTCTGTCCTGGTTTCCTCTGGGATCGAGTTAATTTTCCTCCCAGTAGCTGCTGTGTTTTGGATTTAGTACAAGAAGAATGTTGGTACCACTGATGTTTTCAGTTGTTGGTAAGAAATCAAGGACTTTCTCCAGTTTCTCATATTCACCCAATGAGCAGGTGTGCAGGAGCTGGGAGGGAGCACAGCCAGGCAGCCAGCCAAGCTGGCTAGTGGAAATACTCCATACCACGGACATCATGCTCAGTTTATGAATGGGGGTTGGAAAGAAACAAGCAGAAAACCGGTGGGTCGGGATAAGGGCAGTTTAACAGAACAGCAAACAAAGGGAACAGGAACAACAACGATACAGATAAGGGGAATACACAAAACAAACCAGCAGAACAGAGCCCACAGAACAGAGCTGCTCTCTCCCGGACCGGACCACCGTGCGCGCTCCCCAGCCGCGAGTGAGTTCCCGCCGCCCAGCTCCCCCCCCCCCCCCCCCACCAGAACCCGGCATGACGGCACATGGTATGGAATAGCCTGCTCTGTTTGGCCAGGTGGGGTCAGCCTGCCCGGCTGTGCCCCTTCCTGGAGTCCGGTGAAAATTAACCCTGTCCTGGCCGAACCCAGGACAGAAGTTTTTGCCACTGAGAGACACTTATTTTGAGATCTGTTTTGGCACATCTTCTGTCATCTTTACATTTGTTTGTACTTGATTTTTTGGGGGGGAGTCTGTTTTGTTTTTTTCCTTAGTATGCTGCTACCAGTGCTTTTTCTGCCTTCTAGTGCTTCACCTCCGAGTTTCTGAATGCTTGCTTTTTTCACTTTGAATTAGATTTTACTTGCATGTGGCCATGTAACATTCAAAGCATCAACAGGAACATTTATATTATGTTTGAACTAGTGTTTTGTTTGTGTTGTCAGCTTACTTCAGGAGGAATGAAAGAAAGAGGAGGAGGAATACATACTTTCATATTTGAAGACTGGATTATATCCAAATGTTTTTGTGTGTTCAATGTAGGAAACCTGACAATCTTTAAGGCATTGGGGGAATAACTCAAGTTTGAGAGAGAGCGTGCTTTCAAGACCTGAATCGGTCAGAATATTAAACTTTTGAGCAAGGAGCTAGTCTAGATATAAAGTATTCAATACTTGTTAATGAGTATGCTAGCATACTTTAATTGTTCATGTGCTTCATACCATTAACAGAAAAATGAAAAATGGTGGTGTAAGTCTGGTAGTGGGACTTGGAATTTGTACAAGAGATATGGTGAGGGGGTTGCTCCATATCTCTCCCTACCAAATATATTTTCTAACACTGCCTTACCTGCCAATTTCCCTTTCTTCATTCTTTTTACCACTTGAGCTTCTAGATACTGATGTGTGTTTAGTGATATGCCAGAATCTCTTTCCAACAGATCTTCTTAGATAGTCTTTTTTTCCCCCTTCTTAATGTTTACACACATCAGTATATTTGGAATGGAATGAAGGGTAGGAGATGCTAAGCATTGCAAAATGGTTATTTTAGAGTATTAAATCGGGGAGGGGGGGATTAGGATCTGGCAGGTTGAAGGGGGCAAGCAAGCTGGGGAGAAGTAGCAAGTTAACCTCTAAGAAGAGGCGTTTGGGATCAGACTGTACTGATATCTCTCACAGGTACATCAGGTAGCTGCTTCTCAGCAATCTCACAGAAGACCTATTGCTTCAGAGAAGCTCTTGTACTGCATCAGTGACACTTTTAGTCATAATCTTTTGTCCAAGGCAGCTGTTTTAACTTTATATTTCTAGTTCAGGAAATTTGCAGACTATTGAAGGTGCCATAATTGAGTCCAGTGTCAGTGCTTTTCATAGTACTTGTCAAGTTCCAAATATGCTATTACCTTGCTTGGGTAGGACTGATGAGGGATGACAGAAGACTGTTGGTTGGATTTGATTTGAATCCAAATAATAGCCCTCTGTCCCTCATTAGTCCTGCCTAAGCAAGGTAGAGACCTTTAGAACTGCTATTCAGTAGTTACAATATTCTTGCATCCGCTTTTGGACCCAGTAGGGGAAAAAAATGTGATGGACTCGTCAGGTGGATAACTGTCTTGAGGACAACTGGGAAAGTATTCTTTCCCCTCTCCTTCTGAAGAGGGTTCTGTTGGCAGTCTATCCTACAGCCTTGCCAAGGTTGTTGGCTAGGGGAAAGAGCTAGTGTGCTTTACACCACAGACCAAAGTAGAGATATTTGTACTGTTGGAAGTTCACGCTTTGTTATGGCCATAATGTCCCAGCAGAAGGAGCCATGGAAATAAGCTTCCAACATCACTGACAGCTTATTGAATGGAACTTAAGGTGGTTTGATAGCTAGTACATGAGAGAGCTTGATGTGATAGCAGGTGTGACTAACCTTTGATTCAGTTTTTGCCACTGTTAAAACAGCTGCTGAGAAAACTGTGCTTAAAGAACCATTTAGGTGACAGATCCTTAATGTGGGAATTCTGTAATGGTGGATTAAAATGTGTGTTAAATACTCTTATTTTACTGCCATGGAGGTTGTACCAAGTTGCCTGCAGAGGGAAAAGACTCAGGTCAAAGACATGTAACTTTGCAAGCTGTTGTGATTTAGCCCTAGCTGACAACAAAGAAACATACAGTGGCTCTATTGCTTCCCCCCCGCTCCACCCCTCGTGGGATGGGGAGGAGAAACGGAATGAAAAGGCAAAACTCATGGGTTGGGGTAAAGACAGTTTAACAGAATAGCAAAGGAAGAGAGAAAAACAGCAACAATAATACTGATAAAAATAATATACAAAAGCAAAGGATACACAGCTCAGGTTTCTCGCCACCCGATGCCTATCTTGCTCCCAAGCACCGATTCCCCTCTCGTGGCCAGCTTCCCCATCTATATAGTGAACATGACGTCACATGGTGTCGAGTATCCTGTTTGGCTCCTTTGGGTCAGTGTTCCTGGCTGTGTCCCCTCCTCATAAGACTTGCTCTCTGGACCCCCTCCACCAGCCTCGTTGCCCTTCTCTGGACATGCTCCAGCCCCTCAATGTCCTTCTTGTAGTGAGGGGCCCAAAAGTGAACACAGTACTTGAGGTGTGGCCTCACCAGTGATGAGTACAGGGGCACGATCACCTCCCTACTCCTGCTGGCCACACTATTCCTGATACAAGCCAGGATGCCATTGGCCGCCTTGGCCACCTGGGCATGCTGCTAGCTTGTGTTCATCTGACTGGTGACCAACACCCTGTTGTGGTTTAGCCTCAGAAGGCAACAAAGAACCATGTGGCCACTTGCTCACTTCTCCCCCAGGAGGAGAAATGGAAAGAAAAGGCCAAACTCATGGGTTGGAAAAGACGACAGTTTCAGAAAACATCAGCGGAAGAGAACAATAAAAACAATAATACTGATAAAAAGAATATACAAAGCAAGTAATACACAATGCAATTTTCTCACTGCAAAGTCTCCAGCCCCCTCCTGAGCAGCAGTTACACTCCCAGAGCCACTTAAATACCGAGCATGACATCACATGGTATTGAATATCCCTTTGGGTCAGCGGTCCTGGCTGTGTCACCTCCCAAATTCTTGTGAAAATCAACACTATTCCAGCTGAACCCAGGACATAGTCTACCTCTTATTTTATACCATCTGCATTGTGCCCAGGTCCTGCACTTTCCAATTAACCACCACCAATTTTACTGTCTTTTACATATATATATACACACACACACACACACACACATCATTCCCTTAGTCTATGGGCCATCCGTCTAAAATGTCCATTCAGTTTATTTAGTCCATGACTTTAGGCTCCATCTGTCATAATGGTCTTTCAGGGCAGGAGAGCTGGTGTGTAGTGTTGGATGGTTGCATACTGCATCCGGAGCTGCACTTTGCTCGGTTTTCATCAGAGTTGTCCCCTGTGTCCCCTCCTGGCTTCTTGTGAAAATTAACTCTATCCCAGCTGAACCCAGGACATTATCCACCCCTTATTCTACACTATGTTGTGCCAGGTCCCATACTTTCCAATTAATCACCACCACTTTTCCTGTCTTTAATATATATATTTTTTTTCCTGTCTTGAATATATACACACACACACAGATATCATTCCCTTAGTCTATGGGCCATCCCTCTAAAATGTCCATTCAGTTCATTTAATCCATGACTTTGGACTCCATCTCTCATAACGATCTTTCAAGGCAGGAGAGATGGTGTGTGGTGTTGGATGGTTGCATGCTGCATCTGGAGCTCGCGGCTGGTGTGTCTGGCGTGACCCATGCCCACGGTCTGCAGGTTGAAGATGTCGATCTCGAGGAAGTATCTGGGCGCCAGTTGCTGAAGTCAGTTCTAGTTCCATCACTGCTGCACTTTGCTCAGGTTTCATCAGAGTTCATCCTTCATTAATTTGGATGATTCTTACTGTAATACCACTGGCATGGCATATAGCAACTATAGTAGTGATGACACACAGTGGCAGGGTTATTTAGCAATTAACATCATACAATTTAGTTTATTGGCTAGTCTCCCCCAAAATCAAATCCCCGTGTACCTACGCATCGGACTTCCCCATCCTTCCGCATCATCCACCAAATGCACTCAGGTCCTTGAGCAAAAGCAATCCCGCACATGGGTTTGCCTTTGCCTGAGGCAGGATTAACCCAGACTGTCTTTCCTAATGTATTCTTCATGTGCACTACGGGGACTTTATCCCCTTCTACAGTATGTGGAAGTTTCAGTGGGCAGAGCCAGTTCAATTGGTAGATCAAGTCTGACTCGATTCTTTCGGGGGTGCCATGTCTCCGTAGGACTTGCTTTTCAAGGCCCAGGATGGCGTTCCAGGCAGTGGCATGGGGCACAGGGTAGGTTTCCAGCCATCCGGTGGTGGCCTCCACCATTGTGAGCACATAGCGCTTGCCTTGGCGGGTTTGTGGCAGTGTGATCTGCCACAGTCAATCTGCCAGGCCTCCTCATATTTATAGTCCAGCCATCGTCCTCCATACCACTGAGGCTTTACTGGCTTGGCTTGCTTGATAGCAGCGCATGTTTCACATTCGTGGATAACCTGTGCGATGGTGTCCGTGGTCAAGTCCACCCCTCGGTCACGAGCCCATCTGTGTGTCGTGTCTCTTCCTTGGTGGCCCGAGGTGTCATGGGCCCACCGAGCCATAAAGAGTTCACCCTTATGTTGCCAGTCCAGATCCACCTGAGCCACTCCAATCTTGGCAGCCTGATCCACCTGCTGGTTGTTTTGATGTTCTTCAGTGGCCCGACTCTTAGGGATGTGGGTGTCCACGTGACGGACTTTTACAGCCAACTGCTCTAGCCGGGCAGCAATATCTTGCCACAATGGGGCAGCCCAGATAGGTTTGCCTCTGCGCTGCCAGTTGTTCTTCTTCCATTGCTGCAGCCACCCCCACAAGGCATTGGCCACCATCCAGGAGTCCGTGTAAAGATAGAGCACTGGCCACTTCTCTCGACTGGCAATGCCTAAAGCCAGCTGGATGGCTTTCATCTCTGCAGACTGGCTGGACTCACCTTCTCCCTCGGCAGTTTCTGCAACTTGTTGTGTGGGACTCCACACAGCAGCCTTCCACCTCCGCTGCTTCCTCATAATATAACAGGACCCATCCGTGAACAGGGCATACTGCTTCTCATTTTCTGGCAGCTGGTTATACAGTGGGGCCTCTTCAGCACGTGTCACCTCCTCCTCTGGCGATGCTCCAAAATCTTTGCCTTCTGGCCAGTCCATGATTACCTCCAGAATTCCTGGGCGACTGGGGTTTCCCATTCGGGCCCGCTGTGTGATCAGCGTGACCCACTTACTCCGTGTAGCATCAGTGGCATGATGCGTAGAGGGGACCCTCTCTTTGAACATCCAGCCCAGGACCGGCAGTCGTGGTGCTAGGAGGAGCTGTGCTTCAGTGCCGACCACTTCTGAAGCAGCTCGAACGTCTTCATTTGCTCCCAGAATCTCTTTTTCAGTGGGAGTATAGCGGGCGTCGGATCCTTTGTATCCCCGGCTCCAGAACCCCAGGGGCTGACCTCGAGTCTCCCCTGGTGCTTTCTGCCAGAGACTCCAGGTTGGGCCATTCTCCCTGGCTGCGGTGTACAGCACGTTTTTAACATCTTGTCCTGCCTGGACTGGCCCAAGGGCTACGGCATGAACTATCTCCTGTTTAATTTGTTCAAAGGCTTGTCCTTGCTCAGGGCCCCATTCAAAATCATTCTCCTTCCGGGTCACGTGATAGAGAGGGTTTACAGTCAGACTGTAATTTGGGATGTGCATCCTCCAAAAACCCACAACGCCTAAGAAGGCCTGTGCTTCCTTTTTGCTGGTTGGTGGAGACAGAGCTGCTATTTTGTTGATCACATCCATTGGGATCTGACAACGCCCATCTTGCCACTTTATTCCTAAAAATTGCATCTCCTGTGCAGGTCACAGAATCGCAGAATGGGAGGGTTTGGAAGGGACCTCTAGGGATCATCTAGTCCAACCCCCCTGCCAAAGCAAGGTCACCTAGAGTAGGCTGCATAGACCTCGTCCAGGCGGGGTTTCAATATATCTCCAGAGAAGGAGACTCCCCAGCCCCTCTGGGCAGCCCGGTCCAGTGCTCCGTCACCCTCAAAGTAAAGAAGTTCTTCCTCATGTTCAGCTGGAACTGCCTATGCTTCAGTTTGTGCCCATTGCCCCTTGTCCTGTCGCTGGGCACCACTGAGAAGAGTCTGGCCCCGTCCTCTTGACACCCACCCTCAACATACCTATAGGCATTTATAAGGTCCCCTCTCGGCCTTCTCTTCTTCAGGCTAAACAAGCCCAGCTCCCTCAGCCTCTCCTCGTAGGAGAGATGCTCCAGTCCCCTCATCATCCTCGTAGCCCTCCCCTGGACTCTCTCCAGTAGCTCCTCATCTTTCTTGAAGTGGGGAGCCCAGAACTGGACGCAATACTCCAGATGGGGCCTCACTAGGGCAGAGTAGAGGGGGAGGAGAACCTCCCTCGATCTGCTGGTCACACTCTTCTTAATGCACCCCAGGATGCCATTGGCCTTCTGGGCAACCAGGGCACGCTGCTGGCTCATGGTCATGTTGTCGTCCACCAGGACACCCAGGTCCCTCTCCACAGAGCTGCTTTCCAGCAGGTCAGCCCCCGGCCTGTACTGGTGCATGGGGTTGTTCCTCCCCAGGTGCAGGACCTTGCACTTGCCCTTGTTGAACTTCATGAGGTTCCTCTCTGCCCAACTCTCCAGCCTGTCCAGGTCTCGCTGGAGGGCAGCACAGCCTTCCGGTGTATCCACCACTCCTCCCAGTTTCGTGTCATCAGCAACCTTGCTGAGGGTATGTTCTGTCCCTTCATCCAGGCCATTGATGAAGAAGTTGAACAAGTCTGGGCCCAGTTCTGACCCCTGGGGAACCCCACTGGCTACAGGCCTCCAACTAGACTCTGCGCCGCTAATCGCAACCCTCTGAGCTCTGCCATTCAGCCAGTTCTCAATCCACCTCACAGTCCACTTGTCTAGCCCACACTTCCTGAGAGCTTCCCTAGGAGGATGTGGTGGGAGACAGTGTCGAAAGCCTTGCTGAAGTCGAAGTAGACAACATCCACTGCTCTCCCCTCATCTACCCAGCCGGTCATGCCATCATAGAAAGCTATCAGATTGGTCAAGCTTGATTTCCCCTTGCTGAATCCATGTTGACTGCTCTCGATAACCACGTTGTCCTCCACTTGCTTAGAGATGACATCCAGAATGAGCTGTTCCATCCCCTTTCCAGGGATGGAGGTGAGGTTGACTGGGTCCTCCTTCTTACCCTTTTTGAAGACTGGAGTGATGTTGCCTTTCCTCCAGTCCTCAGGCACTTCTCCTGTTCGCCAGGACCTTTCAAAGATGACGGAGAGTGGCTCAGCAACGACATCTGCCAGCTCCCTCAGCACTCGTGGGTGCATCCCATCGGGGCCTGTGGATTTGTGGGTGTCCAGTTTGCTTAAATGATCTCTCACATGATCCTCCTTGACCAAGGGAAGGTCTTCCTTTTTCCAGGCTTTCTCTCTTACCTCCAGGGTCTGGGATTCCTGAGGGCCGGCCTTAGCAGTAAAGACTGAGGCAAAGGCGGCATTCAGTAACTCCCCCTTCTCTGTATCCTCTGTCACCAGGACACCCACCTCATTCAGCAGCAGCCCCACATTTTCCCTCGTCTTCTGTTTCCTGCTGATGTACTTGAAGAAGCCCTTCTTGTTGTCTTTGACATTCCTTGCCAGATTTAATTCCAGGTGGACCTTAATCTTCCTCGTTGCTTCACTGCATGCTCTCACAATGCTCCTGTATTCCTCCCAAGTGGCCTGTCCCTCCTTCCACATTCCGTAGACCTTTCTCTTCCATTTGAGTTCCGCTAGAAGCTCCTTGCTCATCCATGCGAGTCTCCTGCCTCCTTTTCTAGATTTCTTGCTCATGGGGATGCACCAATCCTGAGCATGGAGGAAGCGATGCTTGAATAGTGACCAGCTCTCTTGGACTTCCCTACCTTCTAGAGCCCTGACCCACGGGATTCCTCCAAGTAGGTCCTTGAGGAGGCCAAAGTTAGCTCTCCTGGAGTCCAAGGTTGTGATCCTACTTATTGCCTTGCATCCTCCATGCAGGATCCTGAACTCCACCGTCTCATGGTCACTGCTGCCGAGGCTACCCCCAACCTTCACATCTTCAACCAGTCCCTCTTTGTTTGTCAGTACAAGGTCCAGCAGCACACCTCTCCTCGTGGCTCCTCCACCACCTGCATCAAAAAGTTATCATTAATGCTCTGCGGGAATCTCCTGGACTGCGTGTGCCTGGCTGTGTGGTCTCTCCAGCAGAATTCAGGGTGGTTGAAGTCCCCCATGAGAACCAGGGCCTGTGATCGTGAGGCTACTTTCAGCTGTCTGTAGAAGGCCTCATTGACTTCCTCTTCCTGGTCAGGTGGTCTGTAGTACACACCCACAATAACATCACCCATATGAGGCTGTCCCTTAATTCTAACCCATAAGCTCTTGACTTGTTCTTCATCCGTCCCCGGGCAGAGCTTGATACGTTCCAGTTGCTCCCTGACATACAGAGCCACTCCACCACCTCGCCTTGCAGGCCTGTCTTTGCTAAAAAGTACATAGCCATCCACGACAGCGTTCCAGTCATGCGAGCTGTCCCACCATGTCTCTGTAATTGCAATGAGATGATGGCCCTGCGACTGCACATAGATCTCTAGTTCCTCCTGTTTATTCCCCATGCTGCGTGCATTGGTGTAGAGGCATTTCAGAGAGGTAATCGAGCATGCAGGTTTCCCTGGAGGGGTGCAAGAGGATCTGCCATAGACATACCCACCCTTAGGTTGGTTGGCCATCTGGTTCTCAACTTGGGAGGCAGCTAAGGAACATTTGTCACTGCTCTGGTTGGCCTGGCTTATTCCCCAGTTGGATGAGATGGCTTGAGCATTGTGACTTTGGACACCCCCCCCCCCCCCCCCCGAGGCTTTCAGTTTAAAGCCCGCCACACCAAGTTGGCCAGCCTGCTGTCAAAGATCCCCTTGCCTCTTCTAGACAGGTGGATCCCATCCCTCCCTCACAGAATCACAGAATCACAGAATACTAGGGGTTGAAAGGGACCTCTGTGGGTCATCTAGTCCAACACTCCTGCCGAAGCAGGGTCACCTACAGCAGGCTGCACAGGACCTTGTCCAGGCGGGTCTTGAATATCTCCAGAGAAGGAGACTCCACAACCTCCCTGGGCAGCCTGTTCCAGGGCTCCGTCACCCTCAGAGGGAAGAAGTTCTTCCTCATGTTCAGACGGAACTTCCTGTGCCTCAGTTTGTGCCCATTGCCCCTTGTCCTGTCACTGGGCACCAATGAAAAGAGCTTGGCCCCATCCTCCTGACACCCACCCTTCAGATATTTATAAGCATTTATTAGGTCCCCTCGCAGCCTTCTCTTCTCCAGGCTGAACAAGCCCAGTTCCCTCAGCCTCTCTTCGTAGGAGAGATGCTCCAGTCCCCTCATCATCCTTGTAGCCCTCCGCTGGACTCTCTCCAGTAGCTCTTCATCTTTCTTGAACTGGGGAGCCCAGAACTGGACAGAGTACTCCAGATGAGGCCTCACCAGGGCAGTGTAGAGGGGAAGGAGAACCTCCCTCGTCCTGCTGGCCACACTCTTCTTGATGCACCCCAGGATCCCATTGGCTTTCTTGGCAGCCAGGGCACACTGCTGGCTCATGGTCAACCTGTTGTCCACCAGGACACCCAGGTCCCTCTCCACAGAGCTGCTCTCCAGCAGGTCCGCCCCAAGCCTGTACTGATGCATGGGGTTGTTCCTCCCCAGGTGCAGGACCCTGCATTTGCCTTTGTTGAACCTCATCAGGTTCCTCTCTGCCCAACTTTCCAGCCTATCCAGGTCACGCTGAATGGCAGTACAGCCTTCCGGTGTGTCTACCACACCTCCCAGTTTGGTGTCATCAGCAAACTTGCTGAGGGTACATTCTAACTCTTCATCCAGGTCGTTGATGAAGAAGTTGAACAAGACTGGGCCCAGTACTGACCCCTGGGGGACACCACTTGTTACCAGCCTCCAACTAGACTCAGCGCCGCTGATGACAACCCTCTGAGTTCTGCCATTCAGCCAGTTCTCAATCCACTTCACCGACCACTCATCCAGCCCACACTTCCTCAGCTTCCCTAGGAGGATATCATGGGAGACTGTGTCGAAAGCCTTGCTGAAGTCTAGGTAGACAACATCCACGGCTCTCCCTTCGTCTACCCAGCCAGTCATGTCATTGTAGAAAGCTATCAGATTGGTCAGGCATGATTTCCCCTTGGTGAATCCATGCTGACTACTCCTGATAACCTTCTTTTCTTCCACTTGCTTCATGATGGCCTCCAGGATAAGCTGCTCCATCACCTTTCCCGGGATGGAGGTGAGGCTGACCGGCCTGTAGTTCCCTGGGTCCTCCTTCTTGCCCTTTTTGAAGACTGGAGTGACATTGGCCTTTCTCCAGTCCTCGGGCACCTCTCCTGTCCTCCAGGACCTCTCAAAGATGATGGAGAGTGGCTCAGCAATGACATCCGCCAGCTCCCTCAACACTCGTGGGTGCATTCCATCGGGGCCCATGGATTTGTGGACGTCCAGATCGCTTAAGCGATCCCTCACACAGTCCTCCTCGACCAAGGGAAAGTTGTCCTCTTTGTAGGCTTCTTCTCTTACCTCCGGGGCCTGGGATTCCTGAGGGCCAGTCTTAGCACTGAAGACTGAAGCACAGAAGGCATTCAGTAGCTCTGCCTTCTCCGCATCCTCCGTCACCAGGACACCCGCCTCATTCAGCAGCGGCCCCACATTGGCCCTAGTCTTCCGTTTGCTGCTGTTGTAGTTGCAGAAGCCCTTCTTGTTGTTTTTGACATCCCTTGCCAGCTTCAATTCCAGGTGGGCCTTGGCCTTCCTCGTCGCATCCCTGCATGCTCTCACCACGTTTCTGTACTCTTCCCAAGTGGCCTGCCCCTCTTTCCACATTCCATGGATACAGGTTATAGACATTGAAGAAAGTCCTATTGTCATAAAAGCCAAAACCCTCACGACAGCACCAGCCACGAAGACAGGAGTTGATATGCATTATGCATCTATTTCTGGCTGCCCCCTTTCCTCCAACTGGTAAAATGGAGGAAAAGATAACTTGGGCACCAATGCTTTTCACTTGCACCCCCAGGGCTTCCAAGCCTTCCTTGATTCTGCCAAGGTTCCGGCTTGCAGTGTCATTTGTGCCAACATGAAAGAGTGGTCTGTGCTCTCAACAAGTTGTGGCATCCTCTTGGCCACATCTCAGACCTTAGCTCCTGGAAGGCAGCATACCTCGTGTGCCTTCCTGTCAGGTCGGCAGATGGGCGCCTCAGTGCCCCTTAACAGAGTCACCCACTGCGAGCGCTCGTCGTTTCTTTTTATGGTACCTGCTGTGTGCTGCTGGTACAGTTTCCTCTTGCAGACCTTGCTTGTGGGTGTCTGTATCTGTTAAAGCTTCATATCTGGTTTTGGTTGTGATGCTGGAGGGTGGAGGCTGGAGCGGAGTCCTTGCTTTTGTGGGTCACCAGGGTCCAAGGTGCTTCATTCTCTGTGTTGTCCACTTCAGGAGCATGGTTCTGAAACCACTTATCTGTCTCCATCTCGGCTCCTCTAATAGTCTTTCAACTGTTTCATGCAGCTCAGCCACCTGACATATCAGATCCTCAACCTGCTCACATCTTGTGCAGGCACTTACCTTTGCTCCAGGAGAAGAAGGGTCTGGGCACTCACCGCAACCTACCGCCTGTACTGAAGTCTCCTTCCTTACCAGTTCTGTCTGGGTGGAAGTGTCAGATGTCACAGGGGCTTCCACTGTAGGAACTCTGGTTTTAGCTCTGAGGCAAGTGCCCACCATTACAGCAGAGACCTAGAGCACTTCCCTGGGCTGTGGGCCTACAAGCAGGTTGCAGGGCCCTCGCTGCACGTCCCTTGACCTTTGTTTTATGGCAAAACTGGCTTTCAGAAGGGTTTGGATTATTTTCTCCCCATTCTCAAAAACTTCTTCTTCTGTATCGCCCCACACAATGATGTCATCGATGTATTGTAGATCACAGAATCACAGAATCACAGAATAGTAGGGGTTGGAAGGGACCTCTGTGGGTCATCTAGTCCAACCCCCCCGCCGAAGCAGGGTCACCTACAGCAGGCTGCACAGGACCTTGTCCAGGCGGGTCTTGAATATCTCCAGAGAAGGAGACTCCACAACCTCCCTGGGCAGCCTGTTCCAGTGCTCCGTCACCCTCAGAGGGAAGAAGGTCCTCCTCATGTTCAGACGGAACTTCCTGTGCTTCATTTTGTGCCCATTGCCCCTTGTCCTGTCACTGGGCACTGCTGAAAAGAGCTTGGCCCCATCCTCCTGACACCCACCCTTCAGATATTTGTAGGCATTTATAAGGTCCCCTCGCAGCCTTCTCTTCTTCAGGCTGAACAAGCCCAGTTCCCTCAACCTCTCCTCGTAGGAGAGATGCTCCAGTCCCCTCACCATCCTTGTAGCCCTCCGCTGGACTCTCTCCAGTAGCTCTTCATCCTTCTTGAACTGGGGAGCCCAGAACTGGACACAGTACTCCAGATGAGGCCTCACCAGGGCAGTGTAGAGGGGAAGGAGAACCTCCCTTGTCCTGCTGGCCACACTCTTCTTGATGCACCCCAGGATCCCATTGGCCTTCTTGGCAGCCAGGGCACACTGCTGGCTCATAGTTAACCTGTCGTCCACCAGGACACCCAGGTCCCTCTCCGCAGAGCTGCTCTCCAGCAGGTCCACCCCAAGCCTGTACTGGTGCATGAGGTTGTTCCTCCCCAGGTGCAGGACCCTGCACTTGCCCTTGTTGAACCTCATCAGGTTCCTCTCTGCCCAGCTCTCCAGCCTATCCAGGTCACGCTGAATGGCAGCACAGCCTTCTGGTGTATCTACCACACCTCCCAGTTTGGTGTCGTCAGCAAACTTGCTGAGGGTACATTCTAACTCTTCATCCAGGTCGTTGATGAAGAAGTTGAACAAGACTGGGCCCAGTACTGACCCCTGAGGGACACCACTTGTCACCAGCTTCCAACTAGACTCAGCGCCGCTGATGACAACCCTCTGAGTTCTGCCATTCAGCCAGTTCTCTATCCACTTCACTGACCACTCATCCAGCCCACACTTCCTCAGCTTCCCCAGGAGGATATCATGGGAGACTGTGTCGAAAGCCTTGCTGAAGTCAAGGTAGATAACATCCACAGCTCTCCCTTCGTCTACCCAGCCAGTCATGTCATCGTAGAAAGCTATCAGATTGGTCAGGCATGATTTCCCCTTGGTGAATCCATGCTGACTACTCCTGATAACCTTCTTTTCTTCCACTTGCTTCATGATGGCCTCCAGGATAAGCTGCTCCATCACCTTTCCCGGGATGGAGGTGAGGCTGACCGACCTGTAGTTCCCTGGGTCCTCCTTCTTGCCCTTTTTGAAGATTGGAGTGACATTGGCCTTTCTCCAGTCCTCGGGCACCTCTCCTGTCTTCCAGGACCTCTCAAAGATGATGGAGAGTGGCTCAGCAATGACATCCGCCAGCTCCCTCAGCACTCGTGGGTGCATTCCATCGGGGCCCATGGATTTGTGGACATCCAGATCGCTTAAGCGATCCCTCACACAGTCCTCCTCGACCAAGGGAAAGTCGTCCTCTCTGTAGGCTTCCTCTCTTGCCTCCGGGGCCTGGGATTCCTGAGGGCCAGTCTTAGCACTGAAGACTGAAGCAAAGAAGGCATTCATTAGCTCTGCCTTCTCCGCATCCTCCGTCACCAGGACACCCGCCTCATTCAGCAGCGGCCCCACATTGTCCCTAGCCTTCCTTTTGCTGCTGATGTAGTTGAAGAAGCCCTTCTTGTTGTTTTTGACATCCCTTGCCAGCTTCAATTCCAGGTGAGCCTTGGCCTTCCTCGTCGCATCCCTGCATGCTCTCACTACGTTTCTGTACTCTTCCCAAGTGGCCTGTCCCTCTTTCCACATGCCATGCACCTTTCTCTTCTGCCTGATCTCCGCTAGATGTTCCGGAGCTTCACCCTGTTCCAGTGCAGTCTGGATCAGTCCATTGCAAATGGTGGGGCTGTGTTTCCACCCCTGGGGCAGTCGATTCCAGGTGTACTGGACGCCCCTCCAGGTGAAAGCAAACTGTGGCCTGTACTCTGCTGCCAAAGGGACGGAGAAGAATGCATTAGCAATGTCACTGGTGGCATACCACTTGGCTGCCTTTGACTCCAGTTTGTGTTGAGGTTCTAGCATGTCCGGCATGGCAGTACTCAGCGGTGGTGTGACTTCATTCAGGCCACGACAGTCTACTGTCAGTCTCCACTGTCCATTAGACTTTTGCACTGGCCATATGGGACTGTTAAAGGGTGAGTGAGTTTTGCTGATCACTCCTTGACTCTCCAGTTGACGAATCAGCTGATGGATGGGGATCAGGGAGTCTCCATTGGTGCGATATTGCCACCAGTGCACCGTTGTGGTCGCGATTGGCACCTGTTGTTCTTCAACCGTCAGCAACCCCACAACGGAAGGGTCCCAAGGATGATGTTCAAAATTCTCAAAAGTTGTTGTATCTAGCTTGAAGGAGAAAGGACAGGGTGAAAGAGTGGGAGAAAGTGTCCCCCCCGTCTTCCCCATAGACTGGGTGCAGTTATTCCAAGATATTCCAAGAGATGGTGCCCGAGGTACAGGCATGACAGCAATGCCGCATACACATACCAGCTGTCCCGTCCCACTCAGTGGGTAAGGGTAGGTGAACTTTTAAATTCTCTGTGCGGTACCCAGGAGTCACGACAATGACCCAAGAGGTTCAACTACAAACAAAGCTTTACTTGGAATTCAGCAAGATTACAAAAGACGGTAACTTCGCAACTTCATAACATTACTTTTAGCGCAGTGGGGTTAGAATGGATATTGACTTGGCAAAGCTTACAAGAAACTACAAAATACAGCAGATATCGACAAACTTACAACGACATTACCGTTATGTGCCTAGAAAGTCAGAGATAGAGAGGAAAACAAAAGGAAAGATAAGAGAAAAGATAGCACCACCCTTGGATCCAGTGACGGTCTCTGCTGATGGTCGGGGTCTTCCGGTGGTGGGTGTGTGACAAGGAGCTTGATTTCAGGGTTGC
This sequence comes from Opisthocomus hoazin, assembly GCF_030867145.1. Taxonomy (NCBI): domain Eukaryota; kingdom Metazoa; phylum Chordata; class Aves; order Opisthocomiformes; family Opisthocomidae; genus Opisthocomus; species Opisthocomus hoazin. The sequence continues at coordinate 49,113,255 of NC_134453.1, read as the reverse complement.
AAGCCTGGATGCTTGGTAGTTTTCCGCAAATCAAGCCCAAGCATGCTTTGGCTAACATGCGGTAAACATTTATACATTTCGAGCAACAGTTATCAGTACTTTTACAGTTACACTTAATCACCCTCTTTCCCCATTGGTCCTTACATGTCTCGTCTCCACTTAAAGATGTAGTGTTCCTAAAATTCACTGGGCATGCTCTGTGAGTAATGGTCTTTGCTCGGGCTAGGGTTTCCAGCTCAGAGGGTGTGATTTTTAGTATTATAATGAGGGTAGTTCAACTAAGGGTACATGAATTCTCAGTTCTGCTGCCAAGTTTGCAGCAGACAGAAAACATTCTGATTAACTGTCCTTCTTGAGGTCCAGCTGCTCTAGCATATCCTTGGTTAAAGATACCAAGTGTTTGTTCTTCTGACAAGGAATGATTCAGTGTCCTCGGTTGAGCAGGTCTGTGGCTATAAGATATTTCTTATCTGGAACACTGGCTGCTATTCAAAAGTCATTAATCAGCTAAGTCTCAGAGTTTGCCTTTAACACTTCGGGTACTCCCGGGGGGGGTCTCACCGGAGCAGAGTAGAGGGGCAGAATCCCCTCCCTCGACCTGCTGCCCACGCTGCTTCTCTTGATGCAGCCCAGGATGCGGTTGGCCTTCTGGGCTGCCAGCACACATTGCCGGGTTGTGTCCAGCTTCTCATCCAGCAGTACCCCCAAGTCCTTCTCGGCAGGGCTGCTCTCAATCCCTTCATCCCCCAGCCTGTATTGATACCAGGGGTTGCCTGGTATCTTAACGCCCATTGCTGGAAAGGGCCTTGAAGATCTATGTAGAAGAACTATATAGGCTTTCTCCTCTGATGTCTGTTGGCTTCAAGCTGTAACAACTTGAATGTGTTATTTAATTGGAAGTCTAAAACTTCTCTTAAAACTCATCTCCATATGTCACATCCAAGAGCATTTAGAATATGACTGAATATTCTGAATTGGAAAAAGTCGAGGCATTCTTCTGTTGAAATGTCCATTTGTATTAAATATTCAGTGTGCATCTATTAATTGAAATAGATTTCACTGCTAAGATTATGCTGTTTTCCTTACCAGATTGTCCAGTGAGTTTTATTGTTCTGGTCAGATGAAAACTGGAAATTTTCTAAAGGAATTTTTAATACTGTTTTTATTGGGTTTACGTGGCAAGATTTTGGTAGCAGGGGGGCTGCAGGGGTGGCTTCTGTGAGAAGATGACAGAAGCTGCCCCCACGTCCGACAGCCAGTGCCAGCCGGCTCCAAGATAGACCCACCACTGGCCAAAGCTGAGCTCATCAGCGAGGGTGGTGGTGCCTCTGTGATAACATATTTAAGAAAGGGTAAAAAAAGCTGCACAACAGCAGCCAAGAGAGATGAGTGAGAATATGTGAGAGGAACAACTCTGCAGACACCAAGGTCAGCGAAGAAGGAGGTGCTCCAGGCTCTGGAGCAGAGATTCCCCTGCAGCCCGTGGTGAAGACAAGGTAGAGAAGTTGTGAATGAAGTTACAGAATCATTGAATCATGGAATGGTAAGGGTTGGAAGGGACCTTAAAGATCATCTAGTTCCAAGCCCCCGCCATGAGCAGGGACATCTTCTACTAGACCAGGTTGTTCAGAGCTCCATCCAACCTGGCCTTGAACACTGCCAGGGAGGGGGCAGCCACAGCTTCTCTGGGCAACCTGTTCCAGTGCCTCACCACCCTCATAGTGAAGAATTTCTTCCTAATATCCAATCTAAATCTTTTTTTTTACTTTAGAGCCGTTCCCCCCTTGTCCTATCACTACACACCCTTGTGAAAAGTCCCTCTCCATCCTTCCTGTAGGCCCCCTTCAGGTACTGGAAGGCTGCTCTAAGGTCACCCCGGAGCCTTCTCTTCTCCAGGCTGAACAGCCCCAACTCTCTTAGCCTGTCCTCGTAGGAGGGGTATTCCATCCCTCTGATCATCTTCGTGGCCCTCCTCTGGACCCGCTCTAACACGTCCATGTCCTTCTTATGTTGGGGGCCCCAGAGCTGGACGCAGGACTCCAGGTGGGGTCTCACGAGAGCAGAATAAAGGGGCAGAACCCCCTCCCTCGACCTGCTGGCCACGCTTCTCTTGATGCAGCCCAGGATACGGTTGGCTTTCTGGGCTGCAAGCGCACATTGCCAGCTCATATTGAGCTTCTCATCCAGCAGTACCCCCAAGTCCTTCTCCTCAGGGCTGCTCTCGAGCCACTCTCCACCCAGCCTGTACTTGTGTTTCGCATTGCCCCGACCCAGGTGTAGGACCTTGCACTTGGCCTTGTTGAACCTCATGCGGTTCACGCAGGCCCACCTCTCCAGCCTGTCAAGGTCCCCCTGAATGGCATCCCTTCCCTCCAGCATATCAACTACACCACACAGCTTGGTGTCGTCGGCAAACTTGCTGAGGGTGCGCTCAGTCCCACTGTCCATGTCGCCAACAAAGATACTAAACAGCACCGGCCCCAGTACCGACCCCTGAGGCACACCGCTCGTCACTGGTCTCCACCTGGACATCGAGCCATTGAGTACAACTCTTTGAGTGTGTCCATCGAGCCAGTTCCTTATCCAACGAGTGGTCCATCTGTCAAATCCATGTCCTTCCAATTTAGAGACAAGGACACCATGCAGGACAGTGTCGAATGCCTTGCACAAGTCCAGGTAGACGATGTCAGTTGTCCTTTGTCCACCAACGCTGTAACCCCATCATAGAAGGATACCAAGTTGGTAAGGCACGATTTGCCCTTGGTGAAGCCATGCTGGCTGTCCCCAATCACCTCCTTGTTATCCATGTGCCTTAGCATGGTTTCGAGGAGGATCTGCTCCATTATCTTGCCGGGCACAGAGGTGAGGCTGACTGGCCTATAGTTCTCCGGGTCTTCCTTTTTACCTTTTTTAAAGATGGGGGTGATGTTGCCCCTTCTCCAGTCAGTGGGAACTTGACCGGACTGCCACGCCTTCTCAAATATGATGGATAGCGGCTTAGCAACTTCAT